>NC_058033.1:5542700-5877700 GCF_019176455.1 Solea senegalensis
TATATATATGTATACATATACATGTATGTATTACCATACATTTTAAAATGTATTTCACACAGATTTAAACTGACCATAGTGAGGTAGGCATAATCTGTGGCGAGGCCCAGTCCCAGCTTGGCTTTCATTTCTGGAGACATGCCCTTCAACATACAGTAGAAGATGTGGTAGTTCCTCTCATCTGGAGCCTGGAGGAGAACCGGAGAGAGGGAAAAATGAGAGACGACTCCTTCAGAAATGAAATAAATAAGAGTAATAAATATTGTGTTTGATGAGTGTCACCTGTCGACACACTCGAGACTTCTCCAGCAGGTACTGCTCGATCATGGCTCCTTCGATAGCTCCTCTCTTGTTGAAGTGGATGTCCACGTATTTCCCGAAGCGACTGGAGTTGTCGTTTCGAATCGTCTTGGCGTTGCCAAAGGCTGAAAATGGTAAAAGAAGAAGGTGAGAGGGAAAAACAGCACAGAGACCCACAGAGCCGGGAAACAGTGGAGTCACATCACATAAAGCCTCAGGCTTTTTTCTCACTGCAGACGAGGAAAAGCACAGCTGTAACTCATTAAATGTATGATGGCTGCGTTCCATTTAGCTGCCTCATTTTCAGGGAGCGTGCTGGTTCACTGTACTTGCTCTACACACATGCAAAGTACGGCTACTGCCTGTAGAAACAGGCAACTTATTATTTAAACAATTTACAAACATTTGAGGGTTGTGAGCATCAGGGCAAATAGCGCAATCCCTCAGAAGATGACTTGAATCTCTGAGGTTGTAGGTTCACTTCTCACAATAAAGTGAATTTCACACAGTTTTATTTATTTAGACTCAAAAGAATTTTAAAAACTGTAACCACAAGAAAGTTAAGTACGCCACGGAATTCAGAGGTAGATAATCAGCACAAATGGCTCAGGCCATCAGATGTTGACTTGTAGCCTATCTCTGAGGTAAAAGTTCATATCTTAAAATGAAGTGAATTTTGCACAAATTTAAATCTTCAGACCAAAAAAAACAGAACTTAAAACACCAAGAAATGGTTATCAGCAAGTCCAGCAGGTGGCAACATTTCCTATATGTGGTGGGGTTTTTCTTCTCTGTTTTAGCAAAAATGTTTTTCAATAACAACACTTTCAGCAGCCATTTTTATTTTGTCCAGCGAGGACATGGACGTTGATCACAGGTGGCGCTGCTCCTGCACAAAGACACACTGATTTAAAAGCCTTTGTGTACTTTCCGTGACTTGGTACATTCCACTCCTCCCCTCTGTGTCGATCTATTTGGAATGTTCCACTTCCGGAGCTTCTTCCAAGCGGAGACAGGAACAACATGACGAGGAGCAGCGGGGACGAACATGTGGACAACCGTGTGGTAACTGCTAATTAAAAATGATCCACACATTTATTAGATGTTCTGTTGATGCTCTGTTCACGCCTGCTGTTAACATCCGACCTGAGCGATCCGATCACAGGTGTTCAGATTACACCTGCTACTGCTACTGTGACGTCACTGCTCCGCAGCAAACACACGTTCAAATATGAACTTTCCTAGTATAGTATGTCATCAAAAACTTTAAAATGTAAATTGTCCAAACATGACATCAACAATAAATGTCAATAGACCATGAAAGCTGTTAAGAATGAGTATCGAGAGTGGCCAGAAGAGGGCTGGTGAAGTGGGAAAAAAAGTTGCTGCTGCTAATGTGACGTCACTGCTCCACAGCAAACACGATCATCGTCTAACCATGTACGTGTTTTCAAAAAACGGACTTAGTGTCAAATACGTCATGATATAGTTTGACGTGAACAACTGCCTTCATACTGTCAAAAACTGTCCAAATATGAACTGTCCAAAATGTCCTAGAATAATATGTCAACAAAAGTTAAAATATGAACTGTCTTAAGAGTGTATTTTATATATGTATAGTATTTAATAAACTGTCCAATTATAAAATGTCAAAACATGTCCAAATATAGTATGTCAACATAAACTGTCCAATTATAAACTGTCTAAAATGTCAAATGTCTTCGTATGTCAACAAAAAATTTCAATATACCATTAAAACTGTTAAGAATGAGTATCTAGTCTGGTCAGTAGGGGGCAGGTTAAGTAACAAAAAAGGAGTAGTGGTTTAGTAGAATTTCAAAATAAAAGTGTCTCTGTTGATTTGGACCAATATAATTGTCAATAAAAACGTTTTAATATATTTTACTCACATTTCTTCACTCATTTACTGCAATGACCACATTTGAACACTTTAAACTGGATACTACTTTGTCCCATCATGTCTCATGACTGAAGACCTACAAACAACTGCAGTTAAAGTCACAGTTCATGTGATTTCAAGCATGGTTAAATGAGGTCATTATCATCACAATTTAGGGCAATAAGAAACAAGCCATGACTTTACAGTGAAGAGTAAAAAGAGGCTTTCGGCTTTGCTATCATTGCTATCAATACATCAGAATCCTCTGTTAAATATTGAGATTTTAGAAAAGTTCTCTGGATTTTTAAAGTCTTTGTAACTGATCTACAGCATTGTTTGGACCAGGACCAGGACCAGAGCCGGCAGGAGCAGGAGGACCTGGAGGAGGACGAGGAGCAGCGCGGACAGCTGTGTGGTAACTGCTGCTTAAAAATGATCCACACATTTATTAGATGTTCTGTTGACGCTCTGTTCACACCTGCTGTTAACATCCGACCTGAGTGATCCCATCACAGGTGTTCAGATTACACCTGCTTCAGCTTATGTGACGTCACCGCTCCATATGCAGACACACACCTTTCATTTCTCTTCACATACAAATGATGTCGTTTTCTGTTTGTAAAGGAAAGACAAAGAATACAGGAAATGTTAATGTTATTAATTTCAAACCAGGAAGTAATGATTCTGAAATGACTTTTTTTATCCACAAACCAAAAATTATTCCATTTTAATTCTTTCTTTTGTTATAAGGAACAAAGAAACCAGAAAATGTTCAACATTTGTAATAAAAAAAAAAAACATTATGAAAGTATTTGACAAATTCATTTAGTAATTGTGCAGTAATTGTTGCATCGCTCCCTTTTTATATTAATAAAAATATTTATATTATCAGTGACACCATGATACGATTTATTGCGATATTTGCAAAATCATATATGGCGATTGCGACAACAGTGCTAATGAAAGTGAGCCCTTGGCACCATCTAGTGGACTGAAATGCTCGTTTATTTTGTTAATTTTTAATGCTAAGCCACAAAAAGTTTGACGTTTATTTGTAACATCAGTTATATTTCACTGTATTTGTCCCCCCCCACCACCACCACCACTACTAATAATACACTCAAACAGCTTCACATCCTGTGTGCAACCATAGCAACCACAACAACATTAGCTGGACGCAAACTTGCACTATTGTATAGACGCACTTTTGTCGCCGCTTTCACGTCAGACACACTCGAGACGCATCGGAGACTCGCTGCATTCACACTGTTCAGTGTTGTCACACTGTGTCTGCGACCACCTCCCGTGTTTGTGCACTGGCAGATCAGATAACAATCTAAACATTTTCTGTTTTTATTGCTCCATAGAACAAAGAAATCATTCAAACTCAATCATATTTGCTTTGAAGACAAAACAACACATTTCACTACATCATCATTTACGCCTTTAAAAAAACCCTCATCAACATTTTAGCATATTTTATGGACCAAACCATGACTCTTTCACCTGTCATTGCATCACCTCACACGGACCACGTTAACAGCACTTGTCAACAGAGCCTCTGTTTAATGTGTGCACATGATTTGTTCCATTGTTAACAGGTGAAAACTATGGACCAGTCAAAGTGGCAAACTTCAATCAATAAATACACCATTAAATGATGACTCAAATGTGCCATTCATTCATTCAAACACTCAATTCATTTGATGTAAAAAACAACAACAACATATACAATGACTTGACTATTGAATAGGCAAGTCATTCTACATGTTTGTTTTTTTCATCAAATAAATAGTTTTTATTGAATTAATGGCACATTTAATAAGACGTGTATATATTTCATTCCAAATTGAATGAATTACATATTTGAGGCATTATTAATTGGTGTATTTATTGATTGATTTTGACACTTTGACTCCTCCATACTTTTCACCTGTTAAAAATGGAACAAGTCAGGTATCATTATGTCAGTAGTAGCCTACTCAAGCTTGTTTGCGCAGCAGCAGTTGCCTGTACTGTTTTTTTTGTGTATGGGAGTTTTGCCGCGTGGGCGGGTGGCTCAGCCATCCACTGTTGGCGGTAGCTGCAGGCGCGTTGGCTGACGCGCACCAAAGTTACTCTAAAATGATGTTAAAAGATAATGAAGAAAGACAATTTCGCTAGCTCGTTACTTACTGTTGTGGAATTTTAAAGTTGAGCAGTGAAAGCGAACCTTCAACGCCAGACTCAAGGCAGCTCTCTAACCAGCTGAGCTATCTGTCCACACTCTTTCTCAGGTTTTCTCACATCAATTCACTCTCTGCGCTGAAAATTGTGCTTAAAAAGTCACTTGGTCCAAGATTTGAACCCCTGACCTCAAGAACTCTAGTCTTTGATTTAACCACGTGAGCTATTTGTCTTCACTGGGTACATTCTGAACGTTGGAAGTATTTCAATAACAGACTGCCCGTGACTTCACAGGCCTCGGCCTGATGAAATATTTAAGAATGTCTGTCCTATGTCTTGGGCCAGATCTTTGGTGTAGTGGTTAGTGCTCTTGTCTTTGAAACAAGAAGACCTCGGTTCAAGACCCATTTGGAACAACTATCTTTCTGCGTGGAGTTTTTCATGTTCTCCCCGTGTGTCTGTGTGTGGCTTTTCTCCGAGTTCTCTGGCTTCCTCCCACAGTCCATCGATCATCTACCGCTTTGTCCTCCACCAGAGGGACGCAGTGCCAAGCCCAGCTGTCATAGGGGGCATAGGCGGGGGTCCACCCTGCACTGTTCACCGGTACGTTCAAAACATTGATTAGGTAAAGTTCCACTTCAAAGTTGACTTCATGTAAGATTCGAACCCCTGACCATAGGAACACCAGTCCGTGGCTGAACCATGTGAGCTACTTGTCTTTGTTGGCTTTGCAGCACAATTTGGAAGTCTTTCAATAATAGATCCCATGACTTCAAAAAAACTTCAGACTGGTGGAATACTTAAGAAAGTCGGTCCCAAATGACGGCCCAGATCTTTGGTCTAGTGGTTAATGCTGTTGCCTTTGGGACGATAAGACCTGGGTTCGAGACCCAGTTGGAACAAACATCTTTCGACATGGCGTTTTTCATGTTCTCCCCGTGTCTGTGTGGCTTTTCTCCAGGTTGTCTGGCTTCCTCCCACAGTCCATCGATCATCTACCGCTTTGTCCTCCACCAGAGGGACGCAGTGCCAAGCTCGGCTGTCATCGGCGGGATAGGCGGGGGTCCACCCTGCACTGTTCACCAGTACGTTCAAAACATTGATTAGGTAAAGTTCCACTTCAAAGTTGACTTCATGTAAGATTCGAACCCCTGACCATAGGAACACCAGTCCATGGCTGAACCATGTGAGCTACTTGTCTTTGTTGGCTTTGCAGCACAATTTGGAAGTCTTTCAATAATAGATCCCGTGACTTCAAAAAAACTTCAGACTGGTGGAATACTTAAGAAAGTCGGTCCCAAATGACGGCCCGGATCTTTGGTGTAGTGGTTTGTGCTCTTGCCTTTGAAGCAAGAGGACCTGGGTTCAAATCCCCCATGGAACTCGAATCTTTGTGCATGGAATTTAAGAGACAAACAACCATTTCACTCTCACAAATTTACATTACCCATGACTTTACAGACCTCAGCCTGATTGACCAAGTCAGTCAATTTAGAGTGACCAATTAACTTAATTCCCAAATTGCATGTTCTTGGACTGTGGGAGGAAGCAGGAGAATCAGAAGAAGACCCACACACATACGAGGAGAACATGCAGAAAGATAGTTGTTCCAAACGGGTCTCGAACCCAGGTCTTCTTGTTACAGAGGCAACAGCACTAACCACTAGACCAAAGATCCGGGCCGTCATTTGGGACCGACTTTCTTAAGTATTCCACCAGTCTGAAGTTTTTTTGAAGTCATGGGATCTATTATTGAAAGACTTCCAAATTGTGCTGCAAAGCCAACAAAGAGAAGTAGCTCACCTGGTTCAGCCATGGACTGGTGTTCCTATGGTCTGGGGTTCGAATCTTACATGAAGTCAACTTTGAAGTGGAACTTTACCTAATCAATGTTTTGAACGTACTGGTGAACAGTGCAGGGTGGACCCCCGCCTATCCCGCCGATGACAGCTGAGCTTGGCACTGCGTCCCTCTGGTGGAGGACAAAGCGGTAGATGATCGATGGACTGTGGGAGGAAGCCAGAGAACTCGGAGAAAAGCCACACACAGACACACGGGGAGAACATGAAAAACTCCACGCAGAAAGATAGTTGTTTCAAATGGGTCTTGAACCGAGGTCTTCTTGTTTCAAAGACAAGAGCACTAACCACTACACCAAAGATCTGGCCCAACACATAGGACAGACATTCTTAAATATTTCATCAGGCCGAGGCCTGTGAAGTCACGGGCAGTCTGTTATTGAAATACTTCCAACGTTCAAAATCTACCCAGTGAAGACAAATAGCTCACGTGGTTAAATCAAAGACTAGAGTTCCTGAGGTCAGGGGTTCAAATCTTGGACCAAGTGACTTTTTAAGCACAATTTTCAGCGCAGAGAGTGAATTGATGCGAGAAAACCTGAGAAAGAGTGTGGACAGATAGCTCAGCTGGTTAGAGAGCTGCCTTTGAGTCCTGACGTTGAAGGTTCAACTCCTTTATATGTCAACTTTTAAGGTTCCACAGCCAAAGTGAAAAGTGAAAAACGCCCGGAGCTCGTTCCAACAAGCAAAAGGGTTCGTGGCGTGGTGGATTTGTCCGCAACCGCAAGGTTGTGTCAGTCCGGCCGTGGCTGGTTCAAATCCAGCACGCCCCGAATGCCTGGCCCCGGCGCCGGGGCCGCGCTACGCGCGCTCCCACTGCCATTGTAGTAGTGGGGGGTTGGGGCTGGGCTGTGCTCCCCCGGCTTCCCACACACATAACACCAGGGGGTTATGCCATTTTATTTCACATTTTTGGCCAAAGAAATCCCAAAAAAAGCCATAAAAACACAGAAAAAATTGACAGGGGTCCACTCTCTGGACTGTTGACCACACAGTTGGGGCCCAGGTGTCCAGTAGCTGCTGCTTAAAAATGATAAACACATGAATTAGACTTCTGTGTGATTAATGTGTGCACATGACTTGTTCCATTTTTAACAGGTGAAAAGTATGGAGGAGTCAAAGTGTCAAAATCAATCAATAAATACACCAATTAATAATGACTCAAATATGTAATTCATTCAATTTGGAATGACTTGCCTATTCAATAGTCAAGTCATTGTATATGTTGTTGTTGTTTTTTACATCAAATGAATTGAGTGTTTGAATGAATGAATGGCACATTTGAGTCATCATTTAATGGTGCATTTATTGATTGAAGTTTGCCACTTTGACTGGTCCATAGTTTTCACCTGTTAACAATGGAACAAATCATGTGCACACATTAAACAGAGGCTCTGTTGACAAGTGTTGTTAACGTGGTCCGTGTGAGGTGATGCAATGACAGGTGAAAGAGTCATGGTTTGGTCCATAAAATATGCTAAAATGTTGATGAGGGTTTTTTTAAAGGCGTAAATGATGATGTAGTGAAATGTGTTGTTTTGTCTTCAAAGCAAATATGATTGAGTTTGAATGATTTCTTTGTTCTATGGAGCAATAAAAACAGAAAATGTTTAGATTGCTTTCTGATCTGCCAAAGCACAAACACGGGAGGTGGTCGCAGACACAGTGTGACAACACTGAACAGTGTGAATGCAGCGAGTCTCCGATGCGTCTCGAGTGTGTCTGACGTGAAAGCGGCGACAAAAGTGCGTCTATACAATAGTGCAAGTTTGCGTCCAGCTAATGTTGTTGTGATTGCTATGGTTACACACAGGATGTGAAGCTGTTTGAGTGTATTATTAGTAGTGGTGGTGGTGGTGGGGGGGGACAAATACAGTGAAATATAACTGATGTTACAAATAAACGTCAAACTTTTTGTGGCTTAGCATTAAAAATTAACAAAATAAACGAGCATTTCAGTCCACTAGATGGTGCCAAGGGCTCACTTTCATTAGCACTGTTGTCGCAATCGCCATATATGATTTTGCAAATATCGCAATAAATCGTATCATGGTGTCACTGATAATATAAATATTTTTATTAATATAAAAAGGGAGCGATGCAACAATTACTGCACAATTACTAAATGAATTTGTCAAATACTTTCATAATGTTTTTTTTTTTTTATTACAAATGTTGAACATTTTCTGGTTTCTTTGTTCCTTATAACAAAAGAAAGAATTAAAATGGAATAATTTTTGGTTTGTGGATAAAAAAAGTCATTTCAGAATCATTACTTCCTGGTTTGAAATTAATAACATTAACATTTCCTGTATTCTTTGTCTTTCCTTTACAAACAGAAAACGACATCATTTGTATGTGAAGAGAAATGAAAGGTGTGTGTCTGCATATGGAGCGGTGACGTCACATAAGCTGAAGCAGGTGTAATCTGAACACCTGTGATGGGATCACTCAGGTCGGATGTTAACAGCAGGTGTGAACAGAGCGTCAACAGAACATCTAATAAATGTGTGGATCATTTTTAAGCAGCAGTTACCACACAGCTGTCCGCGCTGCTCCTCGTCCTCCTCCAGGTCCTCCTGCTCCTGCCGGCTCTGGTCCTGGTC
The DNA here is from genome assembly GCF_019176455.1 of Solea senegalensis. Classification (NCBI taxonomy): domain Eukaryota; kingdom Metazoa; phylum Chordata; class Actinopteri; order Pleuronectiformes; family Soleidae; genus Solea; species Solea senegalensis. Next base: position 5,551,532 of record NC_058033.1, read on the forward strand.
CTGGTCCAAACAATGCTGTAGATCAGTTACAAAGACTTTAAAAATCCAGAGAACTTTTCTAAAATCTCAATATTTAACAGAGGATTCTGATGTATTGATAGCAATGATAGCAAAGCCGAAAGCCTCTTTTTACTCTTCACTGTAAAGTCATGGCTTGTTTCTTATTGCCCTAAATTGTGATGATAATGACCTCATTTAACCATGCTTGAAATCACATGAACTGTGACTTTAACTGCAGTTGTTTGTAGGTCTTCAGTCATGAGACATGATGGGACAAAGTAGTATCCAGTTTAAAGTGTTCAAATGTGGTCATTGCAGTAAATGAGTGAAGAAATGTGAGTAAAATATATTAAAACGTTTTTATTGACAATTATATTGGTCCAAATCAACAGAGACACTTTTATTTTGAAATTCTACTAAACCACTACTCCTTTTTTGTTACTTAACCTGCCCCCTACTGACCAGACTAGATACTCATTCTTAACAGTTTTAATGGTATATTGACATTTTTTGTTGACATACGAAGACATTTGACATTTTAGACAGTTTATAATTGAACAGTTTATGTTGACATACTATATTTGGACATGTTTTGACATTTTATAATTGGACAGTTTATTAAATACTATACATATATAAGATACACTCTTAAGACAGTTCATATTTTAACTTTTGTTGACATATTATTCTAGGACATTTTGGACAGTTCATATTTGGACAGTTTTTGACAGTATGAAGGCAGTTGTTCACGTCAAACTATATAATGACGTATTTGACACTAAGTCCGTTTTTTTGAAAACACGTACATGGTTAGACGATGATCGTGTTTGCTGTGGAGCAGTGACGTCACATTAGCAGCAGCAACTTTTTTTCCCACTTCACCAGCCCTCTTCTGGCCACTCTCGATACTCATTCTTAACAGCTTTCATGGTCTATTGACATTTATTGTTGATGTCATGTTTGGACAATTTACATTTTAACGTTTTTGATGACATACTATACAAGGAAAGTTCATATTTGAACGTGTGTTTGCTGCGGAGCAGTGACGTCACAGTAGCAGCAGCAGGTGTAATCTGAACACCTGTGATCGGATCGCTCAGGTCGGATGTTAACAGCAGGCGTGAACAGAGCATCAACAGAACATCTAATAAATGTGTGGATCATTTTTAATTAGCAGTTACCACACGGTTGTCCACATGTTCGTCCCCGCTGCTCCTCGTCATGTTGTTCCTGTCTCCGCTTGGAAGAAGCTCCGGAAGTGGAACATTCCAAATAGATCGACACAGAGGGGAGTCGTGGAATGTACCAAGTCACGGAAAGTACACAAAGGCTTTTAAATCAGTGTGTCTTTGTGCAGGAGCAGCGCCACCTGTGATCAACGTCCATGTCCTCGCTGGACAAAATAAAAATGGCTGCTGAAAGTGTTGTTATTGAAAAACATTTTTGCTAAAACAGAGAAGAAAAACCCCACCACATATAGGAAATGTTGCCACCTGCTGGACTTGCTGATAACCATTTCTTGGTGTTTTAAGTTCTGTTTTTTTTGGTCTGAAGATTTAAATTTGTGCAAAATTCACTTCATTTTAAGATATGAACTTTTACCTCAGAGATAGGCTACAAGTCAACATCTGATGGCCTGAGCCATTTGTGCTGATTATCTACCTCTGAATTCCGTGGCGTACTTAACTTTCTTGTGGTTACAGTTTTTAAAATTCTTTTGAGTCTAAATAAATAAAACTGTGTGAAATTCACTTTATTGTGAGAAGTGAACCTACAACCTCAGAGATTCAAGTCATCTTCTGAGGGATTGCGCTATTTGCCCTGATGCTCACAACCCTCAAATGTTTGTAAATTGTTTAAATAATAAGTTGCCTGTTTCTACAGGCAGTAGCCGTACTTTGCATGTGTGTAGAGCAAGTACAGTGAACCAGCACGCTCCCTGAAAATGAGGCAGCTAAATGGAACGCAGCCATCATACATTTAATGAGTTACAGCTGTGCTTTTCCTCGTCTGCAGTGAGAAAAAAGCCTGAGGCTTTATGTGATGTGACTCCACTGTTTCCCGGCTCTGTGGGTCTCTGTGCTGTTTTTCCCTCTCACCTTCTTCTTTTACCATTTTCAGCCTTTGGCAACGCCAAGACGATTCGAAACGACAACTCCAGTCGCTTCGGGAAATACGTGGACATCCACTTCAACAAGAGAGGAGCTATCGAAGGAGCCATGATCGAGCAGTACCTGCTGGAGAAGTCTCGAGTGTGTCGACAGGTGACACTCATCAAACACAATATTTATTACTCTTATTTATTTCATTTCTGAAGGAGTCGTCTCTCATTTTTCCCTCTCTCCGGTTCTCCTCCAGGCTCCAGATGAGAGGAACTACCACATCTTCTACTGTATGTTGAAGGGCATGTCTCCAGAAATGAAAGCCAAGCTGGGACTGGGCCTCGCCACAGATTATGCCTACCTCACTATGGTCAGTTTAAATCTGTGTGAAATACATTTTAAAATGTATGGTAATACATACATGTATATGTATACATATATATATATGTATATATAAGCATGAGCTCACCTTGGATGAAGCTTTCTCTTTTACTTCCTTGTTTGGGAGAAAAGTATCTGAAATGACACCTTTTATCATTAAAATTCCTTTCTGCTTTCATTCATTTATATTTTAACACATCTCCACTAGAGCATGGATACCCAACAGAAATCCTGAAATGATTGAATCAGTCACGTCGATTAATTTCCAGTTCTTTCTGTGAAACATTGAGTAAAATGGGGTGAATTTAAATGTTGTTGTTTTATAATTATTTATTTATTTTAGATGTATAACGTGTAAAAAAATAAGGCATAAGTAGAAAGTGATAAGTGATTGATCTCATGTGTCTGTTAAGAATCAGTTCACAGAACGCAACGCACAGTTTAGGGTGAATTTTACTTTTTTCCTTTGCAATGATTCAAAATTAATCACAACAGTTGGATTTTATAAGTGGTTACAGTTCACCAAGAATTAATCAGGAAGATTTAAGTGACATTCATAGTGACAATTTTATTACTGCTAGTGCTAGTGTTTGCTTCCTCCGAGATGTAACCATGTAACAACTACTTACTGACTTTCTCTGACTGTGCCAGGTATTTAGGACGTGTATCTTGGTCCAAACAATAACAGACAATTGTTCAGACAATAACTCACTCTGATCTCAACTCCTGATCCTTGTTTCTCTTCTCCTCTGTTTGAGACATTTCTGAGAGTGGTAGTGAGGCTTTTTACGTTTGATAACATTCATTTCTGACAAAGCTGCAACTTATTACTTTGCTGGCGACCTGTATGTTTAAGCCCTACGAGCTGTGTTTTTGCATGGTTGCGCTGTGATTATATCAGCTGCGTCATTGCCAGCATTTCAGTTTAACACATTTCCTTGACTTCTAATGATATATCATGGTCATTTTATGAATTAATGCAATACATTTCTTACATTTAGCCACTTTTGAATAAGTTTGAATAGGTGACACGGCACCCACTGCTTTCTAAAATATATTAGAAGGGACATTTTTCAAAATACAACAAAGGAAATTGGTAGAAATGACAGAAATGGTGTGGGTGTTTGTGTTGCTGTCGACCACAGTGTGCAGCGATGAGTCAGTCTAGTTCGCAAAAAACAATCAACACACAGTTGCAACTAATAATTCCTTTTAAAGTCATTGATTTTTTTTTTATTTGTAATACTGTAAAAACAGAAAGATTCAGTATTTTAATAATTTAGTTTGATGTTGTAAAGAGCAGCAAACACATCTGAGAGGCTTGAACCCACTAAGAAAAGCTTTTTGGCATAATAAATATTTAATAAAAATACTTCCATTAATCAGTTCAACAACCATTCATTTCAGCTTTATAACAGTGATATTCATATGATGTTTTGAAACAGTATGTTCTGGTTTTATGTTCGTAAAATATATGTTCTCTGTGTATTTAACCTTCCAGGGAAACTGTACGGAGTGTGACGGTCGAGACGACCTGAGAGATTACTCCAGCATCCTGTCGGCCATGAAGGTCCTCATGTTTACAGAGACAGAGAACTGGGAGATTTCCAAGCTGCTCGCTGCCATCCTGCACATGGGAAACCTGCGATTCGAGGGCAAGTCACACCGCACACTCTACCCTGTCACTGTCGTCATTGCTGGACTGATCAAGATTGAGGCTGAGAGTAGTTTTCACTTTGTGTCCTTCAGCTCGTACGTATGACAACCTGGACGCCTGTGTGGTGGCGAGATCTCCTGACCTGGTCACTGCTGCCTCTCTCATGGAGGTGTGTGTGTGTGTGTGTGTGTGTGTGTGTGTGTGTGTGTGTGTGTGTGTGTGCACTCTGCATGGGATATTTAATTCATCTTAATTAAAAGGCTGGAAAGAAAAGGCTGGTCTCCTCTTCTTGTTTCCCAAATGTTGCTTGTTGATTTTTTTTTTGTTTGTAGGTGGAGCCAAAGGACGTGATGGTGTGTTTGACCACACGAACCCTGATCACTCGAGGTGAAAGCGTCGCCATGCCTCTCAGCGTGGAACAAGGCATCGATGTCAGGGACGCTTTTGTTAAGGTGCTGATCTCTAAACACCTCAAAGTCCCTGAGAACTAGGTTTCAAATCAAAATCTATCATTAAACGTGTTTAGAGTATCAAATGTTTAATGTTTAAAAATGTCTCCAGAACTTACAGAAACATCCTCTTTATAATTCGTTTTTATGGTCTTTTAGTGCTGTTTATTCCTCTACATTCTGAAGTTAAAGTTAGTTTTTATTAATCCCCTTAGGGAAAGTATTCCTCTGCATTTTGACCCATCCTAGAATTAGGAGCAGTGGGCTGCCACACTGAGTAGCGCCCGGGGAGCATTGGGGGTTGGGTACCTTGCTCAGGGGTACCCCAGCCCTTTTTGGCCGGGGTACCCTCTGGTTACAAGTCAAGTTCCCTTTCCACTTGGCCACGGACTGCCCCATTCATGTTATTACTTATAGAAATCTCCAAATTAAGGTACAAAAAGCCAAAAGTCATCTACAGAGATTATTAGGCCATTTAATTAAATCCTATTTTGTATACCTGCACCAACAGCATCACTGCTTGAGAAAAGTGTAGTTGAAATACTGAAATGTTTTTCAAATGTAAAAGATGGAAGATCAGTGTTAGAGTTGGGTTTTTCAGGGAATCTACGGGAGGCTGTTTGTCTGGATTGTGGATAAGATAAACGCCGCCATCTACAGACCTCCTTCCAGCGAGAGAAACATTGTGCGCAGATCCATCGGCTTACTCGACATCTTTGGCTTTGAGAACTTCATCGTCAACAGGTGATTCACATTTACTGCAGTGGTTTGATTGGAAGCAGAATCGGCTGCGTTTTTGTGTTTCTTGATTGTTTTTTTCTTCCATGTAGCTTCGAACAGCTGTGCATCAACTTCGCCAACGAGAACCTGCAGCAGTTCTTCGTCCGCCACGTCTTCAAACTGGAGCAGGAGGAGTACAACCTGGAGGACATCAGCTGGCAGCACATCGAGTTCACGGACAACCAGGACGCGTTGGACATGATCGCCAACAAACCCATGAACATCATCTCACTCATTGACGAGGAGAGCAAGTTTCCTAAGGTACAAACGAGTACATGCTTGTTCTTTTTTGGGCCTTAAAATCAACTCAATAGATTTATTTTTCTATTTCTTTCGTCAGGGAACAGATGCTACGATGCTCTACAAGCTCAACTCACAGCACAGGCTCAACTCCAACTACATTCCTCCTAAAAACAGCTATGAAACACAGTTTGGGATCCAACACTTTGCCGGCGTGGTTCACTACGAGACCAGAGGTGTGTTCTGTTTTTCTTTTAATCTCATTAACATCCTCCTCTCACTGATCTCATACACCTGTGTGGTCAGCAGAAGAGGTCAGATGTAGACGAGTACGGATAGATTAGAGAATAAAAAAGTAAGAATATGTAAATACAAATAAATAATGGAAATAGAATTAACATTAAAATACTGACAGGAACAAAAGATGTAAGAGAATATATTATCAGGATGTTCACTGTGGAAAGAGGTATGAAAAAGTGTAGACTAGGATTACTGAACAGTTGAAACAAACTGTTATATACAGGTACAGTAAGGGGTAAAAAGATTTCTGAAAGATATGATTAAAGATTGTTTTGATATTGGTGTAAAATAAAACAGTAAAGTAAGACTTTTCAGGCAGTTACTCGTGTACTTTTTCACTGTCATTACACAGTGACAGCAAGTTTTTTTTGTTTTTACTTTATTTCAGCACGAGAAGTGGGAGAAAACATTTTTTTTTGTCCTCCCTCACCATAATAGTGTCTACTGACTCATTCTGATCCTGTCAAATTTCTGTCTTACTCTTCTGTCTCTCCCACACACCATTAAATTTGAAGCTCTTTGTTGAATTATCTGTCAACTGGATGAAAATCTATCAAAAATAATCAATTCACTGGATTCAGCAGCTCAGGAGTCTGAAATATCCCTGAGACAATTGATCTTTTTTGGCATTTTATAGACCAAACACAATTAACTGCTCAGTTAGTTAAGAACATATTTGTATTGACTATATATCAAGTTTACAGCGATAATAAAGTGCCACCCACAACTAAAAAGCACCGATATTTAAGTTTTCTCTTTTGTCTGGAAAAAAAAGGCATGCCATAAAGTAGGAGATTGATGTTCTTTCAAGCTTTGACAGAGTTGATATTTGACCTGCTGTGAGTTTTTGAGACGATATTTGAAGGTTGAAATCCTACATTGTGTCGCTTTAACTTCCTCCTCCAGGATTCCTGGAGAAAAACCGAGACAGCCTCCACACGGACATCATCCAGCTCGTCCACTCGTCCAAGAACAAGTTCATCAAGCAGATCTTCCAGGCGGACGTTGCCATGGTGAGAGCAAACAAAGCTGACACAGACTCATGTTCTTTACCTTTGATTGTGAGTTCAAAGATGTTGTCTTGAGGTAATATGATCACACTCCCCTTAGCACAGGTGTATTCAAAGTCTGGCTCACAGGCCAGTTGTGACACAGTGATAGGTTTTCATGTGGCCCTCGATTTATATCATAAAATAAATTATTTTTCTCCCGCGGAAATGATTTAAAAGATCAGCTTTCAAAAAGAAACTTTCAGGGGGTTTAGTAAAAAATTCTCTCCCAGAAGTTTTCTTTGTTTTTGTAATGACTTTGGCTACTGGGGGGTGCCGTACCACCTCCATCCTATTCTTAAGTGTGTATTTTGATTAGCAAACGGAACGGTTTGGGAAGTCAGACCAGTGTTTCCCAACCCTGGACCTGATTTAGATGGTCAGCTCGTCAACAAGCTCTGCAGAAGCCTGGTCACGAGCTGTTCATCTGAATCAGGTGTGCTGAAGCAGGGTAACATTTAAAACATGCAGGGCAGTGTTCCCTGAGGACCAGGTTTGGGAAACACTGAGTTAGACGACAAATGTTGGATTCATGGTTCACAGAAATGTATATATTCATCATCCTTTCTATTTTCGCCCTCATCTTCAGTGTTACCTTTCATTTTAAATGCTCATTAAAAACAAGTCCATAAACATTCGTACACCTCTGCCTCAGCCTTCATGTCCCTCACAGCTTTGGCTTCCACTAACGTCACACCTTCATCTCACTCTGCTCTTCCTCTTCTCTTTCCTCTGTCTTTTCATCTCACATCAGTTTCTGTGTGGTTATCAGCAGCCCAGCACTCCTGCTCCCAAGGTAATCAACAGCCTCCAGCCATGTGGTCACTCAAACTGTGTGTGTGTGTGTGTGTTTGTGTATGTGTTTTTTTCCGAAATAAAACACAAAAATCCACAATGTGGTTCTACCTGCAGCAGCAGCAGCAGCAGCAGCAGCAGCAGCAGCAGCAGCAGCAGCATCGTTTTCTCCTTCAAGCTTTTCTCTTTGCTCCATTCTTTTTTGCAGCTGAAATTAAAGAGACACTTTTGTTAAATTTTAATTTTACCTTATATTTAAGGAACAATAAACTGCAAAGTCACTTTGATGTTCACCTCTCTGCCTTAGTCTAATTTACCAAATGGGAACACAAGCTCCAAGCTGAAAATGTGTTGCTGAAGAAGTTTTCAAATAATTTTAACAGTGAAAAAACATTGAATATTTAAAAAAATATATAAAATATATAAACCAGTACAAGTTAATGGACAAACAGTGACAGAAGAAGACAAAGAAATTGTAAAATAATATAATATTACCTGCTCAGGTCATCAGCCAATCACAGGACATGTAGCAGTTGAGTGTAAAGTGGTCATAAAGGTGGTAAACTGAATGTACATGTATGCGAAACATATAATAACAGTGAAATATGCTTTGGTGTGTGTGTGTGTGTTTTCAGGGCGTTGAGACGAGGAAGCGCTCTCCCACACTCAGCAGTCAGTTCAAACGTTCTCTGGAGATGCTGATGAGGACGCTGAGTGTGTGTCAGCCGTTCTTTGTGCGCTGCATAAAACCCAACGAGTTTAAAAAGCCAATGGTAAGTCCAGTTTGAGTGTGTGTTCTTTTCTGTCATAAACACACAAGTTGAGGGCTCAGATACTTTTTTTTAATTTAGTCTGTTAAAGTGTTTACGTGAAGAAAAAGAGTCAACTTTTTACTTCTGTGATGCTGCTTTTCACAGAAACTACAGTCTGCCCTGTGACATTGAGATATGTCACTTCTAATTTTAATGCTGATGTTTATTTTCCTGCTGTGTTTTGGGTTGTTTTTTTTCCTCAGTTATTCGACAGAGAGCTTTGTATTCGTCAGCTGCGTTACTCCGGCATGATGGAGACCATCCGGATACGTCGGGCCGGTTACCCCATCAGATACACCTTTGCTGAGTTTGTGGACCGTTACAGAGTCCTCATGCCCGGAGTCAAACCTGCTCACAAACAGGTCAACATTATTGACACCCATAAATTATATATCCATACATCCATAAATTTAGAAATTAGTTTGTAAAATACTGCAAATTTACCTGGTTTTGATGCATTTTTAAAAAATAATTTAAGCTTTTTATCATACGGTATGTATAATAGAATATATATTTACTATACTTTTCATGGAAAAACAATTAGGCATTAAAGCAGTTTTTGTTGTTTTCTCTTCTTACAGGAGGATCTAAGAGGAACCTGTCAGCAGATTGTTCAGGCCCGCCTCGGGAAACTTGACGACTGGCAAATCGGAAAGACCAAGATTTTCCTAAAGGTGCTTCATTTTACTCACTGGCCTCTTAAAAAAAAGGAAAAAAGTTGTTTGGGATATCATCTTTAAAATCATGATTGTTGTTTTTGTCAGGACCATCACGACATGCAGCTGGAGGTGGAGCGAGACAAAGGCCTCACAGACAAAGTCATCCTCATACAGAAGTCTGTGCGAGGACTTAAAGAGAGGTCAGGGACTTTTTACACACACGCACAAACCTAATGAGCCTTTAAGTCGTGAAACGTCAAAATTAAGACAAAGTAAAACAATCGTATTAATAGGATTTCAGGGGCATATTTGATGGAAGTGCATGTAAAGCAATGAAAAACATCTCGTCTGACTTGAAAATGTGTCAAATTTTAATGCTTTTGAAAATTAGGTTTCAATCATGTGAAATTCAGGAAGATTTTCTGCTCCGAGACGATGGAGGAGCCAAACACACACACGCAGACATATACACTTTAGTGGGGACCACAACAGCTGTTTGTGCAGAATATTAATGTAAACACTCTTATAGAGAATGTTGGTCACAGTTTAACATCATACGATACACAAACACAGAGCTGGTTTAGCTGCAGTCCTGCTCTCTGTCTCCCACTGTCTCCATCAGTGGTACTGCAGCCTCACAACAGGTGTCTCCTCCTCTTTCTGTACTTTTGTTCATTTCCTTCACCTTTAAGGGATTTTGAATAGAGTCAAAGCTTTTCTGTGCGTTTTTGCATCCAGGTAAAGACACATTTTCAGGTGAAGGTGAACGGTTAAACTGTTAATAAAACTCAGTGAGAGTTTTTATATCATTACAGTGTTTGTGGAGTTATGATAAGTACGACTCTGGTGTTTTATCATGTCATAATTTTTTAGACATGCCTTTTATTCAGATGTTTGCAGCCACCACTTTCTAACACCACAGTCCTCAAACTGTGGCGCGTGAGCTTCCTCTGGTGGTACTTGGAGGAAAATCAGAAATACTCTTCTACTCTATCATATACCAGAGTATGAGATTCGGAGGAATTTTGACCGTAGTGCCTAGAAAATGAAACAAATCACCTTATCTCTCACTCCATCTTAATCTAATCTCACTATACCAGTGTGTGACATATGTGAGAAAGAGGAGGATGATAAAAGAGCATATTGTAAATAAATTTGCCTCCTGTAAAAAGTCTGTAGCTGCATTTTAACGTTGGTGATAATGGTGTTACTATGCTTTTCTCTTCAATGCATTGTTTGTTTTCAAATCTAATTCATCCTCCCCGTCATGACTCTTCTACAGGAACAACTTCCTCAGACTGAGACGTGCTGCGACTGTTATGCAGAAGGTCTGGAGAGGATATCGGTGCAGGAAAGAATACCGACTTGTGAGTGTGATTTACATTATACTCCATCTCATCGTATTGTTCCTCTCGTAGAACCTTCGAACGCCTCACACCTCTGTTTCCGTCTTCATGTCTTAGATGCAGTCTGGTTTCCGGCGCCTCCAGGCCGTCTACAGGTCCAGGAAGCAATACAGGAGCTACCAGAGGATGCGTCTGTGCGTGACTCTCATGCAGGGCCGCTGCCGCGGTTTCCTCGTCCGGCAGACGTTTTGGCGGCGTCTGCGTGTCGTGTTGACCATCCAGGCCTACACCAGGGGCATGATAGCCAGGCGCCTCTGCCAGAGGCTCAGAGCGGAGGTAAACAACTCCTACATTTACTACTGCTACATCTATCATGTCCTCACACCACAGAGAGAAGAGCACTGGTGCTGAAGGCAGAGACACTGTGGGGGGGTTGGTTGACGTCTTCTTCCTTGGGCTGTGGCTTTTTTTATTTGAAATCTGATATTATTTTAATCTTTTGAAGTGTCAGTTTCATCACCTCATTCAACAACACTTTAACCATTAACTTATTGTTTTCTGGTATAATTTAGTAAAAAGCGAAATACAGAATCTGTAATCCGTTTAATCTGTATTTTGAGTATTTTGCCAGAAATGTCAGAGGTTGGATAAAGTATAAATAAGAAGTATTTTTACTTCTAATAGTTTTTTCAATAATCAATAGTTACATTGTTCCATCTGTGTGTGTTTTTCTTTTAAGAATTTAAGCTGTGACATCCTTCCTTTCATGAAATATGTTCATGAGCTCTTTGTGAATGTGTGGCACCATTTATCATTTTCTTCACTTTTCCTGTTATGAACGATGTTGTTGAATAAATGATTTGCTTTGTAAATGTTTGTTTAATCTCAGTTTGTTCTGAGTTACACTGACAAGTAATGAACGAGTGTCATTCGTTCATGATTTTTATTCATTTAGTGTGTACAAATTTAGATTTTGTCTTAATTTATCCTCTAAAATAGGTACTTTTGGTTGTATTCAGATTAAAGGATCATTTATTATATAAGATTTCATTACAAAATAGTATTTTTTTTGCTAACTTTTAATGTTTAAAATAAGGTTTTTAACAGACAAGAGCTGAAGAGTAGAACATGTCCTCCCTGCCTCTGTGAAACTCCTCTGCCTCTGTTTCCTCTCTGACCTTCTCCTCACAGCTGCAGCGTCGCCTGGAAGCCGAGCGCCAGCGCTTGGCCGAGGAGGAGCAGCTGCGAAACCAGATGACGGCGCGACTAGCCAAGGCCGAGGCCGAGAGGAATCACCAGGAGCGGCTGGTCCAACTGGCCCAGCAGCGGGAGGAGAGGGTCAGGGAGGAGAAGGAGGAGACGAGGAGGAAGAAGGAGCTGCTGGAGCAGATGGAGAGGGAGAAGGAGCAGCCCGTCGATCACTCGGACATGGTCGACCGTATGTTTGGGTTCCTGGGGAACTCGGGGCCGTTACCCAACCAGGACGGACGAGCACCAGCTGGATTTGAGGTTTGTTTTTTACACTTGTTGGTGTCCAATAGAGAAGTTCATCCAACTCTAAAGTATCAAAATATTATACTTCTTGTTCTGCTCAGGACTTGGAGAAGCTTCCCAGTGGTGTCGAAGCTGAAGAGGAGGTCGTACACGAAGCTCTGCCGTTACCTGACGAGGAAGAGGAGGATTTGTCCGAGTACAAGTTCTCCAAGTTTGCGGCGACGTACTTCCAAGGAGTTTCCACGCACACGTACATCAGACGACCACTGAAACAACCTCTGCTGTTCCACGAGGATGAAGGAGATCAGCTGGTGAGACACACATGAGTCAACCAGACGTTTACACTCGTCTCCAGATCCTGTCACAGGGTTTTGGTGACACTCACACGAGCACATTTGTTCCCTGCTGATTCAAACGCCCTCTCCGCTCTGCCAGGCTGCGTTAGCCGTGTGGATCACCGTGTTGAGGTTCATGGGCGACCTCTCGGAGCCAAAGTGCCCGATGGTGATTAACGACGGCAGCGAAAAGATCCCCGTCATGACCAAGATCTACGAAACCCTCGGCAAGAGGACGTACAAGAGGGAACTGCAGGAGCTGCAGGTGGAGGGAGAGGTGAGATGAGCTGATGATGATTTTCAGTTGTTCAGGATTACAGAGTTGCAGAAAATTCATCCTGTCTCTTATCCACCTTGGAAAGTTGAGAGGTGTGAGTTTCTTCCTGGAGAGAAGAATCAGACGTCTTGCAGACATGGAAGTGATTGCTATGACTACACAAGCTTCGCCTTTCAAATAATGCACATATGGGGTTGGGAGTGATATCCTTTTGAAACATTTAACTGGAGGCATTAAAAATGTTGGTCCAAAATGAGCTTAGTTTAGTGCAGGAGCAGAAAATGTTCATGTCATGTGCTGGTTGGCCTTTGGTCCACATGAGGAAAGTGCTGCTCTGGTCAAGTGTGAAGGAAAGAGTAACTTTAACATAAAAATGAACAATAATAATAATAATAATTATCCTCTGTTTGTGTCTACAGAACAGCTCCATAGACACTCAGAAGAGAAACAGCGTCAGACACAAACTCGTGTCTCTCACACTGAAGAGGAAATCAAAGATCGCAGAGGAGGTGAGATTTGGACACCAACTCCTCCCAGTTCCAAGCACGTCAGGGAAGTACAGCGGCCTTTGCATACCAAAAATCACGCCGTTCTTCCTCGTTTGTGCTGTAAGCTTCTTCAAAACACAAACAGTGGTTTGTGCATTCAGGCTGCCGTAGACACATGAGGGTCTGTGGCCCTTGTCTTAAAAACTGCCTAAGCTTTTACAGCTTCTATTTTCAAGTGATAAACGCTTATACAACAAACAACTATTCATAGTATATTCAGTCTTAACTTTTACACACCGGACCTTTTAATCTCCGTTGACACATTATGAGAATAATGTATCATAAAAATGACTATAATCTACCTTTAAATACAGTGCATCCGGAAAGTATTCACAGCGCTTCACTTTTTCTTTCAGCCTTATTCCAAAAGGGATTAAGTTCATTTTTTTCCTCCAAATTCTACACACAACACCCCATAATGACAACGTGAAATACGTTTTTTTGACATTTTTGCAAATTAATTTAAAATAAAACCTGTGAGAAATCACATGTACATAAGTATTCACAGCCTTTGCCATGAGGTGCATTCTGTTTCTGCAGCATTGGAGTCCACCTGTGGTAAATTCAGTTGATTGCACATGATTTGGAAAAGCACACACCTGTCTACATAAGGTCCCACAGTTGACAGTGCATGTCAGAGCACAAACCAAGCATGAAGTCAAAGGAAGGACTTATGAAATAAACGTTTTTCACGTTCTCATTATGGTTTGTTGTGTGTAGAATTTTGAGGGGAAAAAATGAATTTAATCCATTTTGGAATAAGGCTGTAACATAACAAAATGTGGAAAAAGTGAAGCGCTGTGAATACATTCCAGATGCACTGTCGATACAACAGTAGCCAAAACACACAGCTCTTTACTCTTAGTTCTCATAATTACAGATTTAGATGTTTAATATCTCAGCAGATGATGAGAAGCTTCTTAATGAGCAGAGAAATTCAGATAGACTAAGTTTTTGTTCTTGTGAGTACGACATCTCCAGAATATCTAAAGGAAATCCTTTCAAAATTGACACACATGTTCACTTGGACTTTAGGATTAACCGCTTACACTTTGGTGGTCAAAGGTCAAGGTCATGGTAGCCTCAGAAATAGAGTTTGTGTCCCTTTAAACATTAAAATATATTCAAAATACTGACTGAGGCCAAACAACTGCTGGGTGGTTTCTGTTTTTCTTTTACTTGAACTGCTCACTTTTGATGTGTGTTTGTGTGTGTGTGTGTGTGTTTGTGTGTGTGTGTGTGTGTGTGTCAGGTCACCAGGAGGTTGACAGACGGAGACTACAGTCTTCAGGGGAACAGCATGCTGGAGGACAGACCCACGTCCAACCTGGAGAAACTTCACTTCATCATCGGCAACGGCATCTTACGACCGGCCCTCAGGTGAGCGCCGCAGCAGCAGCAGCTGTCACAGCTTTAATGTCTTCATAAACTAGATGGATGGATGGATGAATACAGAGATGTAACTTATTCACTATATAACTGGAAAATGTTCCTGTCACAGCAGCACAGAACAAGTTACAATTCTTAACACAAAAGAAATGGAAGATACGAGAAACATGAAGACATCGACACAATGAAGATAAATATAAGTTTAATATAAGGTTTTACTGCGTTTTTCATTTACTTGATGTAAGTTTGAACACGGTAATTAACCAGACATTTACAAAAGAGTAAAATTGAATAGTAATATTTGTTTATTTAATCATTTATTAAATATTTGGCGACCCACATAAATGAACATTTTATGTTGTATTTTTTTGTTTAAACATTGGAGTTTCATTTTGACACATTTGCATAAACAAAGCACAATTTGACAAAATGTCATTTTCTTTGAGTCTGGTTGATATTTGCTATGATTTTTCTGATTTCTTTAATCTCCCCATTCTTTTTCGTTTGGGTCGTATATCAATTGCTAGATGTTGAGAAGATTTTACTAGATTTTTAATTAATCACAGATATGAACAGGATGAATGAAAAGACTTTACATTTCGACCGCTCGACAGATTTACGCTTCAATACAAGTCGAAAGTTTCTTGATAAATCCGTTTTTTATGCTTTGCTCTTATTGTGAAATGATGCTTTCTTTATTCTGCTGTGTTGTTTCTCTGCTGCAGAGATGAAATCTACTGTCAGATCTGCAAACAGCTCAGTCAGAACCCGTCCAAGAGCAGCCACGCCCGAGGATGGATCCTGCTGTCGCTCTGCGTCGGCTGCTTCGCTCCGTCTGAGAAGTTTGTCAAAGTAAGAAACATTCACGTGTCGAAACCACAAAAGCAAGGCTCACCTGTGAGACCTCAGACGACGTTTACTTTTCTGATACTCTTCTTTCTTCACACATCTACTTTTTTCATTTCATTGTTCATTGCACTTCATCGATCCAATAATTGAGGGCAATTTCTGTTGCACAAAGCGTCAAATTCACTGAACATACAACAAGAATAAGTGTCATTTTGAGAAATCAGTTGACGTTGAACGGAACAAGGACGTCAGTTTACGCACCAATGATTTCTAAAAACACTCGTTAATGACGTTTCTCCTTCTCTTGTCTGTGGTTGTACCAACAAAAGACACACAAATCATTAGAGTTATCAAAGGATCCACAAAATAAGTCTTTAGTTCTGGTATAAACAATAATTACAGTTATTTGAATGATTTTTTCAAGAAAACAATACCAAGAAAGTCCTGTTTCTGCCTTTCTTTATCTTATGTGATTGTAAACACATTTAAACTTTCTTCACTACTTTAACATGGATTACATAAAACAGTGAATCAATCCTGATTTCAGTTGCTAATACTTTAAATATAGATATTAAATCCAAACTCTTGTTCTTTATTTTTCATCTTTTGGCTTTTTTCTACTTTTCTTTCCCCTCAGTATTTACGGGCTTTCTTGATCAACGGCCCCCCTGGTTACGCTCCATATTGCGAGGAAAGGTTGAGGAGGACGTTTGTGAATCGTACACGGACTCAGCCGCCGTCATGGCTGGAACTGCAGGTATTAAATGTCTTAAAAATCTCCCTATTTTGACTCTTATCCAGTGATAATGAATTATATTGTTGTTTTTTGGTTGCGTTGGAACTTGTGAGTGGGGACAAGGTTTCAATTTTAACTTAAATATTTTCTTTTTTTTTGCTCCCAGGCCACTAAATCAAAGAAGCCCATCATGCTGCCAGTTACATTTATGGACGGAACCACCAAGACGCTGCTGGCAGACTCGGCCACCACAGCCAGCGAGCTCTGCAACGCACTGGCCGACAAGATCCACCTGCGCGATCGGTTTGGTTTCTCGCTTTACATCGCCCTATTTGACAAGGTGAAATAGACGCTTCGTGAGAGTATGGGCTCAAAGAATCGTTCAGGTTTCCTTTTTCTGACAGGAAACTGAAGTTTGTGTCTCTCCGCGCCAAAGCCCAGAGAGAAAATCGGCATTTTTAGCTCACTGGAACACCGGAGTTTTTGTTCTACTGCTGCCTCTTGTGGCAAGTTTTTGTCACTGCAGTAAATCTGAACAGAATATTTCAAAACACAAGTCACAAAAATAACTCATTTAACTTAATTTATGGATGCAGCAGTGGATCGACAAACTCCTGACGTCCATGATGTAAAATCATCGATTTTCTCTATGGACTTTGGTGCAGGGAGGTGAGACACAAACTAAAGGTCATCTAATGTCAAGATAAGTTGTTAAACATATACTTAGGATATTATATTTTATGAGGTGAGTGTTTTCACACTTCTAAAAACCTGAACTGTCACTTTAACACGATAATAATTCTACTTTATCTATACGTCTTGTGTCAGGTGTCTTCTTTGGGCAGTGGGAGTGACCATGTCATGGACGCCGTGTCCCAGTGTGAGCAGTATGCCAAGGAACAGGGCGCCCAGGAGAGGAACGCCCCCTGGAGGCTGTTCTTCAGGAAGGAGATCTTCACCCCCTGGCACAACCCGGCCGAGGACCAGGTCTCCACAAACCTCATTTACCAGCAGATCGTTCGAGGCGTGAAGTTCGGGGAGTATCGCTGCGAGAGGGTGAGTGTCCTTTGTGAGATATCGCAAACATTTTAATGAGGGAATTGTCTCACTTGGACTCTCTTTACCCTCTCTCTTAATTTCAAGATAATTCCTTAAAATTTGGTGGAAATCTTCACTTTGTTTCACAGAATAAGTGCTTAGTTTTTAGTGTTTAAGTCATGGTGGTGTCATAAACATGTTTTTAGCCTCTCAAACAATAATTACGGCATAAAATATCAGGAATACTACGAGTAATCCTGTCAAATTTGGCATAAATGTTGACTTTGACCTGAGGAGGAACTGATTTTGAAGAAAATTATTGAAAATGTACTATCGTTATTACATTTAAGTTGGTTTTATTGTTTTATTTGTGTTATTCTAATGGATTTTATTGCTCTTGTATATAAAATATATAAATATATCCCAAATGTATTCTTATTTTTATGATTTTCTCTAGTTTCCATGTGATTCAGTCTCCCTGAAAGAGCCAGAAAAAAAACCCAGTTAGTCTGTTAATATTTGAGACATTGGTTTCCTTCTGATCGTGTCTCCTCTGTCTCCTGTCGGTGTCTGGTCTCTGTGTCTCATCTGTCTCCACTCTGTGTCTCCTCTCCTCAGGAGGAGGATTTGGCAGAACTGGCCTCACAGCAGTATTACGTGGATTTCGGCTCTGAGATCCTCCAGGATCGCCTGCTCTGCCTCATCCCGTCCTACATCCCCGACAGAGAAATCACATTAATGAAGACTCCAGAGAAGTGGACTCAGCTCATTGTCAACGCCCACAAAAAGGTGTCGGCCGCACGAGTCAGGAACACAGATACTTTGTTCGCTTCTTCTTTTATTTATTGTATTACTCTTAAACTTAAACCCCTGATTCAGACACTATCTCTGAACCTAGCACTTTTTACATTTAAACTTAGTACATATGTATTAATTAAGAGTGGCTTTAATACATCCTGCTTTTGCTCTTAGATTGAAATCTTACTTTTTTGGCGTTTTGTAAAAGGGCTGTTTCAATAGACATTGATGATTAAATGATTGATTGTGCAGGGATTAAACATGAAGAGGAGGTTGAGCACACAGACGGTGAAGGAGGACGTGGTGGATTTCGCTCGTTTGAAGTGGCCTTTACTCTTCTCGCGCTTCTACGAGGCCTTTAAATTCTCAGGTACGGAACACATTTTCTGCATAGCACTGTGTGTGTGCGTGCGTGTGTGTGTGCGTGTGTGTCCGCGGTGGAAATGACGTGCTCGCGTCTCCTCACAGGACCCAGTCTGCCCAAGAACGACGTGATCGTGGCGGTGAACTGGACCGGTGTTTACTTTGTGGACGAGCAGGAGCAGGTTCTTCTGGAGCTGTCTTTCCCAGAGATCACTGCTGTGTCCAGCAGCAGGTGAGACCACGACACGCTGTGTCACTATGTAATGTGTCCCAGTTTGACGAGAGTACAGTCTGTTTTCTTTGTGCAGAGGTGGTAAACTCCAGGGCCAGAGTTTCACCCTGGCCACTGTGAAAGGGGACGAGTACACGTTCACCTCCAACAACGCGGAGGACATCCGTGATCTGGTGGTCACCTTCCTCGAGGGTCTAAGGAAGAGGTCCAAGTATGTGGTGGGACTTCTGGACTGTCCCAACCCTGGTAAGCGGCGTCTTGTGTTAGAAGACCTTGAAGACCTACATTAGTGTCTTAAATGTATCTTCAGTAGATAACTGTAGGCAACTAAGTTTGACAGAACTCCACAGTCATGTTTATGTGTTGTTGATGTGGCAGTGGGGGTGGAGTCCACGTTCCTGAGTTTCTCCAAAGGAGACCTCATCATCCTGGACGAGCACGACGGAGAACACGTGATGAACTCGGGTTGGGCTCACGGCATCAACGACAGGACCAAACAGAGAGGAGACTTTCCTGCCGACTGCGTCTACGTGCTGCCCACGATCACCAGACCTCAGTGTGACATCGTGGTGAGTGGAAGTAGATTATTGATGAATTCTTCCCTTTCACAAGTCCTCCGTCGCCTTTTCACTCGTTTTTTTCTTCCTCTCCATCTCAGGCTTTAGTGATCATGACTCCTGATCAGAGGCGAGAATCAATCACATTGTCCCACATTAACCTTTGTGAAAAAGAGGAGAAACCGAAGGCCTACACACTGGAGGAATTCTCCTACGACTACTTCAGGTGTTTTTTTCTCGACTTTATGTGTAATATCCTACTTCTTTGATGTTTAAGCGTGTTGTTACTTCCACTCACCCGTTCTGCGTGTGTCCAGGCCTCCTCCTAAAAGCACCCTGAGCAGAGTGATGATCTCCAAAAGCCGAGGGAAGGAGCGCGTGTGGAGCTGCAGCAGGGAGCCTCTCAAACAGCCTCTGCTGAAGAAGGTGCTGGCACATGAGGAGCTCTCCCAGGAGGCCTGTCTGGCCTTCACAGATATCCTTCACTGGAATGTGAAACTCAGTCTATTCACTGTTAAATACATATTAACTACAATAGTTTGGATATTATTCCTTAAAACAACCATATTTCCTGTTCCAAATTATTTTCTGTCCCACAATCGTCAGTTCTTAACCATTTCGACCTGATGTAAAGATTTGAAGGTCACCAAACTCGGTGTGCACATCAGGGAAATTGCGATCAGACCAAGTTTTAGAGTGATTTGATTTAAAAAAAAAAACAACAACACATTTCTACATTACGTGTCCCCACAAGCCACGCAGCAGGTTTCCGTCCACACAGGTGCCGTCCTCATCTTCCTTCTTGTGGCTTCTGTCACATCTCTATTCTGTTCCATCCAAACTGTCCACGTGGTCATTGTGCCACCTACTGGCAACATGAACTTCCCCTTTAGTTGCACACATCTTATTCACATGAAGCTTCCAGGTCTACATTTACAAAGGTTTGAGCTATTAAGTGTTAACGGCACCCTAACTGTAAAGTCAAAATCATTAATTTGTCTCAAAAACTCGGTCAAATACACTGACTTTTTTATGACTAAATGTGCAGGAAATATTTAATCCTTATTTTCTAATAATTTAGAATTACTGTGACATAAATCAGTGGCGTCTCTGTAGGACTCACACTCCGAGCTAGTTTCAAGTTCTCTAAAACCTAACAACCTTGGTTTGTTTTGTTGACAAGCGCTCTCCGTGCTTTTGTAATGTAATGCAATTGAAGTGAAGTTTGTGTCTTTAACTCCTCGTGTACCTGTGATGAAGTACATGGGCGACTACCCGTCCAAGAGAGTGCGATTCGTCAACGAGCTCACTGACCAGATCTTTGAAGGTGCACTGAAGGCCGAGCCGCTCAAAGACGAGATCTTCTGTCAGATCCTCAAACAGCTGACCGACAATCACATCAAGTGAGTCTGGAACACACACACACACACACACACACTGCAAAGATAATGTCAATAACTTGTCCATGTCTTCTTTTTTAATTTACAAATTCATGTGCATTGGCAGCAAAATCGGATGTGCATACAATTGGACACTTTAGCCAAAAATACAAGGACACCAAATCAGTGTATTTGGTTTTTTTTTCTAAACCATTGTTAAACATTATTGATGAAAATGTCCTTAAAACCGCTGTAACTTGTCGTTTGGATGTTTTCCTCATTATTGAGCATCAAATTATGTAAAATCTCTGTCTTAAATAGGCTGTGTGGACCAACTGTCAGACAAACCTGTCTTTGTGAGGATTTTAGCTGGTCCTCACACCTTTCTGGATCAAGGAGGATTAAGACCTGGTTTTAGGGTTAGAGTTGGGCATTTAATTGTAATGGTTAAGGTTAGGGTGTTTGTGTGTGTGTGTGTGCAGGTACAGTGAGGAGAAAGGCTGGGAGCTTCTGTGGCTCTGCACAGGTTTGTTTCCTCCCAGTAACGTCCTGCTGCCTCACGTCCAAAAGTTCCTGCAGGCAAAGAAACACTATCCACTGGCTCCAGACTGTATGCAGCGTCTGCAGAAGGCCTTACGGTAACAACACACTCACACTTTATTCATTTTCCTCCTTTTTCCATTTATTCTTTGTGCTCCGTTTACAAACCGTCCTTTAATCTGTGGCAGAAATGGGTCGAGGAAGTATCCTCCTCACCTGGTGGAGGTGGAGGCCATCCAGCACAAAACCACGCAGATCTTCCACAAAGTTTATTTCCCAGACGATTCAGACGAGGTCAGTGATTCATTTAACAGTTAAACTAATTAAATGTGAGGCATAAGCATGAACTCTAAAAATAAATACAACTGTTTATAATGTCATCTAAACAAACTTTTTGAAGGAACCGGGCCAAAGTTTGAGTCTCACCAGTGGCAAAAACTTTCACTGAGGGGCTGAACCACATTAAATAGCAAATAAAATGTCTGCAACATATGTAAATAATCATTACCTCCATTATTCCGATTTCTCCCATGATTTCTAGGAGCCTGCAAGGTCAAGAAGTCATAAAGGAATTGATATTTTACATTTAAAATGGTCAACTTTCAGGGTTTTTCATTGACTGCAACACTAAATGTCTAAATTTATCCCTTTTTTCCACATTTTCCTCCGACTGCTCCTGCGTCACTTTGTCCTCTGTGTGTTCTCAGGTGTTTGAGGTGGAGTCGAGCACCAAAGCCAAAGACTTTTGTCAAAACATCTCTGGACGTCTGATGCTCAAATCTTCAGAAGGCTTCAGTCTTTTTGTCAAGATCACAGACAAAGTGAGGAAACTCTGTAGTATTAGTAATATAATACTAATAATACTAATAATAATAGACACTGCGATGACACATTTAAAGTCCATTTCGATTTGTTTTTTTGTGTGACTTGCATATTTGAAGAATCTGTTTCAAATCCATGTCAAGTTGTTGCTTCACACAGAATATTGGTTTGTGATGGATTTACAGGTGATCAGTGTTCCTGATGGAGACTTCTTCTTTGACTTTGTGAGGCATCTGACCGACTGGATCAAGAAAGCCAGACACGTGAAAGACGGTAGAGAAACTAGTTTGTCTTTTACATCCATTAATAGATTCATCTTTATTTTTAACACATTTTAAAAGACAGGATATTTGAACTCTCAACACCACAACGATAAAGCAACAAATGCAATAAATGCATAGTTTTATATAAAGTCATTTCTGTAAACAATCAATTTGCATGAAGATAGGAAAACAAACATCTAAATAAACCAAATGATTTTGCAAAACTGATATTTTAAAAAGTAAGATGGAGGAAACAAAAAACAAACAAACTGTAAAACAAACCTCTGATCAGTAATTAAGATTTAAAATATGGGTAATTTATCAAATTTGTGTCAAACTGAGAGCAGTAAGAGCCAAAACTGTGAAGTTGGGTTTTTATAAAAAGGTTAATGTTCACATTTGTCGCCTATTCTCATTGGTTCATCCTGTTGCGACATCACTTCCTCGGTCTCCATGTGCAGTCGGTGCGGTGCCTTCACTGACGTATCAGGTGTTCTTCATGAAGAAGCTCTGGACCAACACGGTGCCAGGAAGAGACGCCATGGCCGACTCCATCTTCCACTACTACCAGGTCAGCGTCTTCCGTCCCTGTCCTCTGAAATGTCTCTAAAGAAATCTTTTGATAGTTACGGTCGTGACATGTTTGCGTCGTCTCTGCAGGAGCTGCCCAAGTACCTGCGAGGCTACCACAAGTGCTCCAAGGAGGAGGTTTACCAGCTGGCGGCGCTGATCTACAGAGTCAAGTTTGATGAGGACAAGTCACACTTTCACAACATTCCAAAAATCCTGAAGGACCTCGTCCCGCAGGACCTGATGAGACACATGTCCCCCGACGACTGGAAGAGGGTGAGTCGGCGTTTTAAGTAAAAATAAGTTTCAAGCGCAATTATGAGAGTTTTTCACCTGAGCTGAGTTTTTAGAAAATCCTCATTTTCTCCTCTCAGTCGATCCTGACTCCGTTCAACAAACACTCAGGGAAAAGTCAAGAAGAAGCCAAACTCTTGCTCCTCAGAATCATTTACAAATGGCCCACGTTTGGTTCTGCCTTCTTTGAAGTGAAGGTAAAGACGTCACAGCAAATAAGTGCAGTGTTCCACAAACTAATAACTTTTATAATCACGCTCTTCTTCTGTTGTCAGCAAACAACTGATCCAAATTATCCCGAAACGCTGCTGATCGCCATCAACAAACACGGCGTCAGTCTGATTGATCTCAAGTCTAAGGTGAGTCCAACATTTAAAAACAAACAACATTTAAGCTCACGAGTAAAGTGTTTTAAAACTGGTATTTGATATCATATTTGCTGCAGGACATTCTCACCACTCACCCCTTCACAAAGATCTCTAACTGGAGCAGCGGACACACGTATTTCCACATCACCATCGGAAACCTGGTCCGAGGAAGCAAACTGCTGTGTGAAACTTCACTGGTGAGCTTAAGATAATAGTTTAAGTTAGGAAGATAAAGAGCAGATTTGAACCAGTTTGTCCTTAAAAAGGATCTTCAGAAGGCTGTGTGTGACCCGACACAACACTTAATAGAGATTTTAGCCACTTGCTTTATACGATTAAACAATATAAAGTCTACACGAGATCTTAAAATGCTCTTTGACCACATTTTCTGGCTAGAAACCTACGTTTTGAAAACCACTTTCTCCCTAGAAACACAATCATTCATGTTCATATTTGCCGTCTCTTTTTGCAAACAAATTTTGAATATTACATGTCAACTTTGTTATGCATTTAATGCTTAATTGATTTAAATGGGGTATTAGACTGGTTAGTAATGTGTTTAGTTTTAAAAATCAAACAAAAGAGATTTTTTTATATTAAAGATTTGGAGTATAAATATATTTCCAGAGAGTAATAATTGTGCCATACTTCCTGATGGTTATATTCATATAAACATCAGTTTAGCATCAGTTTATTATGTTTTTTAACGTTTGATCTCCTCTACGAACCCTCAGGGCTACAAAATGGACGACCTCCTGACCTCGTACATCAGCCAGATGCTGACGACCATGAGCAAACAGCGAACGTCTCGAGGCAACAGCAAATGAGGACGGACCTGGAAAAACCCAGCGATCACGGTCAATCAGTGCTGCACACACAGACACAGCGTGAGGACACGTGTCCTCACTGAGGGTTTATCTAGAAGACACTCTAATGCCAATGTTTGTATGTATTGTCCCTGTCTTAAAACTCACCCACTGCCTTTAAATTAGTTTTTACCCCCAAAACAGCACATGAAAATTTGAATTTTGAGCTTTTTTCTTAAAGATTAATATAAAACTAACTCGGTCACAAATTATAAAATCTAATCTAAATTTAATCTCTGCACCTTTAAATTTTCAGCTTCTCAGTATATATATTTTTGCAAACGCACGCTCATACAAACAAGAAAATTTATACAGTAAAGGGATAGTTGAGGTTTTTTGAGGTGCTTAAATGGAAACAGAAGGAAAGAACTTCAGAAAAAAAGTTAAGAAAGTCATGCAGTTAGTCTCTTTTAAATCTTAGAAAAGTGGATTTTTCAGCTGCATCTGTATTGATGCTAAAATTACGAAGTAATTTTTCTGTCACAAAATTACCCTTAAAAGGGTAACGTAGCTGCATGTGCCACAAAAGTTCAAAAACACCACACACATTTATATCCACAGTATTAAACTGCTCTCATAACATTTCCTTCTTATATACACACACACACACACACACGTACTGTAGATGTAGATAGCATTGATTCTTACGCACTGATAAATTATCACGTTAGCTTTTCTGAGCAGAGACGTTTCATTCATGTGACCTCGTGACCTGATGTGGACGTGAATAAATTAAATTTTTCAAAAGAACAAACTCAGTTAATTGGTCTTTAATGTAGAAAAAGACTTAGATTATAGATCAGATCTGCACATTCCAACTCTTATATTTCTATTTTGATTATATCCTAGATAATTCTAGAAAAGGTTTTAAAGATTTCTGTAGCTACAAAAAGTAAAAATCTTCAGATTTTTGTGTGGAAACGGCTACAAAACAAAGTGTAGGAAAACAAACAAAGACAACCTTACAGTGTGTTTTACTGAGGTCATCAGTGTGTGGGCTCAGGGTTGCCAGGTCAGCTCCTCTCATACGCAGATGTCACTTTTCTGTGGGGTTGCCAGGTTCAGAGTCTTCTCTGGCAGCGAGCTTGTGCTGGAAATGGACCAAATGTCGCCCGTCTCTGCAAAATAAAGTTTAGTTTTATAAAAGGTTTGAGTTCAGACAATAACCATTTAGAAAGATTCAAAGCTTTGGGGTTTTTGTTTTAAAACCAGACTCTGTCACAACTAAGGCAGGTGTGTCAAAACTCTGGCTCGCAGGCCACTCACGGCCCCTTTACAGGATTTATGTGGCCCCGACTTTTGTCTCAAAGTGTTCATACACCACTTTTCTAGTCTTGATGATCACTCATTCACGGCCGTCAGAAGCAACGTGGAATTAAACGCTTTGCCCAAAGACTTGTGGGCATGTCCAGCAGGAATTAAACCCTCAACCTTCCAGTTGAAAGACAACCTGCTCTGCCACTCAGCCACCGTTGCTCAAGGGTTGATAAGATGGAGAATACTTTACATTTGCAGTGGCAGTTACTGAACAGTGTGTCCTCTCACCTGTCCGAAACTTGCTGTACATGCAGCTTTCCGGTGTGGTTCTGTTTGCGGAGTAGGAAGTGTGTCCTCGCTCTCGCCAGCTGTGAACAAACACAACACAAACGCCGTGACACCGAGAGCAGAGGACTATATAAATATAAACATAAACATGGTGTAGAACGAGAAATTCACCAGTGGAAAATGAAGATGACGATGATCAACAGGAGAGAGAACACGTCCGTCAAACTCCACATCAGCGTATATTCTTCTGGACTCTGACAGCGAGAGAAAGAAAAAGAGAGACGAGTCTGTGTTTTCACTCACATTCACTGAAAACACTACTTTACATGTTCATTATCTATAATCATAAACTCCTGTTGTTCCCCTACTTTAACATCACAAAAACAAAGGAAAGAGACAAAGCAGTGACACAAAGAAAAAGAACATGAAGAAACTGGATAGACAACAACAAAACAGGGAGAAGAACAAGAAACAAGTGTGGGTGAACTTTGAGCTGCAATGAGGAGAAGATAAGAGGATGAGACTGAGGAGATGAGGACGACAACAACTGTGACTCAGGACATCAAACTGAGGAGGAATGTTGAATTTACTAAAACAACAACTATAAGAAGAAAGCTAAGAAAAAGTTTTAAAACACCATCACAACATCACCTTCAACCTCAAGCTACAGAAAAACAGACTGCACTGGATTTTCTGTTTGCTGTTCAACTTTAAAACTTTTGTGGTATCGACTGGTTATCACGCATCTCTCCATCACTTCATATTCAAAATCTGGGTTTCATTAAATATTGAATTCTAAGCAGCTAAATCTCATCAGCGTCTAAAGACCATGATACAAATATTAAAGCTGTTGATAAGACGACGGGAAACAAACTGAAACTGAAGAACTCGTACGAGTCCAGCAGCTGACATTTTTGTTTATGTCTTCATCTGACTATTAAGTTCCATAATTAATGACTAAATCTGCTGAGAACTGGAGCTTTTGTTGGAGGTGAACTGGGTCGTACCATGAGGAAGAGAGGGGCGTTCATGGTGCTGAGCAGCTGGGGGGCGTTGGTGGTGACCGAGTGCACGCCGTTGCACCAGGCCAGAGAGTAGAGCCACGGCTGACTGATGACGTACAGGTTAGTGCTGATGTTCACGACGGCGTAGTCCCTGAAGACGAGTGTCAAGTGTTAGGGAATTTTTAAGCAGAGCTTCATTTAAAAAAACAAAAACACACACTTGACGAGCTCAGCGGACAGCGACGTGTAGTGCAGGTTCATTCTGACGATGTGGTTACTCTGCAGCTCCTCCAGGGGGAGCCGTCCTCCCGACGTCTGCTGCAGATCGGGATCCATTTCCTGCACCTGAGCTCTGAAATCTGACGGCAGCCACAGCACCTGCACAGAGAAGAGAACCAAGACTTTAACTTTACACATGTGAAACTAAAAGATTCACACACACACACACACACACACACACACACACACAGTAGAATGTGTGTAATCACAAAACACAACAATCAGACTCAAAACCGAAGCTAATCATATTTTATCCTGCCTTTTCCCCCCCAAATACTTATAAATTACAATAAAAGCATGTGCTCAAAACACTACACATAGGTTTGTTTTAAAAGTCATAAAAATCAAACAAAAGGCAAGAAAATACTCACAATTTCACACAGATAAATGTCCTGATTCTTTTAAAGTAGTAAAATAAAGATATCCTGTTCCATCCTGATATGAAAGGATCACGTCACATAAACCCTTTCAATCTCAAAAGCAATTGAGATTGAAATCTCTTCCGCGAGGTCAAGCAGCACACTTGTGCGTCTTCCGTCAGTGACCCGCGTCTGTCCTCTCTCAGGATCTTTGGTAAAATCTTAAACCCTGATTTGAATCTGGCCAAATGATCCTGCAGTGTGAGGGATTAACAGACGCGATTTTAACATCGGATTCTTCCCCATTTCAAATCATAAGCATTAAACATGAAAGTGATTTGTATGAATAACCAATGAGAGCGAGTTGAGCGGGAAGCGGAGGTTTTTGTTTAGAACCCTGACTTGTAAAGACAAGTTGATGCTCAGCCATGACTTCATCCGGTTTTTTTTGCGTTTCTCAGCATAAAACATCACACACACACACACACCAGCCATAAACTGACGACGGCGAGTAAACCTCCACGTCTGTTTACATTCTAAAGTCACATTAAATCACAGAGTTTCTCCAAATGCCTGGAATCTCCTCCCTGAAACAGTTTGATTAAACACCAAGTGTGTGGTCCTGTGTCTTGACTGGACCGTCTCGTCTGTGCTTTCCCAAGATTTAAACATTAAGAATTGGTAACATCAAGACTAGTGTGGGGTAGACTTTAAAAACAGCAGGTAAAACCATTGTAAATGTTATATAATGTATAACATAATATAATATAATGTGTTTGTGTGACATCAGTTACTGAAGCTCTATAAAGTAACTGGTGAGTATAAATTGAAGATTACATCCAGCTCAGTGAAAAGATGATTCAAGGACAATTCTCTGCTGAGACGCGTCACTCTGTGCCACAATAACAAGCCACTCGCTCTCAAACTGCCAGTTTATAGAAGAACAGCAGTTTTAAAGACATCAGCGTCGCGTCTCACCTGTGACGACGGGATGGACGAGCCATTGATGACCTGCAGCACTCGCTGGACCCACGTGTGTCTGTACGGGTGACCGGCGGGCGGGCGGTACAGGTCAAAGATCACCAATCGCTCGGTCCGAGCCGCCAGCTGGAGGAAAGCCTGCAGGCTGCACACGGACTGGTTTCCCGCCCGCTGACGCTCATCTGCACCCAGAGAGCCAGCCGAACCGAACGGACTGTGCTGGAGGGCAAAGAACATCAATAACTCATTAATACTGTGACCTGACGTGGCAGTAACCAGTGAGTCTACAGTTATTTATAACTCAGCGTTTTGATTTTACTGCTTATTTGTACACAATAGTTGTTTAATGTCACTGTTAAAGCAGATGTGACCAAGCAGATAAATGCAAAATCAAATTAAATAAAACACTACCTCCCCCTACTGTGTGTGGAAGAGATATTCAAAAGTACTGCGAGCAGGAACTCAAAAGGTAAAAACTGATTTTAGGCACGTAACAAAAAAAGCTCACCAAATAAAATCTACACCAACTTTAAAAAAGGGAATTCCGGTATTTTAAGTGCAAGTGTGTACGTGAATAGGACTTACAAAACGTTTCATGATGGTAATGGCTGCAGAGTAATCCTACAGTGCAAAGAGTTATATCCATAAGAAGTGCTAGTTTTCGCCAATAAATGGCTTTGATTGTTATTGTAGGCAACATCACCAAGGACGTATGTTTGGTTACAAGACAGGTGAGGACACTGCGTCAAATATCTGTGATACATCCAACTAATGCTGTGAGAGGAGAGCGAGAGTGGTCGGAAAATACCGGAATTACCCTTTAAGTCCATGATATTTTAGGAAGAGTATGTTTGCAGCTTAATCTCGCCAATTTCAGTGTCTCGTGTTGATGTTGTTTCAGTAACACTTGGATAAATAAAACCGGAAACTATCCCTTTAACTGTGAGGTGAAGTGACTCACTTTGAGGAACCAGGCTCCAGCGTTCAGACGCTCAAGCTCCGCCCACGTGAACATGGCCGCCGGGAGGTCGCTCATGTTCGGGAAAACCCGGTGGACGTCGGTGGTGCGCTGCAGCGTGTCGTCGTGCATCAGGAAGGGAACGCCATCGTAACTGTAACCATGACGACACAACAGAAGAGACCAACATCGACTCTTCTTTTTTTTTTATATAATTTTTTACACTTTATTGTATCATATTCTCATTTGCTTCCTTATACAGTATTTTAGCATATTTGTGCTTTTCTATTGAAAGCAAAGAAACCAGAAAATATTCAGTTAAGCTGAAAAAACAGAAAACTTTCTTTTTAAACAATTAGTCTATGATCGATGTAGTAATGGATTAATCTTTGCAGCCTTAAACTATACATCTGAGAGTCTGCTTAAAGACGTCACTGTTGATGAACACATGTGAACGTTCCACACACACACACACAGTATAAATATTGACTGGTCGTCACAGACTGACCTCACGGTGACGTCCGTCTCCAGACCGTCACTTCCTGTCTCCACCGCCTTCTCAAACGACATCAGTGTGTTTTCTGGAGCGAGCTGCAAATACACCACAGAGCGTCAGTGATTTCACATCCAGCAGCATCAGCTGTAGTAGAATAAGCAGTAGTAGTAGTAATAGCAGCAGCAGAATAATCAACAGTAACAGCAGCAGAAAAAGCAGCAGTAATAGCAGCAGCAGAATAAGCAACAGTAATAGCATGTTTCTCTCTTCACTCATTGTGTGACATTGTGTGTTTACAGCAGTCAGATCCAAACAGGAAGTGACTGCAGTTCCTGCACATGTTCTCTCCAGATACCGAGTCTGGTTTTTAGATCTCTTCTGTGTTCAGGCCCTTTTCACTCACATTTCATATTCTTCTGCAAAGAGTCAATGTTTTCATATTATTTCAAGACATTTTACTTGTTCCAGTTAAAACAACAATAATAACTTTTTTATTTTAAATGATATAAAATAGTGATTTTTTACTGCCGTATTAGTCATTTTACATGACTACTACGGCAGTATAGCACCACTGTGCTGTCTCCGGAGAGGAAATATTTTGTCAATATGAAAACAAAATGGACAAAAAGACGCTTTTTAATGGACAGAAACAGAGTGGAATGACAAGAGAAACTGATGTATCTGTAAAGGTTGTGTCAATGCTGACACAACAAGAGCGTACAGTATTTCAGCAGCTGCTCACCATGGGAGCTCCTCTGTGGCCGATGAGAGCCGGCGCTCGGCCCAGAGTCGACTTGTCTTTGATACAAGGAGAATAAAAACCCATGGGAAGCATGTAGAGACGAGACAGGATGACGACGTACACGACCATGATCGCGCCGCGCAGCACTGAATCACATAAAAGACACTTTAGCGGTGTCAGTTTAAATTGAAATTTAAAGATTATGGGGCACAATATCACTGGAACTACTCATTCTTGGCCTCCCATCAAAGCAGATAAATTACATTTCACACAGAGACGGAAAGAGTACTGGAGTATTCTACTCAAGTAAAAAAGTACCTTGTTTAAAAAGTTACTTAGTTACTTTTTAGGTTCTCTCTTGTGTCGTAGGGGCAAAAATATCACATGAATTGTTTTAAACTAAAAGGTAAACCTTTACAAAGAAAAGTACTGAGAAAATAAAATATGCAAACACATTATGTGTCAGTCAACATGAGTCAAAGGTCACAAATGCTTTAACTTTACCTGTCCTGATCATCATTCACTGTCAAAGTTTCCAATGCGTGAATGTATTCATTATTTAAAATGTAGCAAAGTACAGTACTTCCAAAAAAACATCTTTTTAATTGATTGGTCAGGTTTTATTTCAGAAAACTTGATGTGAAACTATTATTTTGAAAAACTCAAACAGAAACTGCTGATTTGCCCCAAATATCAACAACTTTAAGGTGAAATAAATAAATAAATAAATATGTGACAAACATGTGCAGCTGACCTCTGCGGTTGATGCGGAAGAAATGCATCGCAATTGGCCAGGCCAGCAACGTCATCAACAAGACTCCGCCCACATGTAGGTAAGGTGCTGTTACCTGTTTGGGAGACAACAACAAACATGTATTTATTGCGAATTATACGTCATTCTGTACTAAGATAAAAAATCTAAATCCACAGAGTGACTGATGTTGGATGACGTGGAATAAAAACCACAGAGAAGTGAGGACAGTCGAGGAGGAGGAGAGGACAGAGTCTCACCTGGAAGGACAGCAGAGTCGTCGTCCACTCATCTCCCCACATGCTGGACAGGACAACGACGGCTCCGACAGAGAAGATCAGGGTCACGGCCATCAACACCTGACAAGAAAATGACAGTCATCCATTTCCAGATAAATGGAATTTAATATAACTAAACAGAAAAAAAACCCACCACAGACACAGAATGAGAAATTAACCCTTTAACACCGAGTGTATCGCAGATGACACGTTCACACAAGTTATTCAGTGTTTGTTATTTCCATAATGACCATCATTTTTATTCACTAAATGAAAGTTTCAGGTTAACTTTTAGCACGTTTACCTCATCGTTTTTTAACCGACAAAAGTGTTTTAAATGGAAACTTTACTATTTTAAACAGAGTTTGAGTCTCATTCTCTGAGAATCACATGGAGGTGTTCTGTTTCTGATGTTCTACTTTGCTATTCTGGAAGTCTTTTGTGCTTTTTTTCCCCCCCACAGAGAATAAAAAGAGTCATATGTTGGGGGTTTATTGACTTTTTACCTTGTGACTCCAGTGTAAATAAAGTTTCTGTCCCTCGGACAACAAACACACGGCGAGCAGCTGCAACACAAGAGCAGAGACAAACATGAGCGGACGTGATGAGGAGATTAAGTTTAGGTTAATAATCACAGAATAAAAGTGTTCAGTTTCACAGAACGTGGAAACCAGTGGTGACATCACACACACACACACACACAAATCTGAACTCAGCATTTAATCCCCCGGGAATCTGGGTTTGGCTGAAGCGGTCGCTGCCTGAGCTGAACCAGATTACATTTTATTAAAAACAGAATCACAACATACCTTTATATTATCTAAAGGAACTTTACATCGGCAAAAACCTTTACAATATTACAGATTATATTATAAATATGAAGTATTTTGTCTTTAAGTATACGACAAATTAAGTATTCTGTTGTTAAAGATGATATTTAATCCATAATATCTAGCATTTTGTCTTTACATATAGTATTTTATCTGTAAATTATAAATATGAAGTGTTTGTCTTTAACTATGATATACTATAAATAAGAAGTATTTTAATCCCTAAAAACTGCAGTATTTTGTTTTTGAATTATAAATCTTGAATATTTTGTGTGTAAATTATATATATATATATATATATATATAAAAAAACATTTTGATCAATAATAACTGGTGTGATACAGTATAAATACCAAGCATTTAAAAAAAGAGAAGTTTATTGTCTTTAAATATGAATAATATGAAGAATCTTAAACCCATAAAATCTAAGATCTTCCATTAATGGTTCAATAAATTTAAACAGGACATTATCAATCAATGAGTAACACTTTAAGTCATTTAATTTAGATCTTTATCACAAACAAAGTCCACGAGGGCCAATAAAACAGAAGAACATCCTTTTGCAATAAAACTACTTGATTTTAAAAGCTTTTCAGAGACTGGGCTGGAAGAGTTACAGGAGAATTTAAACCTCGAGTTTCATGAAGAGGAAAATGTGTTTGTGTCTCACCGTGAGCACAGAGACGTAGGAGAAGCAAACTGCGGTGACGACCAACAGAACCATGGACCACGGGAACCAGAAACCCAGACTCTCAAAGTTAAACCTGAAGAAAAAGACTGAGATTAATGTTTTAAACATGAAGAAACTAAATTTAGCTGACAATAGAATTATAAACTCAAGTTATTAAAGTCAACATTGAGCTCAAGTAAAGGTGATTTTGAAAGATTTTGGTACCTGCAGAGAAACTACAGCATCATCACATCATTACCAATTTCAACTCAAAGAAAATGATAAACTGCAGGCTGTCGTCATGGAAACAGCAAACAAACCATTAATTTAAAATCTGGTTTTTAATTCAGACTTTTCCAGTTCAGTTTAGTCCAATTTTTAAATCTAAATTCATTCCAATTTAATCTTATCTGTGAACTTTAATTTACGAAGAATTACCTCATATTGTCTTTGGTTTTCAGGAAATAAATCACTTCCTCTGCTTTATTTGTGATGAATTATGTGTCAAAATGTAGTTTTTATTTTTTTCTTCTCTTCCTAAAGTTATGTTTATTAAAATCCACAGACAGATAATCTCATTTTGGGTAGAATTTAAGCACAGAAGGCATGAAAAATGCACCAAGAGTGGGATTAATGTAGAGTAAAAACAGTAATGTTGACACATGCAGGGATTATTTGTGTAATCTCTGCCTGTGTGAGTGTCTGCACAGATCAACCCACCAGTCAAAGTCATTGTAGTCGTTCTTTGCTTGAGCCCAGAAGTAAAGAAACACCAGAGTGAAACAGAAAGACGTCACCAACACGGCAAAGCTCGCGCCCTCCAACTGTCAACAACACAAACAACAATCACGCTTCACCCAGGGCTTAACGACCTTTGACCTTAGTGAAGAAAGGAGGAATTTGAACTTGAGCAGCTCTTTAATGACTTAAGTGTGATAGTAAAAGTCTGGTTACTGTTTATTTACAGCATCACTTTTCACTGTCTTTGGATCATTTTGGCTGAGTTCATATGGTATGAATTTTAAGATTGTGTACGTTTATTTGATCTTGTTGTTATTTGCAGCTCAGCTCCTACAGTCGGGCTAAAATAAACTGTCAACAAACAACTGTTAGACTCAAGTCGTTAAACGCAAAAAATTCAGGGAACGTGTCATAATTCATGCATTTTATTATAACTGTCAATCTGGGCTATCTTCAAGATGAGAGATCAATAAAACTATGGGGTATAATTACTCCTCCTTCCCTTTTAGGAAGGATTCCAGTTCAGTTTTAAAGATCACCTTTAGAATTAGTTGGTTTGAATTATAATAAATGTCTGTACGTGGGTTTTGCACACAGAAAAACACTCCTTTTAAAAATTACTGCCCTGTTCACTGAGCTCCTGCATCGCTCTGAACAAAAGATAACCTACTTAAAGAGAGATCATCTTGCTTTATTTTGCCGTTAGACTGGTTTTTCTATAAAAGGAAACAACATTTAGTGTCGCTCTCTAAACTTCTCGCTCCCTGCACCAAACTCTATAGAGAAAAATCAGTGATTTTATGTCACTGCATAGAGACGTAGTTGATCCACTGCTGCCTCCACCATTAGGATCAAATGTGTTATTTTGTGACTTCTGTGTTTGAAATCCTTTATTTGGATTTACCAAAGTGGTACAAACATACAAAACGAGGCAGAAGTAGAGCAGCAGCTTCTGTGTCTCAGTGAGCTAAAAACACCAAGTTTAATAGCACTGCCTCCATCTTTATGTTGCCTTAATTCTGTTGATTCTTTTAAAAAGCAGCTAAAGACTCTTTTAGTTAGATGAGGGGATTTTTGTTTGTTTTTATTCATTGAATTTTTAGGTCTCATTTTTTATTGTAAAGCACTTTAACTGTGAAAAGGTGCTATAAACAAACTTACTGTTTACAAACTCAAATAGTTGTCAAATTTTGTCTGACCTTGTTGCAGCAGCAGTCTCCAGGCCGAGTGACACTCCCGACGTTGCGTCTCCACCTGCAGCCGTACAGTCCGCTCAGACACGACACCAGAAGCCGATGTTCGTGACGTCGTAGGACGTAAGCACGGAGACCGCGCAGACCCCCCGACAGCAGCCGAGACATTGTGGACACCACGGCTCAGACACAGCTTGTCCCTGCTGACAGAAGAAACACACACAATCAAAGTTAAACCTTCCTAATGAAGTGGCACGTGAGTGTAGAGTGAGTTATGAAAATATACAACAAATCCAGAGGCGTTTGTGATTCTGATCAACATTTAACAACACAGTTGAGTGTCTCTTATTCTTAAATGTGCCTTTTTTGTACAAGATTTAATAGTTTAGAAGAAAAAATACAAAGTTTTGAAATTAGCAAAACATTACTCGGCACCTTCAAAGTGACCATTTATATTAAAAAAGGTTTAAAATCAGATTATTATTTTTTTCAAATCATCTGCAGGGCCACATATTAATGCTGGTGGGTTTCAATTAAGATTTTGACCCATAATTGTTCAGATTAATTGTGTATTTATCTGAGGTGATTAACAGTTAATATTTTATAATTTTACATCTCTCTATATGTATATATTGAAGTGATATTTCTGCTCATCTGCTTGCTTATTTCCACATCTGTGGCAAAATGCTACATCTGATGCCCTTCAAGGCCAGAAATTGATATTAGCTGCCCTCACCTGGCCACACCTGTGTAAATGATACCCACTCTTTGTTTCTCAGTCACCACACCCTGTAGAAGGAACAAGCCGATTTTTTATTATTGTTTAGAAATGATCCTGTAATAATGCAACACTATGCACAGAATATGCATCATGGGAATGAGATTAAAGATTTAGACACTATTATGCAGGTAAAAAAAAACAAACAAACATCTAAAAACTAATTTCCTGCTTTATTCTTGTCTTTTATGTGAGCCGAATTAAAGGCAGTGTCCCATTCATTCAGAAAAGCTTCTCATTGAGTTTTACCCGTTATCCGTCTCGTCCCAACACCACGATTTTCTCAAAATTCCCGATTTTTACAATGGAGTCTGGTGATACCCAACGACTAGCGGAAGTAACGGAACTTAATTGGAGGTAAAGCGGGATGGAACGGACGTCAAACGCAGTTTCAGCCTCACACATTAGTTTAATTAAAACGTGAGGGTGTTGTTTTACCTTCGGCTCCGGTTTACCGTCGCGGTGTACGGGCAGAGCTGAAGCCGCAGTACGATGATGTTCCCCGGGTATGATTCCGCGGAGCAGTGGCCTCTGTGAGAAGGATGAGACTGTAAAGCCAAACACACTTACATAAAGAGGAAATTACAACCTCCGGTTTCAAAATATACAGCAAATGTTTTGTTTTTTTAATACAAGCTAAATACTTTTGTTAAAAACATACATAAAAAACAGCATCCAGAATAATCTGTTTCCAACTATATTATGAAAAACTAGAGTAAAGATGAAAATTGATGCCATGTATTACACTTTATTTTGAAAGTTGACACGGAAGTGAAGGCACTATAATCAGCTTTACACTTGTTCCGGTTGGTGCCCTATAATGAACCTCTGTATCACGAGTCTTCTGTTGCCATGGTGACATAAACACACTGTTTCCCTGCAGGTAAGTCCAGGTAAAGAGAGACTTGACAGAAACAGAGGCATCACGTTCAATTCAAAAGGGATGTTTCAGGGTTGTTGTTTATTTCAAAGTGTTGTTGCTGAAGCACCATTAAGGATTTTTTTTGGTAAGTTTATGTCACTCGGGGGAATCCAAATGAAGGATTTCCCAACACCGAAGTCACAAGACGACACATTTGAACTCTCTAACAGAAGCAGCAGTGGATCAACAAGCACCTGTGTGGCATGATGTAAAATTGCTGGTTTTCTCTATGGACCTTGGCGCAGGGGAGTGAGGTTTTACAAAACACCACAAACTTCTGGCTTCCAGTAAGAAAAGTTTGTCTCGCAGTGAGATAAAGCAGTAAACATTGTCTTAAGACATTATAAACTGAAAAAAAGGCATAGATTTTATGGAGGTGAGACTTTTGCTACATGATTTAGAATGTGTTTGTCCTGGTGTCCCTGCTGGGGGACATTTATTCAGTGTCTTACACTGGTTCCTGGCACTCCCAAGTAGCTTTTTTAATAAAAGCTACTCCTGCTTATGATGCTGTGAGGCAACAATTTCCAACTAAAATCAACATCTCTTATTATTAGGAGGTGCTGCTGGTCCTCTCCTGCCAATGTTGGTTTGTTTGTGTCACTGATGTGAATCTGAACAAAAGATTTCAAAGCACTGAGATCACAAAATAAAATATTTAAATTAAACTAAACTAAGACTGTGGCAAGTAAACCAGACTTTCAAACACTTATGACTAAAGTCAACAAAAATAATAATAATACCTAAAGTATTGAAATGACTACAATAAACTTCAAATCATAATATAATTATTTAAATCTGACCTGAGGGGCCGCTAAGCACCTAATCTGGTCAGTAGGGGGCATGTCAAGTGAAAAATAATGAGTTTTAAATATGTGAAAACCCTGCAGGTGTTGAGAAAACACTTCTGTAGCCGTTAATGAAACCAAACACACACACACACTGAAAGTCAGAATGTGACACGTGTGAATTATTACATTTTTAAAAGATTAAACACCACTAATTCCAAGAATCTCCTTTGCCTTTGTAGAAGCATTGTCAAATTACACAAGATGATCCAGTCAGTCAAGTTTTACAGTGAAGGGAATTATCTACAAAGCTGCAAGCACCTGTGTGAATACCTACATTTCCTGTTCCAACCATCAAAATAAAACCTGTTTTGCCAAAATTAACGAAAGCATTTCAGATGGTTCTAAAATGAAAATTGCTTCTTTTTTTTTAAATATACACATTATCAGATAAAGCTACAGTGTGGTGACTTCTATTCATTGGCCTTTAACAATTGGTTTTATTTATGCTATTTGATCTGTTTTATTGTGGTTTGTTTGTTTGTTACTTTTTATCCACATCTTTAAGTCTTGTAATTCATTGTAGTTGTTTTAGTTGCATGTATTGCCTATGTGAGCTTTTATGCCTTTGACAATTTATTTATCCAATGCAGGACAATGAAATTTATTGTTTGTGGCGATCAAAGTGTTAAAAATAAAAATATATTCGACAATCGACAGGTGTCCCGAATATTTTAGGGAACTGGCTACAGGAAATGCCTGAAAATATGTATTCTCTTAAATGGCCACCAGGGAGTGTGAATCAACAGGCTGTATGCAAATTAGTTTAGGCTATTAATCACTCATTTCCGGTATTTTTCAGTTAAATACAAAAGCTAAACAATTTCTAGTTTAAAGCCGAAATTGCAAATTTTAAATTACGAAAATAGCAAATAGATCGCTCCATCTTCTACATGAATTTAAAAATGTCACAAAGTCATGTTTTGAAGACAATCAAATCTAAATTAGTAAATGTTTTGATGGAGTAAAACTGTGGTGTCATTTTTAAACGGAAAACAAATTTCTCAGTATACTACAAGTGAAAAAGAATTCTTGAAAAAGATGAAATGACTTGCCAAAGTTATTTTAAGTCACTAAAACCTTACTATTTTATCTAAATTAGAAAGGAAATTATATAGTAGATCAACTGTCGTGCTATTATTTTGAAGGCTCATTCGCCTCATTTCCTGTTTCACAGTATTTGACCTGACAGCGCCGGCGAAAACTCAGAAGAGATTAAAGTTTGCTCACTTTTCAGAAGCTGCGTTTCTTCCCTCGGGTCAAACCGTCGCTGGGACTCCGAACAGCGGGAGAACATGACCGACCTGTGGGTCTCTCTGGCGGTGATTGTCGCCGCGGTTCTCCTGAGCGAGGCGGTTCGCCGGAGCTCGGCGCGGTTGTTCGCCGGAGCTCCATGGATCTACCTGGTGGAGGCGGCGTCCACCTTTCAGCTCTGCAGCTGCACTCACGAGATCAAGCTGCTGGCGGAGTCCGGCCGGTTAGAACCGCCGCTCCTCGGCCCCGCTCTCACCTACACAATCACTGTCGTCCACCTTATAACTTTCCAGGCAGCGACGTGTAACCCCATCGCGGTTGTGGAGAGCTTTTGCCGGGGGAGCAGAAGCGGCAGGGCGGCCGTTATCGTCATATGCTGCCAGTTCGCGGCTGCTGTCGCGGCGCAGTTCTTCGCAGGCTCCGTGTGGTCGCTGGGTCTGTCCGACGTCCACGTCCGGCACCAGAAGTTCGGCTACAGATGCTTCGACCCTCTGGGCGGGAGTTTGCTGGAGGCCGCGGCGGTGGAGCTGGCCTGCGCCTTCTTTATCCAGGCTGCGGTCCTGCATCTTCACAAAGTGGACGAAAAGCTGCGAGTTCACTTCATCGCTGCGGTCGTCACTGCTCTGGTCGCTGCAGGTGTGTAATCAGCGCTGATATTAACAACACCTGAGCTGAGTGTCACAGTCTGAAAATCTGAAACACATACTTATTACATAATAATTTAGACTTAATTAGCGGTTTTAAACAGGGGCGTTTTAAA
This sequence comes from Solea senegalensis, assembly GCF_019176455.1. Taxonomy (NCBI): domain Eukaryota; kingdom Metazoa; phylum Chordata; class Actinopteri; order Pleuronectiformes; family Soleidae; genus Solea; species Solea senegalensis. The sequence goes on from NC_058033.1 coordinate 5,591,209, forward strand.
GTTTTTTGGGGCCCCAGGTTAAAGGAAACAGGAGGGGTCCCTCCATGAAACTTTTTTTAAATCTCTGAAGCACAAGTTAGTATTTATTCTGGTCAAAGGTCTGAATTTTCAACTTGAAATGATGGAGAAACAACTTGAATTAAAATGATAAATTGGCAAACATTAATTGGAGATAAATCAACGGGATAATTGAAGAACAAATAAGTTACTTGGAGACAACAGGGAGTATTTACAATGTGCATATTTGAACATATTAAGTCTGTCATCCACACTAATCCATTGTCCAAAAACAGGAGTATAAAAAAACACTGCTGGCTCCATTTTAGTTTGAAAACTTAAGTTTGGACGTGCAGATTTGCCTCCTGATTGGTTCTTATCAGCCACAGCTTGGTCTCACTGAATCATTTCCTGAAACCAAATAAGTACAGAGGAGACATTTAGCTTTCTGTTTCTTTCTGTTTTCAGGTGTGTTCGTCTCCCCATGAAAACACTGTTTTAAAATGAAAACACAGTCGTGTGGATGTCACTCTGTCACTTTGGTACGAGGCTTAAACAGTGTTCATGGTCTGCTGTTTCTCTCCGTCCCTGCAGGTGGCAGTATCTCAGGAGCTGTGTTTAACCCCGTACTGGCCTTTTCCATCCAGTTCCCCTGCAGTGGCCACACCTACCCGGAGTACTGCTTTGTCTACTGGCTCGGACCAGTTCTCGGTAAGAAGCTGAGGCTGCAGGGTCCTTGAAAGTTTTTGAAAGTGGTTGAAGTTTGTGCAAGAAAGAAGTCAAGTTGATATTTACATAAATGTCTCCCTTGTTTGTTACGACGCCACCTATGCTTTCATGCCCTGCATTGCTTGATGTACGTAGACTAGGCCTACGTAGGACAAACGTGTAGTTATAATTATTAGCGGTGTTGTGGACACTGTCCACTGTCTCTTTCTAATCCTGATTGGCTCCCAGACATCCACCACAGTAACGCACTGTGTTTCCCACACGTGTCTCCAGGTGTGACGAGCTGCATCCTGCTGTTTGAGAAGATCATTCCTTTCCTGTCTGGAAAAAGCACCGCAAGACTGGACGTCCCCGCTGTCCACAAACAGAAGATGCAGTAAAGCCACGTCTTCCGCCTCAAAAGTAGCAGGAGTTTTCAAGGACCTAAAAGTATAGCGATGTAGAGACAAGTCACGACTAGGTTTTTCATTTCCACAATTGGGAATGTTTTTCTTGAGTAAACAACTGAAAACATGTGGAATCCAGTTAAAACTGGTTCTGCAAAGCTACACTCATTTACTGTAATACACAGGAAACTCAAATGTGCTAAATCCTCACAGCACATGCACTTTAGTCAAATCATGTGGCATCATTAAAAAAAAAAGTAGAACCCAATAGACACGAGAGCTACAAAAAAAAAAGTCGACAATATCTCAAGAACACGTTTGCTGCTTTATCTTGCTGTTAAACAGACGTCTCTGACTGGAAACTGAAGTTTCTCTCACACCTAAGTCCACAGAGAAAATCAGCATTTTAGCTCACTGGGACTCAGGAGCTGCATTTGGTCAGTTTGTGTCACTGAGGTAAAACCGAATGACGGATTTTAAAAACTGAAGTCTTTAAAATAACACTTCTGAACTCACTGATGTAGGCAGCAGTGCATCAACAACTCCTGTGCGCTGTGATATAAAATCGCTGATTTTCTCCATGGACTTTGGTGCGCAGAGCGAGTAGTTTCATAAATCATAACCTTAATCTGGCATAGATTTAATTAAGTTAGCTGGTTTAAATCTGGAACTACCTCGCTGTTGTATGTACATCTGTCCACTTGGATCAGATGTTAAAACCAGGTCTAAACCTGGGACTGTGAAAGCTCAGAGCCGAAGAGCAATAGAAGTGGTATTTAAATGATGCAGAAACAAGTACAACATTCTACCCTGTAGATCCAGTGTGTAAGAAATGGTGACATCTCATGGTGAGATGTTTTAAAGTATTATTTAGTTTTAAAACACAATTCAGGCTGCTTTTTAAAAAAAATAACAGCACAAGATGTCAGACTCTGTAAAAGCAAGGCCCTTATCTAAAGCACATGATAATGGCTGATTCTAAGGCTATGAAAACCGATCTTTATATTTCAGCAATTATACACAGGTACAGACGTATGGGGCGTATTTTTATTTTTTTTTACATTTCTGCCAATAAACCCTCTTTAACCGAAGCACAACTAAAAGACACAGGTTTACAAGCATCATTAGTCTTTAATAAACGTGTTATAATAAATCTGTTTCCCAGTACTCGTGAAAGTCCCTTTATTTTCCGCGCTACAAAATGGGACAGAAGACATTTAATAATGGTGCATTCCAGTAAACAAATTTAGCTCTTTTAAGTCAATAGTAAAAACATGCTACTATTACTGTCAATTGCTCCTCCGTCCTATTTGTCTCACATTAAATCAGTTTTACACAGTTCTGTAAAATTTTTATGCATGGACATATTTCTGTACTGTTTTTGTAAGTAAAGTACAGTGTAGAGCATGGTTAGCGACTGGTGTCTCAGGGCTACGTTGGCGTCCACGTTTTCTCAACTTCTCATCTGGTACCTCTGAGGTGACATTGCTTCCTGTTTCGATAAATGGCGCGCGATAAATGGCAACAGTTCAAGAACAAGGAGTTGGCACGCAGGAAATGCAAAATCAGGCCAAACCTGATGAGTCATGCTCAGTATGAGTTGAGGTGAAAGAGAACAAACGTTTTTTGCTCTATGTTCGTTTGATTCACGCTTTCACTTTGCACTTGTTTATCTTTTTTACTTTAATTTAAACTTAACACATGAACTAAGGACACTGTGATGTTGGTACTGGTCGAGTTTTCGTCTTAAATTTAGAGACCAAAGCCTTTACTGTTGATTTAAATCTTTTTTTCATGCATAAATCATGTTTGAATTTATGTCTCACTTATTTTTCACGTTCCCTGTACACCTTTTGTGTATTTATCCCTTTTTTCCACTGGATTTTGTTAATTTCTGTGAAAACTTAGATAATTTACGTCTTTTGAATACCTCATGTCTGAAAGTTCAATTACTTTTTAAAAAATGTGAAAAATAAAGGTTGATTTTTCTCTGACATGTCTGACTCTGGTCTCTGTCAATTGTTTTTAAATGACTGAATGAATGGTTTTGTAATTTAAACTCTGTATGACATAATCATTCTCGTCATGCTGATTTGGAGCTGCATTTTCAGAGTCCATGTTAGTTTGACCTGCGTGTTTATCTGTTACACAACATGACCTTTAACCCTGTTCTCCACCATCGAAATTCTAAACACGTCTAGTGTTCCACTGTTGTGGCATTAAATGACATTTTAACACATGAATGTGACACAGACTCTGCGGAAAATTTAACAGGGACATATCAGGAGCTGTTGTCATGGTGAACTTGAAGCACAGGGTCATTTTTAAATGTAACAACAACGGGGTCAGGATTGAAGGTTGTGATAAAGATGAGACCGTGGCAGTAATGCAACAACATGGGTGCAAGCTACCATTAAACCCCACAGAAGAAAAACTTGACCTTGACCTGTAATTAAACATGTTATTGACAGTAAATAAAGGTTTTCTTGCACTGACAAATTATTGAATTTGTCAACTCTGTCTCTCTGAATGACCAGTGTGATTCAAAGCCTCACACAGACAGACAGACAGAGTGACGTGAGGCTTAAAACCCATTTTATTATGACAAATGTACAAGATCATAAGAAATAACAGTAAAGTTAACAAAAATGAGCAGACAAAACACCAACGACCGGTCGACTAAAGGTCTGTACACAGCGGACAGGGTGTCGTTCCCCCCAGATTCATCATGAGGTAAATAGGAAACTTTTCTGTTAACATTTTCTGTCATTGGCACCGACATTTTCTCGCCACCGCTCTCCGTTCCTGTGCACGTCTCGCCAGCAGTTATTTCATAACCGCGGGACACTTTTTCTTTTTCCAAAAATACATTCTCCTTTACTCGGTCAAGAATATCACAGAGTCGCTCCACGTCCCTGCTGTGACTCCGCCTACTAGAACACGCCACTTTTTTTTAATGTCTGTAGGTTTGGGTTAGCTACATGTATTCGGTTCCGACTAATCTAAAAGCTAAATATCGTGTATAGAGGCGTTTGTATGAGCTGCAGGTAGCTCATGTAGGTTTCGTCTTGGAAGTAGGGATGAGTTGATACGATACCAAGTAGTGGTATCTGTCTGATACTGTGCAAAATTGGAAATTGGAAAACATAATGTAAAAATGAAAATAAAGCAGAACTGTTAAAACATATGTTCTTAAATTGCTTGTGGTGAGTTCGAACAGATGAGTTTCCTTAACAGATTTAAGTCATGTAAAAAGAATGTATCGGACTGCTATCAGTATGGGAAGATTCTAGGGATGTGATATCAGTATCAAACGCAAAAAAAACGCACCCAGTCATCCCTACTTGGAAGTTGTGTTTAGCCGGTATCAAAACTGTGTGATAAATAGAGTGGTTTATCCTCTGAAGACCATGCTCAGATTAATTTACACTATATTTTTACATATTCTCCCTCTCTTGAAATCAGATTCAGATTTTCTACAATAACTTTTAACTGTCTCCCCCCTCCCCGAGCTCCTGTAACATGCCTTTAGTTAAAGTCAGTGCATGCTTAGCTACGCGTCTACGTCATGAGTCCCTCGGCTCTAATGCGACAGGTCGGGAGATTAAACACACATGCCAACGTTTTCTGGATTTGTTACAAAAAAGAAAAAAAAAGTTCCAATATAAGTTCCCTACAAAAAGAAAACTGTTAGAAACTCATGCAATCCCAAAGAATTGCCCAATATACTGTATTTTTTGCCATGATTTAAAAAAATGCCTCTAAATATATTACAGCCGAAAAAACTACAGATATACACACAGACTGGTTCCAGCAGAGGTCAGTGTAGTCATTGGTGTGTTTCTTTTCTTTCCCCTCCGTCCAAACGACGCTTTCCTGACAAAAGTAATGATTTAAACAAAACAAATAATAAAAAAAAAGGTTGCTTGAACAGAAATACAGACTTTTGTACATCAGAAGAGGAAAATAAACAAAACTGAATATAATAGAGGGTTGTTTCGGAGCGTGAGTGTTATTTTTTGATTAATGAAATAAAAAAAATGAGAATAGGTGGTTTTTTTTTTCAACCTTCCGTGAAGGACAATGTACAAAGGAAATAAGACACTTTACATTTCAGACAGAGACGACGACAAATAAATGTTAAGATATACAAAAAAATACGTTATTATTATTATTACTTTTTAAAAACAGTCACAAAAGTTAACATGGATGTAATGAGAGGGAACTAGACTAGAGGTCGAGATGAGCAGGGACGAGAGAGTTTTACTTCCGATTGTGTTTGGAGCGGACGTTGGCGCACACGAGTTAGAATACTTATCATACATGTATAACAATATACAAAAGCTACACTACAGTGGAACAGAAAAGTTCTAGGGGAGGATGGTTGGTCACAAATATACATTCACACCTTCATATGACACAAGGGGTTGAATGTATATATGTTTGTCACTTAAATATGCTGGGTAACAAAACAAAAATGCTATAAAAGAATAACCAGGAATAATGTTTTTGTCCTCCATTTACGCACACACGAATATCAGTGAGTTGTGTGAAGCGTTAGCTTATCAAACGTGTGATTCAACATCATCCATTTATCTTTCTGACAAAATAAAAATAAAACGTTCACACAGGCCACAAAAAACGGTTTAAAGCTAAAGTTTGACATTTTTGGAACTTTCATGTTATGAGAAGATTGACACCAATAAATATGACGCTACAGTCACCTACCAACAACTCATAATGCAGATTTATCATCACATTTTCTCTCTTCTATTTATACTGCAAAAACTGCTAGTGTAAAAAACAACACACTATTTGTAATATTTGCTAATATTTGAGCTTTAAAGATGCTGCAACACTGAGAAACAATGGTACAAAATATGCAGGGTGCAAATATTCTACATTAATATAACTCATGCTAAAATTACCAAACACTGGCAAAGCTGTGACATCCTCATGCTCCAACATTTAAGTTCCCAGAGTGTGGAAAATAAACAAATGCTAACGCTAACTGGGGAGCTAACTTTTACATTAGCTCGTTGAATAAACTACTTTGGGACATGGGGGAAAAACACGGATGCTAATAATCTGAGCTTGTGTCGGTTCTCTGTTCTAAGATAAGCTAGCCTAAGCTTAGCAGTAGCTACCTAGCTATTACATAGCTACACATGTATGTGGTATCAATCTTCTCATCTTAAAAGGTCCACTGTGTAAAATTTAGGAGGGTTTATTTTGGCCGATATTGAATAAACTATGCATAAGTATGTTTCCAGTATATATATATATATATATGTATAGTAGCTTTAAAATAAAAAAATAGTTTGGTTTTCAAAGCCTTAAATTAAGGTGTACTATACTTACAGAAGCAGCCAGTGTGTTTCGCACATGAGAACTAGCTACACAAAGTAGAATAGCATCCTTATTGGTACATGTCATGAAGGCCACCGTAGTTCCCTGATGTGCTGGGAAAGATCGGAAGACTCCTGTTTATTATAGTCTGCAGTCCCACCACGAGATGTCACTAATTCTTACACAATGGACCTTTCACAATGTGACAAAGCCAGTAGGTTATTTTACAAAAAGGTCAAACTTTCGAGGGAGAAAAAAGTAAAAGCGTATTTGATGGAATGATTTTTTTTTAAATTCCGCTCCTTAAACACCACATCTTCAGTTATATTCTACACGGTAAAAACACAGTTTTAGTGTGAATTATCCCAACGTGTCAGGTAACGGAGTTGAATAACAGAAATCTTGGATGCAGCTGTTTAAAAAAAAAAAGAAAAACAGGATGAAGTGAGAGGAGACGACGAGATGAGTGACAGTTGTTAGAAGGTAGTTTGGCAGTAGAGCTGGGGACAAGGGTGGTTCTGCAGGTGAAATGAATGAGACATGATAAACGTAGGTGCCCTCACTGGTTATTGAACAATCCCACAGGGAAAGCTTTAAACTGGAGACACTGGTCCAGTTCTGACTGAAGCGGAGATCCATGAGATTCAAGCTCCAGGTGTAACGGGAGTAAAAAGGACGACAGGGACGTGTTGGTGGAGTCGGGAATAATAAAGTTAAGCAATATAAAAATACAATACCACAAAAAAATGAAACAGTACACCATTTTGTTTTGTTTTTTTACAATTGTTCGTTATTGCAGACATAGTCCACTAGGTCTGTGACACCTAACAGGTCGTCTTCGTCATCCTCCTGCGCTGCCATCTCCTGGCCAACGAGACCGTTTGGTGCTGCAGTGACAGCGGCTGGTGTTGCACTGATGTTTTTGGGCGGCTCCAGATTTGGGACGGGGCCCGGAGTGGCGGCGGCGGCGGCAGCAGCAGGTCGGTCCTCGAGGTTTTTTATCTGGTTCTGTCCTTTAGTGGGAGGAAGCTCCGACGCTTTGCAGTCCGCTGGATTTGTTCCCTTTGACTCCTCCTCTGCTTTCTTCTCCTTTGGTTTCTCTTCCTGCTCCTTCTTCTCCTTGTCCTCCTCCTGATCCTTCTCCTTATCCTCCTTTTCCTTTTCTTCCCCCTCCTCTTCCTCATCATCATCGTCCGAGTCGATGCGGTTCACCCGTTTGCGGATGGGACGGTCCTCCGATGAGGAGTCGCCCGACGAATCGTCCGAGTCGTCGTCTTCAGATGCTCTCCTGCGTTTCAGTGCGAGGCGCCTGTGGCGCTGCCGCGAGTCTTCCTCCGAGGAGTTGGCTCTCCTCTTCACCCTCTGATCCCTTGGCTCCTCCTCGGAGTCTCTGGAGAAACTCGCTGGAAAAAGAAAAACAGTTTTGTTATCATTACATTTACTCATGGGTCACAGGGGATTCATTTTGGGTCTCCAAATAATTTAAATTTACTTAGTGTGAATTAAAAAGCATGCATTAAAGGTGAGAATCATTCATCAAACCTGTCACATCTCTTGAAAATGGCTGGTTTTTCTTATTCAAAATATCAGTTATTGAGGAAATGGGAGAAATGTTACAATGTGATCAAATTTTTGTTAAGTTAAACTGTGAATTGTCATTTTTACAAAGACATTCCCCATGTAAAAAGTTAGAGAACCGACTATTCTGTCTACTTTATTAATAAAGACAGCGATGGATCAACAACTCCTGGGTGCTGTGATGTAAAATTGCGTCTTTTCTCTATGGACTTTGGTGCAGGGAGTGAGTGGTTTAAAAGCGACACAAAAATCTTCCAATCTGGTCAGAAAAGGCTGACGAACTGCATGAAAAAGTGGTGAATGTCTTCTTAAGGAGTTGAGTCTTTGGTTAAGTGGCTACAATCAGTTGTTCCTCGTTTCCACAAGAGTGTGCCAAACAGAGAGGCACTCAAAATGAGGCAGCTCAAACTGAGTGTCCGAATCTCATACAACCACACTTCAAAAACGCTTTAATGGTTATAAAAATAATTCAACTTTTTTTGTACTAAGGTCAGAAGTCTGCATGTTTCTGACTGACCTTCGCTTTCTGAACTGTCCTGGCGACGTCTGGGTTTTACTTTGGCCCGGTTGGTTTGAGAGCCATCAGACTCCGACGTCTCATGGTAGTTCACCGCCTGCTTGTGACTCCGCCGCGATCGCCGCCGACTCATGTCGAGGTCACTGTCGCTGAACTCGCTGGAGCCTTCTGTCACTGGACGAAAAAGAAAACAAAAACAAGAAGAAGAAGAATGGGTGAGGAATGTAAAGAGAAACACTGTGGCGTATTGTAGTACTCGAGATCCGTCCTCGTCTCGTCAATCAACTGTATTTTTACTCGGTCTAGTCTCGGTCTCGGACAAAGCGGACTCGGGATTTTATTTCAAGACCACAACTGTGGGGATATCAATAAATTGCCTGTGCATTTTTGGATTAACTTGTTAATATCATTACTGTGATTTTTTGTAAATCGTATTGCTTCGAGTACAACCAATAACTTGACTCTGGGACCACGTCCAACTTTTACTGCCTCGGTCTTGGTCTTGTCTTGGTCTCAACTTGGTCTCGGTTTAGGTGGTCTTGACTTCAACTCTAGTGACACAAATAACTTAAATACCTATTTCATCCTCATCTTCCTCATCAGACTCGTCCTCTTCGTCGTCTGAATACCCTCTCGGTCTCCGCCGCTTTCGGGAGCTTCGCCGCGTTGGCTGCCGTTTCCACGAGGACTTGTGACGCCTGCCGCCGCTGCTGCCTAGGTCGCTGTTGTTGGACTCGACCTCCGTCTCCACCTCCGATTCGTTGTTGGATACGACAAACTCTTCTTCTGAGCTGCAGCGGAACACGGAAAAACGGAAACAGTGAAACACAGGGTGAAAGAGAAAGTCAAAACCAGAGCTTTTTTTGTTTCTTTACCTTTCGCTGAGACGAAACTCCTCCTCGCTCTCCTCCTCGTCCACCGTGCTGTCGCTGTCCAGGTCATTGAGTCGCCTGCGTTTTTTCTTGCGCTGTCCAGCGCTGACTTGCGGCGGGCAACCGTTCTCTTTGCCCTCCTCTGCTTGAATGATGGTGGCCATGTCTTTTCCTCTGTGACCCGTGATGTTTGCCATGTCTTTACCTCGACCTGCTCCTGGACACAATTAATAAACAATCTCACACATCTCGAACGAATAGAGTTAAAGAATGTCCTTCAGTGTATTTTGCTTTACAAAAGCGCTGCAACTGTTAATTACTAAGTTAGAATTGTTTTTTTTATTCAACAATTAAAACAAGCTCTTTGATTTTATCCAAATCATTAAAACGTCATCTACATCAGCGTTTTCTGGCATTTTATGGAACAAACTAATTGAGAAAATAATCGACAGATTGATCGATTGTGAAAAAAACAAACCTTTCATTAATATGAACAAAAATGATAGTGTAGTCAGGACACGTTGAGTTTTCCAGGTGTTGGACTGTACTGGACTGCTTCTAGTCATTTTTCATACTTAAGTTTTTTAACAGAATAAAACATGTACAATAAATGTGCTAAATTCGGAGCATTCGTCTTCATGTTCTCACGTAATTCTCCAACAACAAAGCACATTTTCTATTGCTATTTCCTTTTTCCTTCTACATCTTCCCATCTCTCAAGCAAACACGGCTTGTGTGAGTGGAGCGACACGTGATTTTAAACATAATAAATGAGATTTGACGCATGTACGATCGCATCGTAGGAAAGTCCTACCTCCACCCTCGGCTTCTTTGATGTCCTCCTCTATGGCCTCCTCAATTGCCTCATCGAATTCATCAAATCTGCATGAGAAACACGGTCGATGAGCGGCTGGATCACACTGTCGCAAAGCAGTTCTGATCTGATTTGTTACAGCAAAGGTAAACTCAGAGCTAAACTTTCATTATAATTTGTGATTTTTATTTTTCAAAAGTGGGACGCGACAAAATGAGCCCAGCCTGCACAGACTCTTTACTTCACAAGACTCCAAACATATGGCCTGGTTCACACTGTGTTCTTAATCACGTGTGATGTGTGCGATTCCCAGCAAAAATAGACCGACAGAAGATCTGTTGAAAATGATGAATCCAAATCCACATATATTCTAGCTTTATTTTATTCTATTTTATATTTTATCTGTGTGCGTTTCTCCCTCCCTGTCTCTGTAAACAAAAATCATCATGTGGGTGGGAACCCTGAGGATACAGGTGCCCCCTACAGGAGGAGGCAGTTATGTACAACTCATTCCCAAATGCTTCAGCAGTTATTTGGTCAAGCATTGCTACTTTTTTTTTTACTCATTTCTTTTCTACATTTTTATATAATTTACATATTTTTCAATCAGACAAATAAACAGCACTTATAGATATTTCTCTGTGTGAGCACAAACCTGTAGCTGATGGTTTTCTTTGCTCTCGTTGACCTCCGACCCCAGCTCTTACTTCTCTTTGCTTCTTTCTTCTCTTTGATAATGATTTCTGGCTTCTCTTCCTCCACCTCCACCTGTGCAGAGAGCACGTCGGTCAGTTTCGGAGCAAACGTCGACAGGTTAAGTTCATATTTTTCTTATGGAGACTCTACAGCAGCACAGTCTGTACTCACCGAGGGTGTGATGATGTTCTCCAGACTTATTCCAACATAAATAAGACGCTCTTTCCTGCAAGACAAAACACATATGAGGAAGACTAAGTGATTAATCACTGAAGACTCAGTTAATCGCTTCTAGAATGTGAATATATTGTGGTTTCTTTGAACTCATGGCATCTTTAATGCAAGCATCCTCTGGTGTCTCACCTCCTCTCCGCTCGTTCCTTCTTCTTCAAAGCCGCGTCGAGGTTTTGCAGCTGCTCGTCCAGTTTGTCACAGAGCTGCTTCTACAGAGGAGAACGAAGGCAATAAAAAGGTTAAAACGTGTTAATTTTCTCATTTTAAAAGTATCGTCTTATTTCGTTGTACGTACATGTTGACAGGGCGGACAGAACCATTCTCCGTCTGGGATGATCATGAGAGGAGGACGCAGACAGGCTGTGTGGTAACCATTGTCACACGAGTCACACAGCAGGATCTACACGACACAGAAACATGACTGTAGTTTAATCTACATCTTTATTTACAGTTTAAACCAATATATGCAGTTAACACAAGCTTTGATTTGGACAACAATTTCTATGCAAATACCACAAAGTGCTTCACATGAAAACAGATGTGACAAAACCAACTTAGAAATACTTAGAACTTAGAAATTCCGACTCTACCTCGACTAAGACGACAAAAAAAACAAAAAACAAAACAAACAAACTTGTATTGCACTTATGACTAGCACTTCATAGTTTGTTCTACTTGAAGCTCTTACTTACTTCTAGCTCTTATTTGTACCCAAATGTTTAAATGTACTTTTGTAAGTCGCTTTGGATAAAAGCGTCTGCTAAATGACATGTAATGTAATGTAATGTAATGTAATGTAATGTAAAAATACTTTTAACTGTGAAATACTCATGTTGTGTTTGAGCATTTTTGTATATGTGCACTGTTAATAACACACAGTCTTCATTCTCCAATTCATTCTTTCTATACGTTTTATAAACCCTGGAATCTATAGTGCAACAACATTAATATTTCCTCAACAATCATATTTATTTCTAGACCATTTTCTAAGACTGTTGCTATGCAGTTGTTAATGTGCAAGTAAAGCCTAATTCAAAATGCTCTTTTATATGCAAGAAAAGAAAAACCAGGGGACTTTAGTTGCCCAGAATCCATGTGTATTGCTCTGGATTTGCAGAAACATTGAAGAAAAAAAACGATTTATTACATTTACTTATGTTTGTGAAAATAACTCTACTTAAACTTTAATGTTTTATTGTTTAGCTTAGTACTTATTCATTTCAAATTTAAGTTTTTCCAGTTTGTGTGAATTGTTTTGTTTGTACAGCATTGTGCTTGTTAAGCCGTTTTTAAATGTGCTATAGAATAAACCCTTTATTATACTTGATGTCTGTACACATGTATGTATATATGTATGTATGTATATATATATGTATATGTATATATATATACACACATATATATATATATATATATATATTATATATATAACTGTTAGTTTTGATGTGGTCATGCTTCATATCTTAGCTCCTGCTTTCCATTTCCTCCTTCCTCTAAACCACGGTGCATTTTCATTCTGAAATCTTCCAACTAAATAATTCAACGTGACGGAGCAAAAATGTGAAACTGGTGAGAAATCGAGTGAAACTCACCAGCTCGGGGTGATTTGGAAGACCACAGTGTTTGCAGGGGTCGTCGTTTGGAGGTAGGTCGTCGTCCGAGGACGTCGAGGAGTCAGAGCTCCGTCTCTCCCGGTTCCGGTTCCGCCTCTTCCGGCCCCGCTCCACCTTGTAGTCCTCGTCACTGTCATCCTCCTCCTCCTCCTCGCTCTCCTCCTCCTCGCTGGACTCCCCGTCACTGTTGTCATCTTCATCTTCAGAGGTTTTCTTTTTGCGGCGCGTTCGAGTGTTGGACCATCGAGCCCTCCGTCTCTTCCTCCCCTTCAAGGATTAAAGAGCAGAAATCGGAAATGTAACCAATGTTATTAAAAATATGGAACATTTCATGTGGTTTTCATTAGAATTTGGTATATTTTGACTGATTTGTGGTGCATTCAGGTGCCAAGTTCAGTGTCTGACATTAGAGCTTTGCAGCTTTTATGACTTACAGCGTATGGAAACACAAATACAAACAGATTCACAGTGTCCTAATTTTTTGGATCGAACAACGAATCGATTATTAATTGACAGGTTAATCAATGATTAAAATACACACATGCACCTATTATTGAGCAATATAGCTCGAATAATTGTTAATAATGTGGTGTTGAATAATGAGGTTTTAGTGTTCTTGGCTCTCATTCATGTAAAAGTGAATGAGCAGAATAATAGTAACACATATAACATAGATGTCAATAACATAGATCACAAATCAACAACATTCACAAGTTGAAGCAAGATGTACCTAATAAAATGGCATTCAAACATAAATGATAGTTTTATGACTGAGGTAAATAACAAGTTGCAAAAAAGCATGTAAAGTGAAGTCGTACCTTAGGTTTGGGCTGACCCTCCTGATCGACCTTTTTCTCCCTTGGTTTCCTTTGAACTGTCTTCACCACCTCTTCTTCCTCCTCTTCCTCGTCTTTCTCCACCTTGTCGTCATCCTCCTCCTCTTCTTCTTCTTTCTCCGCAGGTTGAGATTTCTCTACCTTCCTGTCGTTGATCTCGACTGCCTTCGCCGTGGGTCTGGAGATCCTCGGCGATCGTCGCAGCGACATGCCCGTGTTCGTGTCAGACTCTGAGTCGCCTTGTCTCTCTACTCTCTGGAGTTCGGCTTTCCTGCGGTGAACAAACGGTCTGAATCTTCGACGACCTCCCGCCTTCCGGACGTGGGCTGGAGTTTCATTGCCGTTTGCCACCTCTTTCTTTGAGGCCGACTCGTCTTCCTTGCTCTTGCTTTTACTCTCCTCATCGGTGCGTTTATCAGTTGTGGGTTCTTTGCTGTGTTTTTCAGGTTCAGTAGAGGATTTGGCGTCAGCGTCTTTACTAGCCTTTCCTTCACTGGATTTTTCGGCTTTTGTTGATTGTTTACTCAGTTTCTCCTTTGTTTCTTCAGTTTTTGAGAATTTATCTTTTGTAGAATCCTCTTTGCTTCCTTTGTCTTGACAAGGTGATTTCTCACCTTCTGCCTCTTTTTCGCTTCCCTTTTCGGAATCCATTTTACTTTCCGATGTTGGCTGATCTGTCACGATTTGTTTTGGCGTTTCGACAGATTTCTTTTCTTCTTTCTTGGCTTTGTTGTGAGTTTCTTCCGAGACTTCGGTCTTCTCAGCTGGACTGGAAGGTTTATCTTTCTCCTCAGAGGTCTTTTCCTCAGTCTTGGCGTCCTCTTGTGGCTTTGTCAGGTCCTGTTTAACGACCTCCACGTCAACTTCCATGGGCACAGACGTGGAGTCGCAGATCTTGGCATTATGCATCGTACTGTCTTTGCAGTTGATGGTTTTCTTCAAATCTTCAGACTTTTCCATCTTCTCAGGTGTCTCCGTCTTCTGTGACGTCCCAGTCTTTTGTGACATCTCCGTCTTCTGTGACGTCTCGGTCTTCTTTGACGCCTCCGTCTTCTGTGACGTCTCCAGCGTCTTCTGTGACGTCTCCAACGTCTTCTGTGACGTCTCCATCTTCTCTGACGTCTCCATCTTCTCTGACGTCTCCATCGATGTCTCCATCTTCTCTGATGTCTTTTCCGACGTCTCCATCATCTTCTCGGATGTCTTCTCCGACGTCGCCTTCTTCTCTGATGCCTTCTCCGACGTCTCCATCTTCTTCTCTGATGTCTTCTCCGACGTCGCCTTCTTATCTGGCGTCTCCATCTTCTCTGATGTCTTCTCTGACGTCTCCATCTTCTTCTCTGATGTCTTCTCCGACGTCGCCTTCTTCTCTGATGTCTTCTCCGACGTCGCCATCTTCTCTGATGTCTCCATCTTCTCAGGCTTTACCAAGGCCTCATCGGCTTTTTCGGAGTCACCTCCATGTCTTTTATGTCGTCGCTCTTCTCTGTTGGTTTACAGGATTCTGATTTATCTACCGCTTTGACAACAGGAGTCTCCGCTCTCTGTGTAAAGTTGGAGGTTTCCTCTGATTTCTTGTCATCTGTTGGTTTGTCTGCCTTTTTACTGTCAGAAGAACTTTGTGTGATTTCTTGAGCCTTTGTACCGTCACCGTCTTTTACCATTTCTGTCTTTTTAATGATGGACTGTGATTCTGTGTTTTCAGAGTTATCAGGTTTCTTTGATAGCTCGCCGCCAGCAGACTGTGTCTCTGTTGCTTTAATGACCACCGGCGTTTCTTTTGCTGCTGAATCATCTGATTTTGCTTCATTAACTTCAGATGTTGCCTTTTCTTTAGCATCATTATCGCAAACTACTGTTTGCTTCACGTCCGAGTCGTTTTCCGTCCTCTTTAATGTCTTGGTTTCCTTAGCTGGACTCGTCTCTGATGTGTCCCTGTCTGCAGGGGCTGGTTTTTCCTCAGAATCTTTTGATTCTGCCTCTTTGGATGTGACTTCAAGATTTAAAATTAGCTTCTCTGACTCATGGGTTGTTAAAGTTTTATCAGTTTCCTTTGATGTGGTTGTCTTTTCGTTAGAAGACTCCTGTGTATCAGACGAGCTCTCTTTTGCTTTTTCTGACTGTTCCTGATTAGAAGACCTCTCCGGTGCTTTATTGACGTCTTTAGGTGCAGGTGGTAATTCTGCTTTCAGTGGAGGTGGAGACTCGTGTGTTTCTTTCTTTTCTGTCTCTGCTGTGTTTTCCTTTTCTGCCTTCGCGACTAGATTTTCAACGTTTCCTTGGCGTACCGTGACCTCTTCTGTGATCTTTCCAGAATGAGCAATGTCGGGTTCATCTTTTTCACACAGCTTGTCTAAAGACGCCAAGTCATTTTCTCTCACCTCTGTGGATTTCACTGCGGCCGCTCCGGTCGTTTGCGCTTTGTCGGCGTCGTTCAGCGACTCGCTCAAATGACTCTGCAGATCGTTCTCCGACACTGGCTCAATTTCACCATTAATATGATCGTTTACTTTCTTCGCCTGCTCTGGAGTCGCGGCAGCTTTAGGAGCTTCCTTGACCTGAGACACGGACAGATTTTGCACCGTACTACCACTGTTTTTTTCAAAGTCTTCACTAAACTTCATTCCTCTTTTCTTCAAGGGGATTTTGGCCTGCTGGTCGTTCTTCAGAGCCTGCTGGATCTCCTCAGCGCTGTTCCTCTTCCCCTCCTCTCCCTTTTCTGCCTTTACTGACAAAGACGTTGTTGTTTCAGGGGGGAGTCCGCTCGTTTCTGTGCCTGTTTTGGTTTCCGACACGTCCATCGGCTCTTCTTTGATGTTCTGAGCTTTTGTATCAATGTTTCCCGAACAGAGCTCGACTTCGCCTTTGCTTTCGATGACGCCGTTCATCGACGATTTGGCCTCGGAGCTTTCCGTTTTCACGCTTTCTTTCTGTGGTACTTTCTCGTTGTTCTCTGTCTCTGGTGACACCGGGCAGGAAGCCTTGTTAGGGTCTTTTTCTTCATCTGATGTGTTGTCAGTCTTTTTAACTTCACCTGTAGCATAAACATGAAAAAAAAGAAGATTAATTTAGCACTGAAAACTAACATGGAAGAAGATTTTTACAAGCTAGGTTACATTACGATTAAATCCAGTATAAAAAACTCCCAGTGCACTGTTTCAGACCATTAGCTCCTTACATTCTCTCTTATTTTCAATTGCAATATAAAATAAAATGGCTGTTTCGTTTCCCTAGACAGTTCCCAATTGTGTTAATGTCATAAAAATTTGGCAGTCGTAAAGACTAAGGCACTTTTCTTGATCCATTGCGTCATATTAAGCATGGTTTAGTATTTTTTTTAATCATTCAAACAAGTTCTCTGATTTCTCAGCTTGTTAAAAGTGAATATTTTCTAGTTAGTTGCTTCACATAACAAAGAAATCATTAAAACTGGATATTTAATGGATTTTCTCAAACTAATCCATAGATCCAGAAAACAATAAACAAGATTAACAGATTGCTCTTAAATTCAGTTCCTATGAATCCCTAAACGTTTAGTTGAACGAGGTTGCCCAAAGTGCTTTACAGAGATAAAGGAACAGCAACAAGGTATAAAATATAAAATCAATAAAAACATAAAAGTAAAACAGCAAAAATCTAGGTAGAAGGGTTTGGGTTGACTTTTCTTATCCTGAACTAAAGGCTAAGAAAAGTGAAAACTGTAAACAAACAATTAAAAAAAGTATTTATTTTTTCCCCACCTTCTGTTTTCTCCTCGTCATCCTCACTGTCGGGATTAGTTTCCTTTTTAAGCTCGTCCTTTTTCAGCAGCTCATCCTTTTTCAGCAGCTCAGGGTCGATCTGAGTCTTCAGCAGAGCGACAACCTCAGCCAGGTCGTTTCGGTCTCTGCAGAGAGAGAAAGAGGCTTTGGATGAGTAAACATCAAAACATTAGCATTTATATTTAATATAACGCTGCCTGCAGCAATTCCCCCACCAATAGAAACCAGCTTTGTCTGTTTTACCTGACGATGCACTTCCACGATGAGCCGTCCAGGTCGTCCTGCTCCTCGATGTACACGCGGACGTTGTTGTCTTGGTCTAGCTGAAACCAGTACATCTGTCCGTCTTTGTCCCGGCCGATCGGCTGCAGGCGCATTTTGTCGGGATCTTCCTCATTGATGGCAGTTTTAAACTTGATGTTATCGTCAAACTGACACTCGCATAAATACTGCAGAGGAGAAACAGTTGTACTGATTACTGTAGAGGAACAGAAGTGCATCAAGGACTGATTCATGTTTGTTTTTCTACTTGTTTTTTTAAAGAGATTTCTTTATAGATTTGTTCAAAAATGTTTTTTGTTTTTTTTTTAAGTTACAGCCCTGGCAGTGAGAGAACAAACCAGACTGTCACTGTCAAAACAAAACAACACAATGCTTACTTTAAGTATCCCCGCCTTGCTCTCCATCGTCAAGGCCATGTATCCCTTTTCTTCCAGTTCCCAGGCCCATGTTGTGTTGAAGTCTTGGCACACCTATTTATTTGAGGAAAAAGTTATTTCATTCTGCTTTGTCAACATGAATAAACCCAAACTCAACACTTCGTTAACAAATCCTAACCACAAACGACTTTTCTCACAGTTTCCTCAATAAATCGTACATTAAATGATCGATCCTTGTATGATGATGTTTGCAACATCTTGCTTGTTCCCAAACAAATATAGAGACAAATATAGAGCAAAGTAGCCAGAATATATCCACATTGAAGACGCTAAAAACTTTAGACAACTTGTCTGTTTTTTTGTTTGTTTTTTAAATCAAGCAGATTAACTGATTATAAAAACAGTTGATGATTCATTTAGTAATAATTTCAGCTAAACTGTGATTGCTGTCAGGGTGTCACGCCCCCCAAAATATGGAACAAAGTACCCATAATTATACAGGAAGCCAACTCGCTGGATATCTTCAAAAGAAAGCTTAAAACTTTCCTCTTTATCTGAGCATTTCACTTGTTTTAATGTTGTTTTATATATTGCACGTTTTTCTTTAATATCACATTCTAGTTCATTGATTTTGTATTTTATTTTACGTATTCAATTTTCTGTGGCTTTATTATCTTTTATTGTGCCGTTTCAGTGTTTTTTTTATTGTGACGTAAAACACTTTGAGGTGCATCTCTTGCGTGAAAGGTGCTCTACAAATTCCCATCGTGGTCTGAGTGATGTTTTGTTTGACTAAAAGCAGCACTAAATCAATATTTTTCATAAAAGCAACTCATATTAGTTACACTCAGTTACGATCAGCTCTGTGGCCCTCCTTGTTTTGGTTTGGTCTAAATCCTCAATTGTTCAGTGACATTTGTGTAATAATCATTTAGCCTCTCACCCTGACTAGATATTTCTCCCATCTGTCTGCTGACACAGACTTGCCAATCTTCCTCAGCAGCTTGACGTGAAGATCGACAAGCAGCTTCGGCACTGAGGAAAGACAAAAGATGTTAAGTGTCTAAAACACAACAAAGACTCGTACAGAACTTCAGGCATACGTCAAGCATTTTTCTGGAAACACAAATATCATTATTGAATCCAAAGCTGTGTTTATTTCTTTGATGATTAAATCGTAATCTCATGTTTATCCTATATTTTAAACAGCCAGCTGAGACAAATTCACAAAACAATACTGATGAGTTCCATTTACGTCAGGAGTTGGAACAGCGAGAGCCGTCAACTCTAAGTCGACCAAGTTCCAGATGAAAAGTGTGGGGGGGGATATATACAATTGCATTTCTGGCAAGCCATTACATAACATCAATTGGAACACACGATATATACAAAATATAAACCAAAAGAGACCACTATTATTTTTATATATTTTGTTCTCTTTCACTGAAAATAATATTACTGAAAAGCCAAACTATTAACTGAAGCAAAAAAAAAGATGGTAGAGGTATAGTGACAGGTAAGTTAAAGGATCAGGTTAGAAATTCTCCATTTTACCCCTATTTATTATTGTTTAATGATGCCAAATTCACAAGTCTAAATACTGATTAAATCCACTTTTATATTCAAACAATGAAAGAAGGAG
Organism: Solea senegalensis; assembly: GCF_019176455.1. Lineage (NCBI taxonomy): Eukaryota > Metazoa > Chordata > Actinopteri > Pleuronectiformes > Soleidae > Solea > Solea senegalensis. Next base: position 5,610,892 of record NC_058033.1, read on the forward strand.
GTGTTGCAAGTGAATTTCCCCAGTGTGGGATCAAGAAAGTCAAACCTAATCTTTTTTTGGCCATTAAGAAAAGAAAATTGACTCATTAAATGTGGCTTCCATTCATAGAGAAAAGGCTCAAGCATCACAAGGAACAAAAAGCACAAAACTATTGTTGTGATTCTGCCGTTTCCATCCAGACCACATTAGACCAGGTCCAATGACAAAAAAAGTGCACTACACATACTCGTCAAATCTGGATTCGATTAATGAAGTGGAAATTAAAAGACCAATACAGGATTAGGAATGGGACAATATGAACATTTTCTACAACAATTATCTTGACCAAAATAATTGCAATTCACAATAATATTGCGATAAATGTAAAAATATGCTTTTAACTAGTTGTTTTTAGATTCTAATTGTAAACAGGAGAGAGTTTCTCTTCATACTGTTCTTATCTGTACACTTACAGAGAACGTGCAAAATTACAAACAAAACAAACAAAGATCACAAAACCCAATTTACTTTGTTAAAACAAAGGAAAACTAAAATACACTTAAAACAACTATGTATGCAGCTTTTATTTTGCATCTAAGACATCCGATCAGGTCTACCTAAAAAATACATTATTCATGGAGCTGCCCAATTAATTGCAATATAATGAACATTGCAATATAATCAAGTGCAATAACTGAATTGAATCACAGCAAGTTGGAATGAGTGTCTGAACAGTGTTATGAAGAAATTCTGCAGTCAGTGCTTTAAGATTTTGATGCATTTTACATTAACAATACAGTTTATATGCAACATGATAAGAGGTGCCAATTGGGAATCTTATCACAATAGCAATTTCTGTCAAAGATAATCACAATATTGTAAACATTGTTTCAGATTATTGAAAACAGTTCAATCACCTTGTTTAACCTATTCATCATCCTACAGTAGAACTCAAAATATAATAGGGATGGGTCAAAATTCACAAATTATTGCGCTTCTCTATGTTGTGAATAAATAAAGAAATTCTGCACTTTTAACTTTTCACAGTCGTTTTGTTATCTTTTGAGTTAGAAAGATAGTGATGTATGATCATCCTGCAATGCATTGATCATCACAGAATCGTCGTATCGTGATATTACTGGTATTGTGGGCCATGTATCGTGAATAGCATCATGAGGTACCCTGTGATACCCCCAGCCCTACTATATGACATTTAATTTTATTTATAAAATAGAAATAGGAGAGACATTAAAACAGTAAAAACAGTGTTACTGAACCACACCACATACTGGATTTGTCAGGTATGGACAACAGTGACCAAATGAAGCAGCTTCATCTCTCAGACAGTTGATTTAAAGGGATCAGACGTCAAATGTGAGGTGACGGATTTTACACTTGACGCATGCGTGGAGCAAAGCATCTGATTTCATAAATTAGTCAAGTCCATCACAATTAGCAGCTCAAACGGAAGTCGATCTACTTCGGTTTGACATAAACCTACAAGACGCCAAATGTGTAGCTTATGAATGACTTTAATGCATTTTTTTTAAAACACGTGTATGTGACATATAATCACACAAACCTTTTTTTAACGAAGAACGCTAATCAAATACATTATTTCACCAAATGTATGGTGTTAGGAGTGTTAAGATGTTTTATTTTGAAAAGCTTTGATAGGATACCATCCTTGTTGCCGGCGGCTTCACGGGAGCTAAGCAAACCACTACATCACAAAAATATTTTAAGTGTAAATAAAGTCCACAGTTTCGCGCCCGCCACACACAACGACACATTTATCGATTCACGATCACAACCCACGACGAGTTGCGTGATGTATCGCCACCTTTGTTGCCTCGCGGACACTGTTTTCGGGGCGCACATTATTTGCGTCCTGTGTTGTGTTGCGAGTAGCGTTCACAAATAAAGGCAGCAGCTTTGGGGAAAAAATTAAGCCCCGATTCAAAAGCTTCAAAGTGAGAGAAAACCTCGACTGTTGCTTCGTCTCCACGCTCGGAAAACCGTTACAAAACACACAGACTGGGTTTCCAGGTAGAAGAGCAGCTCTGAGACGCAGTGAAGTCACATTTAAGTGGAGAAGAAGCACAGAAAAGCACACAATAACACACGGCTAGCTAGCGTCCCCCTGTTAGCACAATGCTGTGATCATTAACGCGGCGGGAGGATTTTTGTCTCCTACCTGAGGACGTGTCCTGCAGATATCTCTCCAGCTGGGGGAAGCTGAGCTCCGGTAGGTCCAGTAGCGGTCCGTATCGTTCGAGGAAGGAGCAAATAACGGCGTAATTCGGACACAAACCGGGGGAAGAACTCGCCGTTGCCGCCGAAGCAGCCATCTTTTCCACACCAGTTGTCAAGCTTGCCGGAATCAACACGACTGCTTCCGGTATGACAAAATAAAACATCGGACAAGAAAAGATGGAACATTTTGGAATACTCCCCCAAATTTAACCTTAACTTAATATAAATTATTAACATTAAGCAAAAATTAAACTATTCATTATATGTTTAAAATCTAGCTGTATGATGTACATTTAGGTATTTTTCCAGGTCTTAATCTTTGTTTTAGATCAATATTTAAGAGGATTGTGATTCTAAAAACCGTAACTTATTAATTTTCTGTCCAAATCTTATTCCATCACTTTTTCGAGTTTGTTTTAGGCAACTGAAGTGGGTCACCTCTCATCCAAGTACCAACTGCATTTTCTGGTGAACTACGCATATATATATGTATATATATATACATATATATATTTTAAATATGTTTAATTATCAACAAAAATTACTTTTTACTTTATTAACACAAACATTCAGGATCCTCCAACTTTTATTTCATAATTAGCATGAATGTTGAGGGCATTTTGGAGCTGCAACAATTAATAATCAATTGTCAACTACTAGTTTTTAAAAAATATATAATTAAAACAAGTTATCTGATTTCTCAGCTTCTTTAATGTGGTTTCTTTGCTCCAAATAACAAAGAAATCCTTTTGAGGTTTATGAAACACGATTGTCGACACACAGTTGAAATAATAAAAACACAGTCTTGTTTCTGTCATGTTATCTATCTTTATTTCACATTTATTTGTACACAATAAATACAATTGAACATCCACTGGTGTGTAAATATGAAACTCGACAGCTGACACTGTAAAACAAGGGAACTGAATTTCAGATTCAGACTTAACGTGGAATCAGGACCAGTAGCAAGTTAACAAAAAACAAAAAAAATAAAAGTCTCTGTTGGGAAAAAAAGAGATCTGTTTTGTAATATAATTTTTTTTGTTAATACAACAGGGTAAATGCAAACTTCAAAAATAAGTTTGATGTCATTCAGATCTCAAGGAGATCAACGAGAACACAGCGACATGGCCGACAGATATCTCTTTTCCTCTGATCGAATCCGACTACGGCTTTAAAAGTTTTTTTTTAATTATTATTATTTTTTTAATCTAATTCTAAATTTAAAAAAAACAGAAAAAACAAACAAAAACAAAAAAGCTGTGCTATTATTTGTACAGATATCCATCTCCAAGCTCTCTGTAAACTATTAATATTAAAAAAAAAAAATCAAAAGACACTACAATGGCTATTTATTTAAGGCTAAATAACGCAAGAGCCGATAAAAGGAAAATATTCATACCAATATAGCTGGTAAACAAAAAACGTCAAACAAGAAATGCCGAACAAAACAAACGTAGCATCCACAATACTGAAAAGGAATAAGAAGACGTCAAAAAAGTGCTTCACTATGGATTCTTATTTTCTCTTAATCTGGACTAGCTAGCAGCTCAGGATGGTTTCCGCCGTTAAAAAAAATAAAGAAGGCGCGCTTAAACTGCACATAAATCTCAGTGTTAACCGTCGCCAACGGCAACCCACTCCTCAACAAACCAGTCAAACCTTACTGGCAACATAAGAGTCATAATAACAATTTTCTAGATCTTTTTATTTTACAACACAAGAGGAAAAAAGAAAAGTTAGACTATGTACGTACGCACTACGTCTCTCCCTTAAATGTTCAAGAATTCCTTAACTTCCTTAACGACTACAAGAAGAAGAAAAAAAAAAGAACCATTATAAATGCAAAGGATTTAAACTTTAAATTTTTTCTAGGAGATTCAAACTATCACTTAAGTAAAATTGCCACTTTTCCCTTGTTTACGTAATACGTAACTGCACGGTGCAGTTGCGCTGTGTGTGTTTTTCGTGGCGAGGACCAGCCTCGCCCGGCGCTGGCGTTCTTAATCGAGTGGAGTGGAGACGGCGGGACTTTTGGTTTTGCGTTGAAGCTGCATGTTCACGACAAAAATGCGACATCTTGCCAAATAACTCTAAACTCGGTTGCATAGAAGTACGAGAATTGTGGACAAAACTGTGGAAAACTGTGGGCAGGTCAACGCCAGGTTTACGGAAACCCCGCGAGTCATGGATTACTGGGCTCAACTATACCTTTGCTATGCTTTCGGTTTGTTAATCTCTATTATAGAGATTATTATCAATAATATGCTAATTCAAATGCAAGCATTTCTTTTTTTTAAATAAATGATTTCCTTTCTTGCACAGAATTAGAAGATTGATGCCTTTTGTGTTTGTCTGGTAAACATATTAAAAGTAAAGGCAAGAGGGAATTAGCTTATCTTATTTTAGCATACAGACTGGAAACAGGGGGAACCTTTAGTCTGTACTGAAATTCATTAGGACATGTATTAAAGGTTCAGTAGGTGGGAACAGGGCACTTGGTGTGTTTACAGTCTTCAAAGAAAGAGAGGGCGCCCCCTATTGGTCGTTCCACTACAACTACTTTGCATACAGTTACTGTAACTCCAGCAAAAGCTAACTACACTGCAAAGAAAACCTTTAAAAAACAGAAATGGAAAGAGTCTAAAATGTAGCTAAGTTAAAACTGGAAGCAGGCAAGAATTAGCTCAGCTTATCTCAGCACACAGACTGCTTGTATTGGAATTCATGAATTCCATGTATTAAAGGTTACTGAAGCGGGATTTTCTTTCGTATTGTTGATCAACTAATTAAATATTCCCCTTTCATTCCCCTTTTTTCTTTAACATTGCAAGAAAAAAGAAGGTGTTTATGTCTTGACGGTTGAGTAAATAAACTGTGTGGAACATTTCACCACAGTCTATTTGCAATAAATCAGTTGTTCATCGATTCACGTCTGCATCGCAGGGCAATGAGCTCACTCACTCAATCATCTTCTCCCGCTTTATCCTCCACATGAGGAGGCGCTGGTGCCAATTCCAGCTGACATTGGGGTGAAAAGGCTGGGTCACAGCCCAGACAGGTCCATCAGTCCATCACAGGGACACACGTAGAGACAAATCTGCATGTTTTTGGACTGTGGGAGGACGCCAGAGAACCTGGAGAAAAAGTCATCTTCACCTCATCGTTTTCTGTCTATTTTCAAATATGAGACAAATGTTGGGAAAGGGAGTCTGAGACATGAGAAACACTGAGAGGAGGATAAAGACACAGTCGTCCTCCACAGCTCACTGACCCTCTGAGGACAGAGTGGACGTGTCTTCAGGGGGGTTTAAGTTTCCTCTTTTAAGTTTCCTTTAGGAGTGTGTTTAGAGGCGCCAAATACCAGCTGGTTTGAGGAGAAGTCTCTGCCACCGCTGCTGCTGCCACCACCAGGGTGACGTGGTCACACCAGCGTGATCTCCACCTCCTCTCTCCGCTTCACCTGCCCACGAGGATGCTGCTTCGGGGGCGGAGGAGCAGCGCGCACCTGGACACATCCATGAATTCACAGGTCAGTTTCGCTTACAGCTGAAAATGTCTCGTGTTCTGTTTTCATCGGCGTGGGTTTATGTGTTACACGTTTGTCCTACAGTTAGAAACTTAAGTCAAAAAAGTGCTTCACTATGGATTCTTATTTTCTCTTAATCTGGACTAGCTAGCAGCTCAGGATGGTTTCCGCCGTTAAAAAAAATAAAGAAGGCGCGCTTAAACTGCACATAAATCTCAGTGTTAACCGTCACCAACGGCAACCCACTCCTCAACAAACCAGTCAAACCTTACTGGCAACATAAGAGTCATAATAACAATTTTCTAGATCTTTTTATTTTACAACACAAGAGGAAAAAAGAAAAGTTAGACTATGTATGTACGCACTACGTCTCTCCCTTAAATGTTCAAGAATTCCTTAACGTTCTGTTTTCATCGGCGTGGGTTTATGTGTTACACGTTTGTCCTACAGTTAGAAACTTAAGTCACATGCAGGTGTAATGTATGGAGTACAGATGGATGAGAAAGAGGAAAATCTTTTGATTAACACAATCCTCATTAAGGCAGAGTTCTGCTATATATACACATGCATGTCATTTATTTTGTCTTAGTTTATGCTTATTAATTCATTTATTTTAACCCTTAGTACTCATACACTCTGGGCTAACTGCTGTGAGAATAATACACACCTCCTTATATGGACATCCTGGGGGCGTGTGTGTTTATAGGTCATATCTTCAGGCTTTTATGTTATGATGAATTATATATTGCAGATTTGTTTGAACGGGAGTAGCAATAATTGTGCAGAAGTCACAAAGTAGACTGTTTTTGTTTTACTTCTGTTTAAGTGAACTTTGAACTGTGACGTATATTTCCAATTTTCACAAATTAAATTTTTTTTAGTACTTTTTGCCCAGGTTTGTTTATATAGTTGGTGAAAATGAAATGAAATCAGAAGAAAAGGATATAAGACTCTAAATGAGTCATTCTTGTAGCCTCTGTCTCTACGTTTTAACATAGTAATGTGTTCTAAGGGTTAACACATTGATTTAAATGTTATTATATTATTATGTTTCTACTCAGAATATACAATTAGTGGTTGTTACACAAGTTTTCAATGTGCCTTGTTGGAAAAAAAAACTACTTTCTCTGTAGGAAAATGACTTAACTACAACTGAAATGCACTGAGTATTACAATGACATTGAACTTCTTCTACACCAGGAAAGTAAAAACAAAGCAGTGGACTGTTTCACAGCTTTAATCCAGACTGAACCATGTATTTGATAAATGGTCAGGAAATGTTGAGCAGATGTTTTCGATGGATCCTCCTCAACCTGATGATCTCAGACTCCGGTGGTGTTGTTAAAAACCTGGACTGCACTGGATTTCCTCATGTTTACCATGACTCATTTTCCCAGACTTCACTGTAAATGTATCCCTCACATCTGGATTCACTGCTTAGATTAAAACCATCATTTAGCCGCAGTCTTAATCAAACAACGGGACTTCTCTGTGGTGTTTTGGTCATAAAAAAAAGACGACAATGTCCAAAGATTTAGGAATATTGTGTGTAAACTTTTTGTCTAAAGGCATTTGCACACTAAAAGTTTTATTCTGCATTTATTTATGTTTGTGCTGTATTATTGCAGCCTTTACATTTTTCAAAACAAAAACGTTTTGCTTATAATACTTTCACATAACATTACAGTCATAATAAAATAAGCAAAAATATGAAGAACTAGGACTGTCAATGTTTACAAATACGCCCTTAAGTTCACCCTGAAGCATTTAAGTGCTACAGCAGACGCACTTTAATTAATACAGTCTATTTATTATATTATATTATATTATATACTGAAATGACTTCATAATCACTCTAATTTTTACGGTATAGCTTATGTTTTAACTCATGTCCTATGTGTGCTTTTCATGTTTGCACCATATAGTGGCAATTTTAATGAATTTATATGAACATCCGTGACAATAAAGTAAATTCTGATTCATAATTTATTCTCCTCTTCTCTTCTCCAGTGCATATTAAACTGCTAGTTTCCTCTCATGTACAGTCTTATTCTTTCTGTTATGACATACTGCAGTTTTCATATTATGTTTTTTATTCATAATCACATTTATCATTGTAAACAAAGACATTTTTAGTCTTTTTGTTAGTGGAGATTAACCTGGCAATATATCTGATTCTGATTTGTTTGCTTATTCATGTTAAATAATGTGGTATATTTTGAAATTAACCTGAGAATTCTTCATGATTTTGTGCTTTTTCTTCACGTAGCCATTGATGTGCAAAAGGCTGTAAATGTAAATAAAAGTGACAGAGTGAATTTTACTCACCGGTCGGATGGAGCCTGCTGTGCTCTCTGGGTATTTAGGAGGTTGTGGTGAACCCTGTGATGGACCTGGAGACAACAAAGATTTAAACCCTCAGTCATTACATTCCACATCTCATTCTCTCCATGACTCCCCATGCCTTAATTACAGACTGATAACGACAGCAGCTCTTACTCTGAAAGGGGCTTTTGTGTGGCGCTGGCGGCGGTCTGTGATGTCCGTTGTGATAGGCGGGCGGCCGGCCGATGGGAGACGCTGTGGCGCTGCAGGGACTGGCCAGAGGCGACGACATGGTGGGCGTCTGCAGGGGACTGCTGTGGAGAGGACCGGGCTGGAAGGGACTACGTGGAGATCGATCGCACTGAGCCAGAGGGGAGGGAGACGCCTGGAACAGAAGTAAAAAGTCTATTTTAATAAAGGGATAAAACTATCTCTTCTGACTCCGTCAACCAAAAAAAAAAATTCAAATGATTAAAGAAGTATCCAATGGCGTGTTTCCACAGACTCGGCACGGCATGGCACAGCACGGCACAGCACGAGCTGGGACCATTGGTGGAAAAGGGGCTTAAGTTGTTTAAAAATCAGGTTTAAAATCATTCTCTGCTCTGAGACGCTGGGGGTGTGTCCACAGGAGGAGCCAATCATACAAATGTACACTTACAGACACATGTTTGTGATTTGTGTTTGTATAAATGTCTAACCCTAACCCTATCACAAAGTCTTAACCCTCAAAAAAATAAACCTTTAACGACCAGATTGCTTCTGCTCCTATTTACAAGATAACTTTCACTTTCGGTATCTGGCAATTATTTAACCGTTTAGGAATGAGCGTACTGAGAAGCTGTAATGACAATATAGCATATTGACGCAAAGCTCAATTTCTCTGCTTTCCAGTAGTTTTTTAACTTAGATATCTCAAACAGTCTAGGAGTTACAGTAATGAGACGTATACATGCCTGTCAGTGACGACAGGATGGTAACAGAAGGGTTAAAGGAGTGAAGACCAGCTAAAATGTCCAAAAAAGATAGATTTTTGAATCAAAATTGGTCCTCACCGCCTTCCACAGATATCCACTTGCACACACATACACACATTTCTGCTTTAGTCGAAGAAAAAGTAGCTGAACGTCGCTGTTTGTGCAGGATATTAACTGTGACACACCGGTGTCAAACAAAAACAAACAAAAACGTCATTACATCATGGGGACATCGCCATCACTTTGGCAACATTAGCAACTCTTCAGTTTTATAAAAGAGAGCCGACTCTGCTGTGAATCCACCGTAACAACCACCTCGTCTCTGCGCCTGTAACGAACCTGTGCGCTGCCTTCTCTTTGTCCGTCTCCGTTCTCGCTGAGACAGACGAGGTCCTCCACCAGAACGGCTGGGAAGACGCCGACGATGCCGTTGAACTCTCCCTCCCAGAAGCCGTCGTCCTCGTGGGTCTCTCTGCTCAGGATGCGGATGATGGCGCCTTCCGGGAACGACAGCTCGTCGTCCGTTTGTGCCACGTAGTCGTACAAGGCCTTCGCAAATGACACTGGAGTAAAGAAAGAATCCATTTAGAAACTTGAAAGGAAGATTTTACTATCTTGACCAACCACTGGACACTGGACATTCATGTATGTATGGATGGATGATGTTTTTTTTTCTTTAAATGCCTGGAAATCAATGTGTTCATCACAGAAAAGCAATTAAAACAAATCTCAGCTTCTTCCAGGAAACACTCAATCATTCTTTGCAAGATTTTCAGTAATTCAGCAACTGTTTTCATTATTAAGTACTTTATTTTGTCATTTATGCGGAGATCGAAGATGGTTCTACCTCCTTTAATATTAGCTTTTCACCATTTAATACCTCAAGAAATTAATTTTGTTAATATTTTAGACCATTTCTCACACCAAACAAGACATTTGCTGCTGTAAAACAATTACTACCAGCACCAAGAAAGTTATTATTTGTTTTTCTCTAAACCGATGCTACTTGTTTGCTTACAGTATGAACTAGGGCTGCAACTCATGATTACTGTCAAATAGAAATATTTTCTCAATTATTCAGTAAGTTGTTGGATCCATAAAGTGGCAGAAAATTATGAAAAATCTTGATCTGTGTTTCCCAAAACCCAAAATGATGATGTTCTCAAAAGTCCTGTTGTGTCCCACAACTAAATTTTAATGATTTCTTTGTTATTTGGAGCAAATAAATCAGAAAATATTCACACTTAAGAAGCTAATTTTAATTTTAATGTTTAAATTATGAAATAACACTCAAACAGATCTACATCATCAATGATTTATTTACTTGACATTAAATCATTGCAACCCTTGTGTGAACTGTTGTTCTGCTCTTTAAATGCTGTTATACAAATGATGTGATTCTACTTTGAATCCATTCTTCGCTCTATCTGAGCCTGTGACAGTGAATGAAAATCTCAGGAAAGACTCAGATTTCATATGCATTTGAATTTAGTCGGTGTGTCCCTCACCGTTGGAGTCTCCATTGACGGAGCCGGTCGGTAGCTCGATCTCGGGTTCGGTGGAGTTGCTGGAGGAATGGGAGCGGGCGTCCAGCGCAGCCAGAGACTGCAGCATACTTAGCAGGCTGTTGGACGATGGCAGCTGCAGGTATTTCTCCGGGACATAGCCGACCTGTCCACTGCGGTTTCTGGCCTGAAAATGTTGAAAACAAACACCGATGATGATGTGAACTCAATATTAAGCCTAAGCCTGTGTCGTTGTAACGTGACGCACCTTCACCCAGTCCTCCATGTCGCCATCATCTATAACCTCTAAGATTTCCTGCTCCTCGATGGTCAGCTCATCTGGCTGAGACGCCTTCAAACAGACAAAAACAAACAAAGAAGATCAGTCGGTTTGTTTGTAAGAAAATAAAGTCACTTTTTTTGACCACAGGGGGCAGCAGAAATGCACCCAAACATTGATGCAGCATCATATGAAAAGAGTGGAAACGATGAACAGTTGATGGTTAACACATTCAGCACTTCACAACACGAGTCGCGTGTAATAATAATCCTTTTTTTAAGCTCTTTTTGAGGGAAATATGTCTGTTCAGCCACTAAATTATCCTTTAAATGTGTCTGACTATGCACATACAGTCAGTTTTAATTTTAACAGCTTTCTCATTGTAGTAATAGCAGTAAGAGTGAATCAACATTATAAATACGTACATTTACAGTAAAATAAAGAGATTAGAGACTATAAATTATGAGACTATAAACTCAAAAAAAACACTAATAAAGGAGGTTTAAAAGCAAATTTGGTGGTGAATCACAATCATTTCTATTCCTTTGACACGGCTGCAATGATGAAATACAACACTCTCAAGACACTTCTACACTTTTCTGCAATTTCAAACAAAGACAAGCAGATTATCCCAACCGTGAGTCTCAAACTTTCAACTCTGTGTTATTTCGACGTGGATTGATTTTGTTCTGTTATATTATTTTTTAAGTAACGCTGTTCTCTGCTGGTACCTTGTACGAGTAGAGCACTTTGCAGGTGAGCGGATAGTTTTTCAAAGTGCTGGACGGACTGGAGCTGCTGTCGTCCAACACCTCACCGCTGTCCTCCATCTCCTCCTCGTCCTCTCGCTCCAAATCTGCCGTCCCCTGAAAACAACAACAACAACAAAAATCACTTAACGTGAGGAGCTGTGATTCACTTAACCCACTAATGACTTTTCACTTTGTGACTTACAGAGAGTGAAGGATCATGGGTGTTGAGGTTGTTCCAGCGTTCGTTCTCCAGCTCCTCCATCACCTGGTTCATTGCGCTCTTCAGCCATGTCTCCACAGCGACTCCCGCCTGCCTCAGCAAGTCCAGGCGAGCCTCTGCTTTCACCTTCACAGTCTGACGTCACAGAAGAAACGACACAAACGCACGTGACACAAGTAAATCAGCGATCACTTTTAACAAAGATAAAGTCATGATCAATCTCTGAGCCGACACTGGTGAGTTTATTTGCTCACAGTCAGGTTGTGTCTCAGTGACAGGAGAATAAATATGAACGTTCACACACGGCACAGTGAAGTTCAGCATGACTCAAACACAAGTGGACGAATAATGACGACCAGTTGGAAACAGGAGAAGGAAAAAGAAGACAGTTTTACTGCTGCTGAAAATGTTTTTTTTACAGACTAAAAATACAAAAAATAGGGAAGATTAACTGATTTAGAAATTGACCAATAATTTATTTATTGTTGCAGCTGTTACGATTTCCTGCTCAACAGTTCAGTTACGCATACTAGATACTAGATTTATTAATTGTCCATCCTTTAAATTATCGTAGTGCATAAAATAATTTATTAGCGACAACAAAACAACTTTAGTTGATACATCTGTTTAACCAGAGTGAGAATTAAAATATAACATGTAGGAATATAGAAATAATAAATAATATTATCAAAATGATACACTTTAGCAGATAAAGCACATATAAAGAAGAAAATAAAAAAGTGACAAATGTAAAGAGAAAGTGTGGATGTGATTATGTACAGGAAAACTTTATTGCATTTGCATTATCTTGTTAACTAAAGTCAGATAATATAAGATTACTCTTCTTTCTGCTCTTTTTCATTCAGACTATGGGGATTTTCTTTTGTTTGTATTTGCTTTCTTTGAGGTATTAAGCTAAATAAATACATTTGATGGATGCACTTGAGATTGATTTGAATCCTCAGAGAGTATCTACAGATTAATATTTAATCTGCTTGTCCCGTCACTATATGATAACAGCAATTACAGAGATTAATAGACCGTAATGTCATTTCAGCTTTTTAACCAGTAGGTGGAGCACTGAAGCCACATTAAGCAACACACATAGGTTTGTTCAGCCGTTCTTCTCAGGACACTTCCTTTACAGACGAATAACCATAACCACAATTCAAATCTTAATCCTAAATTTAACCAGTTCCTCAGAAATGAGGTTCTGGTCTCCATGAGGACTACTGGTCCTGACAAGGTCAGTGATTGTGCCAGAAAAAGTTCCTAAAGAGGTGACACATACAAGTAAACACACACACAGTCTTTACCTCTGCCCTCCTCAGACTCTGTCTGGCCACCTCCATCTTCGTCTCCAGCTCACTGTTGATTTGTTCTGACGACTCCTGCGTCCCGTATTCTTCCAGAGCCTGAGAACAAAACAAAAAGAGAGGAAAAGAAAAAAACAGTCTCAACACTTTTACAATTAAAACAATCATGTAAAAATGTATAAAAACAACAAGACGAGTGAGCAAACGTGACTCATTTCCTCGTTTCTAGAAAACAGACGTTTGATTGAAAACACGTTCTGGTGATGATTAAATCTCAAACTTCCTCAATCTTTTTCTCCTTGTCACGATTTATCTAGACACGGAGGTGACGAAGCGTTTTATCGCCTGGTTGCTTCATCGCGTCTTTCCACATACATGGTTGGATGGTTTGTTTTTTTTATGGTCTGCAGGTTTACCGTTTATCAAACCGACCGAACCTTGTTGCTTTATGGAAAAAGATCAAACTCCAGGTTTCAGGGAGACAAAAGACGGCTGTTAGTCATTAACATCTACTTCAGCTCCAGGAGAGTCTACAGTAATACTACAGCACCATATCTCACCGTCGTTAAAGCTCTGACACGTCGATAAGACACTCAGCTGCTCACATCACACCTGACTTTCCACAGGTATATATATTATAGCTAATAAAGATGTAACAGGAGCTTAATCAATGCAAAATGACAACATTCAATGGAGGCCGACCTCCTACAGTTCCGGAGTAACTGTAGGTTCCAAGCGAGCTGAGGCAATACTATGCGTGATGTCGCCAGACTGCCGGCCACTGATTGCTCAGAGAGTGTCATCACTGGAAGAGTCATGAGCACGACGTCAGGACGACCCAAGAATCAAAGCGAAAAATGTTGAACTGTAGATCAGTTAAAACGACTTACTAAAAATGTGGGTTAATCTCCAACAATTACCAGGGAAATGTCAATAATTTCAATATTTAACAGAGGAGTCTGGTGGTGAATTTAGCGACAGCACTGCTGATCACAAACCCTACCGCTGTATTTTAATCCAGTGACTGTGTCAGACCGAGTCTGTGCTCCACTCATGGAAGAAGTACTGAACAAATATTTCTAATTAACTGATTCTAATGATTCAGTTACACTGAAAACAACTGCTTTACAAGTCACTAGTCACTCTTTTGTGTGTGTGTGTGTCGCGTGTAAAATAAAATCACGGCAGTTTCATGCAGCCGTGCAGTGGTTACTCCACCCACGTGGAGGAGGTACTATATTATAGTGGAAAACCAACCGGCGAGGCGAGCTGGGACCATAGCAGCCATGTTATCAGATTAGAGTGTTCACACTGCACGCTGTGCCAGACTTGAGGTTTGGAGTCTCGCCAGCGTGACGCAAAGAATAATAAGACAATAGATCTGTTGATGGTGATACTGAAATTCTCCCAGCAACATTACATAAAACAGACACCTTTCACAGTAGCTTTAGTGAGTAAATATTAAAAAGAAAAACATGTGACGTTTTCTGTCAGAGATACATGAGAAAGTGAGACACACAAATGTCATAACACCACCCCTTTTCATGTGTACAACCAATAAGCACATTTTTGAAAAATGACGATGTCAGAGCTCCACCTCTCTCTTGCATTCGCTGTTGTCATTATCATCTTCTCCTTACGTTAGAAGTTTGTATACAGCGCGTAAACTTAATGTGCGTGCGTTCTCCGCGTCGTCTACATCTTAGTTGTATTTTTGTGGCAGTGTCAGAGCACCTTATACAGGCCGGGCATATACACTACAATGTTTTCAGAGAGAGATTTCTTGATACAATGCTATGTTCAAAATGTGTAAAGGTTTTTGATTTTGTATAATTCATAAAAACACACACACACGGATTGCCATCACACAATTAATCAATAAAATATAGTTTCATGCATTTGCGTTGCCTCAAGTTCCCTTTCTTCTGTTCCTGTGGTTTGTTTTATCAGTGCGCAGGGAAATTATAATGATATTTAATGAGTTATTAACTGATTTATGACCTGACAACTAGCCTCTTAAAATCAAACAACAACTCTGTAGTTTTTGTTTTTTTAAAATAATAATTTAATGAATGCTTCACCTGAGTCTATCTTTGCTGTGCCTCCAGTCATTTAATGTTCTCTAACAGTGATTTGTTATTGGTTTAACAGTCTGAAGAGCGAGAGGCTGACAAACATCTGCAGTGAAGTTGCCTGGAGGCACGAAACCGAGGAGACAAAGCAGGCGCGCGTCACTGTGTGACGTCCTGAAACAGAGCGTGTGTGCAGGAATGGTCAATAACACCGCAGATTATTCATGCTTTGTGTCGCAGCTACAAGTCTTTGTTTTCTTCATTAAAACAGTTATACCTGTTCTTTTTCTGCAAAAAACATTAGAGATCAAGGCGTCTTGCTGAAGATCTGCCCACAGATTTTCACTGATCTTCAGGTCACAGACCTGGAAATAAGGTTGTCCTCAGCTTTTGGTTTTCTAATAATTATTCCACTTATTATCAGAAAAGTCTGCTTGCACTTTATCTTCTCTGTCCATGTAATGGACAGAGAAGATAAAGTAATACATGTCATAATACATGTCCAGGGACTAACTTGGACATACTTAGGGGTGTGTACTGTCCCTTTAAAAATAGACCCATGCCTAAAATTTAAATAAAAACAAAGTCAGATTCATGTCATCACCGCGGTCCGGTTCTCACCCTCTGTGTGTGGATGATGCTCTTGTATTCTCGGGCCACACGACTCGCCCATTTCCTGGCCTCCTTGTCCAGACTGTGCTCCTCCGTTGTCCCACTCTCCTTCTGCAGCTGCATCACCTACAAAAACAAACATACACACACACACACACACACACACACACACACACACGTCAGTAAGAGTGATGGGATAAAGGAGATGAACAGAACAAGACTGATAAACACAGTTAACCTGCCGACACATGAGGACATGTCTGGGTTTTTTTCGGTCGACTGCGTACGTTTCAGTTAACGTCACAAAAAATAACTTCAAAACATGATAATACGACATTTTCTAATATTTGTTTTTAAGAACGCACTCTTCAGGATTCAAAATTGAAAAAAATCTGACATGCAAGGCATGTGTGATGTGTTCATTTTAACTCGTTACAATGGTTTTTTGCATTGACCAATAAACGAATAAATAAATAAAATAAATGAAAAAAGGTGGGCTATACAAAGTAAAAAAATACCCCCTAGTAGTTGACCTATATTTTTTAGATATCATATATTATATATAACCCACGTATCTACATCTTATACCCATTAAACACATGTAAGCACTCATCGATGAAAAACAATTAAGTTTTGGATAAATTACCGAATTTTAGTATGTTGTTTTGATGTAAAAATTAAAATCAATAAAGGTTTAAATGACCAAAATAAAAGTAAAATAAAAATTGGCTTGGATTCATAATTCTGTCAATTATTTAAAAAACAAATGTCCCTCTACCTTTATAGAACTACTAAAAAGTAAAAAAAAAGATTTCATCCAAAAATATATAAAACATATTGCATAATGTCGCTTTAATCGCCAGTGGAACACCTATAAAAGCCCCTTGTGGTTTCCCTAAATGCCACCAGTGTGAGTTATATTTATATTTACCTTTCCTGTTACGCCAACGTGGCGACTTCCTCTTTACATAGTAAAAGAGTACGACACGCGCAGAGTTTAAACAGTTTATTGTGAGTGAGACGTCATCCAGCGAGGCGGTGAAAGACGTCCACAATGAGGACGATGAGAGGGAACCAAGGCAGGAGCCAAAGATTCTCCTGCCTCATCCTCACAAAACAAATTTTATTTTTTTTTTACTTTAAGATGAAAACACGTCCCTAAAAATCAAGAGAGGGAGGTTCCCACGTGACAACAGCATGTGTCTGTGTGGAGGTCAGTGCACTCTGATGAGGCCCACTCACAATGCCTCCTTTTCACAGATGGGCCGTTTCACAGAGCCCGGCCTTCCTCCTGCCCCCTCCCTCTCTCCCAGTCCAGCTCTATTCCTCACCGGATCCCTCCGTCTGGTGTTAGAGGTATGGAGTGAGGGAGGGAGGGAGGGACGTGGGTGAGAGAGAGGGAGGCCGGGCTTCTCCACCGCTAATGTTTTCTTTAGGAACAGGCTGCTGCTTGTTTGACTTCCAATGAAAACAACGCCGGCGTTTGCAGTTTGAACAAATTGTCCAGTGTTGTCCAGTGGAGCGGAGGAGAAAAAGAGGGATGTGCCGACTGGATTTTTCTGTCCGAACCCGAGGGAATATTGACGGAACCAAACCCGAACCCCAGTGTTGTAATGTAACAAAGTACAAATTCTGCTACTGTTACTGTACTTATGTACAAAATACACGTGTCTGTACTTTACTTTGTTGTTTATATTTCGAACAACTTTTACTCCACTTTTCTAGTCTTGATGAGCTGCTTTACACAACAGTTTTCACCCATTCACACGCTCTAGACAAATATATATAATAATAATATAGACTAACAGAGTCAGGAATTGAACCCACAACCTTCCAGTTGAAGGACAAATCACCCTACCACTGAGTCACCATGGCTCAATCCTTACCCCTTACCCCCTTAAACTTAACTACATTTTATATCAGAAAATGACTTTTGATAGTTAAGTACAGTAAATATGTTTTAAGACTTTTACTAGTATGCTTAGACTTTTAAGTAAAATTTAAAAAAATAAGTGCCTTCAACTTCTACTAAAGTCATTTCCTGGTAAGATACTTTTACTTTGACTCAAGTATTCCTTTCAGGTACTTTATACAACACTGCCCGCACCTAATCTGAAGCCAAGATGAGTCATGAATGATTTTGCCCGATCCCAACAATACCCAACAAATACCTGACGCGGTTAGAATCAGAATCAAAAATACTTGCCTTTAAGACACACAACTTACAAAAACAAAGGTATACGGAAGGTATATAAGAAAAGTAGGAGAATTATATATAGGGCTGCAACTAATGGAGTAATCGTTTGGTCCATAAAATGTCAGAAAATGTTGAAAACATGGGTATTGTTTTGTCCACAAACCAAAAATTAATCACTTTTAATGATTTCTTTGTTATTTGGAGCAAAGTAAGCAGAAAATATTCACATTTAAGAAGCTGATAATAATCGATTACTAATACTAGTATTAATTACATCTGTGTTGTAATATGAAAGAACTGAATAAATAAATGTTTGCCTGTCTTGGCCTGGACACTCTTGTAAAAGAGATTTTTAATCCCAATGAGTCTTTTCCTGGTTAAATAAAGGTTAAATAAAAAATAAATAAATAAAGTATCACCATATAGTATGTAAACAATTGGGTCTGCAACAATTAATCACTTACTATAGTTAATTTTTGTTTGCTCCATGTAACAAAGAAATCAGTAAAACTAAAGGTTTGGGAAACACTGGCTGTCATCTTCCAGCATTTTCTTAGAGAAAATAATGGAACGTTTCATATTCGTGAGGCGCAGCCCTACAAACAATAAATATAGAGGTATATAAACTGTAATACAAAAAGGTAAGTGAACTAAAATAAGTGAAGTGGGTTTTTATCTATTATATCACAAGCTGAAACACACTCTGACTGTCACGCTGGTGGTTGTTAGCGTTGATTTATGGTGACAGCAAACAACAAAAGTTATCATATCTCACCATTAACAAGTAAGTTCTTCTTTATAACCACTGATAATTATTAACATAATCCAACCATCACGGTTTATTTTGAGGCTTCAAAAGCCACGTGTTGCCTTCACTGTCCCGTTGTAAATAGCAAACCTTGGTTCTGTGCACACCAAGGCTGCTGACCTCATCAGGGAACCTAAATTCTATTTAAGACACATACTGCTCATTTATGGCATATTTCTTCCTTCCATAAAACAAAATTGGAGCCATAAATGTCAACGTAGGTCCAAAAATATTTTACGATCTGCTTTCATGTCGTCCCGTGGAGCGTGGATTTGGTACATTTCCAGTGATTTATTCACGCTGCTGTACGCATGGATGTGATGTAAAGTCATACAGGCTATGGGTCGCACACATTTTCCTAAACGCATGCTATAAAAATGAATTAATTCAGGAAACAGAACCAGTTTAGTGTTTTTAAATGAAAACAGATAGAGAAAAGCATCGCGTTTTTGACAGATACAGGCACAGATATCGCGATATACTGTTTTATATCATTCAATATGGATATATATATAACTATATACATGAAGTAAATATTTCTGTCACGGGGTCACCTGCTTAGGGACTGTTTTTTGTTTATTTTTCCTGTGTTGATCTGCCTTCACTAACTCTCTTGTCATTGCAGATCTTGTCACTCACGTCGGCCCTGCAATCACCTCATTCCACTCACCTGAGTCTCCCAGCCCACTTCCACACCTGGCCCTCATTATCCTCATCAGCCTCCCTTACAAATACAACCCATTCTCATTCACCCTCTGTCAGATCGTCGTGCCATGTGTCCTGCTCTTGTTCTGCCAGTTTTGCTCTGCCTAAGACTTTTGCCTGCTACTTATGCCAGAGGTTTTTCTGGACCTCCCTCCCTCAGTTAGTTTACACCTTTTTGTTTTTTTACTTTAAATAAAAACCTTTTTTTGGACACTCTGAATCGTGCTCTTGGGTCCAGTGTTTTCTCAGACATTACATGGGCAATATGTCTTATAAATAAAATATGAATATTTTTTAAAAGCTGCGCACAGTTTGTTCCTCTGGACTCATTAACAGCATTCTTTTGAGATGTTTCAGTGATAATACACTGTAAATACACTCTAAAGTGTTAATTATGATGTCTGTTACATGACCTTAAAATCATTTCAAATTCATTTCAAAAATGAACGATATTTACGTGTGTTAGAAACAATGAAATTGCCCGTAAATATGGTCAAATTCTGCTATAACACAAATAATTAGGCTTCAAATTAAAGGTGTGTTATTAGTAAAACGTGATCACAAATACTTTATGACGATATGACTCACGTTTCAAAACCGATATGATATTGTTTTTTCACCCAGTCCTACTTTAACTGTGTATTTTGCTGTACAAGTGTTAAACCTCCACAGTCCTGTGTATTTACAACAGGCTACAAACAGGCCTGTTACCTCAGGTACTGACAGAATACAATAAAATCAGAGCATGCGAGTCTGAAGCCAAAACACCCTGAAGCTTTTCGATTTAACAATGAGGAAGGACTTTCTGTAAATTTGCCGTTGCAGCGTTATTTCAACAATTGTGTCGCAACGATCGAGAAGTGAACGGTTGAGTCTTGTCATCCGCGCTCAGCATGTGAACTCGTCTCGTAAACAGCTGGATTACAAACAGCACGTGACCTTGAAATCAGGGACGCTGCACATTTTCCGTGTAGGAACCAACGTCAGCGCCACAGTGGTTCCACTGTAAATGAGTCACACGCATGCACACACACATACATATAACTGTGATCGACTCTTTCTGATAATGACTGGAACGGGAGCAAATATTGTTTGTTTGCAAACTGGTCAAAGTTCATGTCGTGTTGTGAATGAGGTCATTAGTTATTTTCCTCTTGACGCCGAGCGTTAAAAGACTTTTTCTTTCACTGGAAACAGAACGTGCTGCTGATGTTTGCAGTAAATGTGTGTAAATGTTTTAACTTTACTTCAATTTAAGGAACTGTGATGCGTCATTGTTTCCTTCTTTTCTTTAACAATTTTCTATTTTCCAAGGAAACAAAGTCTAGTTCGACGACATGACATTTGGTCTTGATTATGCTTCAGTGCCCTGAACTGACTTACTGAGGAGTTTTAAAAAAGCTGCTGTCCTGCGTGACAAGATAAACGTGTTCTCAATGTGGTTTTGAGTGCAAAAATCTGGGTTAATTTGTGATATCTTAGTGAATGTGTGGATGCAGACATGCTAACTGTATCATCTTTCTTGGCATTAATGTCTCTTAAAAAAAATAAAAAATAAAACAGCATAAGCAACTGTCTGGAAAATCATTGACAGCTGCAAAGAATGTAAAAAGTAAAAGGGCTGAAAATGGGGAATTTAGTCTTTCCCACAATCAAGCAAGTACATCTGAAACAATAATCGTTTTAGATGACAGAAAACAGGAACAAATTTGCCAACTGCTTAATTGTCCCAGTCATCTTTTAAACTAAAATAGCTATTTGAAATTGTTATTTTGTCCTTGATCTGTGTTTCCCACACCTCAAAATGATGACGTTTTGTTTCGTCCAGACCAAATGTATTCAACTTTAATGATTTCTTTGTGATACCGAGCAAAGAAACCAGAAAATAAAGAAATTTAAGAGGCTGATACATCAGAAAACATGTTTTAATTCCATTTTCTTTTTTAAAGATTAGTCACCTATCAAAATATTTAGCAATTAATAATACAGCAATCAATCATCTCATCATTGCAGCAGGGTCAGTACTGTGAACATTAGATATGTCATTCATTGATTAAACACATACATGAATAAAAACGTACCGTATCAGAGTCGATGGGCTGGTACATGAAGTCCAGAGCTCGCTGAAACATCGGGTTCTTCTGTGCAAACAGCTGCTGGTGAAAATCCTGCAGCACCTACACATATGTGTGAGCATTAAAGGAAGAAGATGGAGCAAAAATATAAGTAAGTAGGAACATGTTTATGTACACACATGTGTTTTTCAGCGAAATGTTGGAGGAGGTTGATTAAACCTTTGATTTGTGTGCAATGACCCACATTTTTTTTTTCTTTTATGTAACTTAATCTGTAAATCTTCCATCAGCTTCCAGGCAAATATTTACCTCTAGCTGTTGACAGAAATCTGCTGAGAAACATCAGGCCAGTAAAAGTACATGTGTGAATAATAAAAAAAAAGACTAAATTCCAATTTCACTGCTCATCTCATTCTCACGCTGCCCCGACTCAATGCAACACCTGAGCTGAACGGAGCCGTGTCTGATGTCTGATATGAAAAATGCCGGCATGTAAATGTTTCCACTCATGAATGCATTTCCTTTGCGTGTGAACGCATGAATGTGAGTATTTGTAATGGTTTATTTTTGTCAGAAATGTTTCAGGAAGTAAGCGGCAGATGTGTTACATCATTCAGCAGGACTGTGAGTAAAAATGTGAGCAGCGAACGGCTGGACATAAAACACCAATAACAAATAATGAAAACAAAAACTAACCAACAACAAAACGCTCAGTGTCACACAGACATGAGCTATGTCTGTGTTGTGCAAAACTGTTCCAAATCAGCCAAAGGAACAGTGATTTATTTTGGCAGGTGTGCTGCATTTGCAGTTTCCTTTTTTTCCAAAGGAAAACAAAGAAAAGGAAGTCCATTTTAAGAAGGAGGACGCAGAGGTGTCAAACATGCGGCCCCTCCAATCGATTACATGCGGTATCTCCCTCCTCTTTATTTAACCCTTCTGTTACCATTGTGTTGTCACTGACAGGATTTGGCATGCGTACTTCTCATTACCGTAACTCCTAGACTGTTTGTGATATCAAGAAAATTCAAAAACTATGGACTGGCGATCTGTCCAGGGTGTGACCCCAGCCTGTCAGCTGAGATTGACACAGCGCCCCTCCCTGTGACCCTCATGTGGAGGATAAAGCGGTAGAAGATGGATGGGTGGATAGCGGAAGGCAGAGAAATAGAGCTTTGCTCCCATATACTTGTCATTACGGTAGAACCTCAGGACTTTAGAACAGTTTTTAAACAATTCTACAGCCAATACAATCACAATAAATCCATGCGGCCTGAATATCAAAGAAACACAGCGGTTTGTGTTTTCTTCTGCCGAGACGTTTGCTTTATAAACATTTCACTTTGGACTGATGCAGGAAAATCACATGAATCTTTTTCACTGTGTCTGGACAAAGACTAAAGAACATCTCCACATATAATGATACTGATGTCATGAGAAAATAAACTCTCTATGAAAGTACGTCACATGAAAAAGTGGGGTAAAGATGAATGTGGATAAAGACACAGAAGTGATAAAGTACGTTAATTTTTATGCTCCAGTAAAGTGCCAGTTGTTAAATATTTATCCTTCTTTCCTTCAGCCTTATCTGGAAAACCTTTGGACTCCACTTTATTATGCTGATGCTCAGAAATTATAATGCACTCGTGGCTGAGGAGTTTGTTATTGATGTAGATTAAAGGTCCACTGTGTAAAAAAATGTGGCTAATTATTTTTTTTTAGTTGGTAGAACATTGCACCTTATTATTACTTTTTTTTCTATTTATTTTATTGTAAAGAACATTATGATTTTATATTTGCTCCAATACTTACATGAAATTATAATCTTTAATATTTAAGTCTAATTTTGTTTTTTCATTACTTTCATAAAATCTTTTAATGTCTAATTTAATTAGGGATGCATGATATTATCCAATCCAATCTAAGTTTATTTCTATCGCAAATTTAAAAGTTGACACACATGCAAAACACACATGCATGTTTCAGCTTCTTAAATGTGAATATTTTTTGCTTCATATTAACAAAGAAATCATTAATATGGAATCATTTTGGTTTGAGGACATTTGAGAACATCATCATTTTGTGGACCAAATAACTAACTGATTAATCGAGAAAATAATTGTCGGATTAATCGCAGATGAAAATAATCGTCTGCAGCTGCTGCTTCTATCTACAACGAAACCAATGAATCAGTCTGAGATAATCAATATTTACCAATAAGTATTTATGAATGGCCAGCTATTACAAATGAATCCAAAATTGTATTTTTCAATGACATGTTTCATGAATTTAATACTGAAAATTCTGTATATTACTGCACTGTAGTGTAGACCTAAAATGCAGATTTAGTGTTGTTCAATAACTGAAGTTCACACAGAAAAACGCACATCTGTTGAATTCCATCTCTGATGACTTCATGTTCTGTCTTGAGTAGAAATGAAACACCACAGAAGCTCCAGAGACGCAAGACGACCTGAACCGAACAGGAGCATGTAACCGAGAAGCAAACAAACACGTAACTCTAACCCGTTCCATTTCATGAGCCGTCCTCCAACTTTAACAAGGACACAGAGTGATCCAATCATAGGTTTTACTGAACAGGATATCTGTTCAACTGTTCTCGACATTAATGAGGAAGGAGCACAAGCGGAACAGACACTGAGGCGACATCTGTTCTACTTCATGTTTTTATGTTATAAAGCTGTCAGAGCTTCCTCCTGTTGTCAGTGATTTCCCATTTCTCTACTGAGTGAGTTACGAGTACTTTGCGAGGAGCACTGTTAATAAGGTAATAGTTATTAAATTAGACAAAAAATGAAGAAATTAAGTAATGAAAACTATGAAGTTTGTGGTGTATTCGGGGAGTGTTGATGACAGCGTGGGAATTACAGCATCATTATAAATTGATAAGAGCAGTCACTAAACTTTTACTTAGGGCCCATACAGACGAGAATGAGTTTAGGAGATTCTGCAAAAAAGTAGTATTTATTCACCTGGAATCTGTGTTTTTGGGAGCCCTAAAGTGCTACTTCTGCCCCTGAGTGACAACATTTAAAGATGCCACCCTTGCATACTATGTCGAAAACAGATCTGCAACCTTGGGAAAACAAGGAAGTCATACTCTTGCTGTCACAGTCTTCTTATCATTATTGTATGTGAAGTTTGAAATTTTAACTATTTTCTTTCCCTGGCCTTGGTTCAATGCATCTCTGTTTCTGTGATTATAAACCTTGTCGTGTATACGAGATCAAATAAAGCTGTATTTAAAGGTGTATTTCTGTACAGTAGTCCTGGCATATATTGCTATAATTTCTTGAAATTATGCCATTTTTGTGGAAAACTTCTTAAGAATGAAAGGTTTGGTTTCCGAATGAAAATGCTACTAACGGCTGACAACAATGGTAAAAAAAAAGAGCAAGGTTAAACTGAATATTTAAAGTTCTTCTGATGAATTGTGACTGATGTCAACATTTCCAATGATTTCTATTACCCTGTCCAGTCTAACACACACTCAGTTTTAATCAGAGTTTAGTATGGACAGCAGGTGAATCTGAAGCAGAGTTCTTGTGTTTTAAATCAAAAATAAATTAGTCCGTGCTCAACAATCCATCTCCCAAGGCAGAGATGGAGTAAATTAATTCATGTTCTGTTTGGTCGAATTTCCTTCTCATCTTTCAGCCACAGATAAAAATCTCATCAGCAAACACAAGAACAGAGCCGAGCTCAGTGTGAAGAGAACTTCATGAAATGCCATTTTTCACGTCACAGTTTACACGACGGTTGAGACTCATTTAATCCAGCTGTCATCGGCGTTACTTTAATCACGTCGTAAATAACTTGATTTATACAAAGTCGACATTCTTTACGCCTCGGACTAAAACCATTCATCCTCTGCCTTGCACACAACATTTAACACAGATTTACTGAGAAAAGAGAAGATAAATCTTTGGAACTGAGGACATTTTTAATTAAATTAAAAAAAAAAAAACGTCCACAAATAAAGCAGCTGTGGCTTGAAGACTTACCCCGTGTGAGCTGTTGAGCAGCTGGTTGAAGGTGTCGTGGACGGCCTGGTAAGTTTCCAGCTCCGTCTGACACATCGCCACCAGGTAATCCTTTACCTGCTCATAGATTCTGCCGTCTAACACCTGCAGAAAACAACAGAAACGTGTTATCTGTCCACCTCTGCTCCAGCGTCCATCAGCGTTCTCTCGAGAGTCTGTCCTCACCTTGATGCAGTCCACGAGGTCTGTGTCGTAGTAGCGCTGCTGGTGAGCGTTGGCGGCTGCTAACGTGAGAAGGTAGTCGTTTCTGGCGTGGGTAGATTTGGAGTTACATTCGCTCCTCTTGGCTTTCAGCTGGAACGCAAACGTTCACGCTGGTTTTTTTTGACTGCGGCACCAAAATGCTGAGCAGATATTTATTTACATTTATAAATAAAGATGTCGTACCTTCACGCTTGCTCTCTGCAGACTGGATCTGGACTGGAACAGACTTAACTTGGACCTGAACAGAACAAATCAAAGATGATGTCTGACATTAACTTCATAACTTATCTTTGTATGTTAGAGTAGAATGTTTAAGAACGGCGACTAATTTCATGGACATTTCCCCAAACTGTAGCAGAACAAATATGACAACTCTCTGTTTATGAGAAACTTAAAAAAATAAATAAATCAGGAGCTGTGTTGAAAAGACACAAAAGAAAGAAGAAAGAGGAAACAAAAAGCAGAAGGTTTAGTGCAGTATTAACCCTTTAACACCCTAAGCCTCAACATTCTTTTTTATTATTTTAACCATAAAAGGGCCAGAAAATGGTCTGTGAGTGCTTTTGCCCATTTTCCCAGAATAACTTCCAATATCTGGTAGTTATTTACAATTTACTGCATGTTAAAATAGTGTATTTACAATTTCTGCGTGTTAGATTAAAAATTTGTAACATTATAAAACATACAATATTTAATACAGAGTTTTTGTCTCAGTGTCCAAAAACAGAAGATGGAAAACTTGTACAGCTGTTTTTTCAACACTCTCCTCTCTGGTGACAAAGATGATGATTCACCTGCTTCCTGTAAAAGCGTGAGTGAAATTAACGTAATAACCACGATATTTGCATTATAATTACAATAATGCAACGTGCACTTGCACAAAGGTGTCTTCTGTGATACGCTTACTGTTCATTTTCAGGGTTACACAAATGTCTTTCTCCAGCATGTTAATTAAAAACCCAGAAATCTAGGACTTTATTCATTTATTCATCAAACTGCCTTGATATTTTTTTGCAACTTATATAATGTATAAGAAAACGCAGCTGCAGAAACAGAGGCAAATGAAGTCTGTGTAACATTTTTTCTTGGCACGTATTAGAGAAGTCAAAATAAAGGAATAAGTTGAATATGGAACATGTTTGCAATAGCGTTGCACTAAATTAATCGTCAACTATTAAAACAGCTTCTTAATTGTGAATATTTTCAGATTTTTATGACAAAGAAATCATTCATTAGTAATTTTGGTTTGTGGACCAAACGAGACATTTCAGAACAAAAGGTACGATCAATCCAGAAAGTGAGAAAGTGAGTCAGATTAACCGATTATGAAAATAATCGCTTGTTGCTGCCCTTATTAATTCGAATCACATTAATGCAACAACACTTTGAATTATGGGATTACAGAGAGAAAACTAATTAAAGAAAAGAGATTTAAGGGTAAATCTTTGTCTCCAATTTCTCCTACAGTAAAAGGGTTTCTTAGTCATGTACACTGGAGTTTTTGGCGTTTTTTTTACATTTACATGTGCATGAACAAAGACTTCACACAGGGGAATCATTATAGCAGCTGGACGACTGGGTGAGTGGTCCCGTCCTACTTCTAAAATAACTCAATCCCACGTCACAGTCAAATTGAAACCAGCAGAAAATAGCCTTGAGACGTCGACATGCTCCGAAGTCTGTTTCCACTGATCGACATGGAACTTTTAAACTCACAAACATGGTCGCATACACAAAACAGCAAAAATAAAGAAAAAAAAGAGGAAGAAGACTGTGCTTAGATTTTCAGCTGCCACGTTACTTCAGAGCATATAAATGCTTCGGATTGAGATTACCCAAGTAACCTGGTTTCCCTGAGTAACCATCTCACATGCCACTGTTATGCAACTCACACACAGGAAGTGTCATAACAGAGAGAAGAGTGGAGTATATTTTTATATTACCTTGTCACTCTCTCTCTCTGAGTCCGGAGAAACAACCTGTGTGCAGTTTTCTATTGAGATACAGCCTCAAAAATATTGAGATATTATTTCTAAGACATATTATCCAGCCTTACAGAAATATTAATTTGATTTTAGAGCAGCAACAACTAACGATAACTTTCATAATCGATTAATCTGTCGATTATTTTCTCGATTAATCGATTAATTGTTTTGTCCATGAAATATCAGAAAACGTTGATTTGTGTTTGTCAAACCTGGAAATGATGATGTTCTCAAATGTCTTGTTTTGTCCACAAACCAAAATTATTAACTTTAATAACTAAGAAGCTTAAACAATTGAAAATCTTGTTTTAATCATGAAAAAAGTTTCAAACCGATTCATTGATTATCAAAATAGTTGGCGATTAATTTAGTAATCAATTAATAATCGAGTCACCGATTAAAAACCGATTAATCGATTAATTGTTTCAGCTCTATTTGATTTATATTGTGCTATATATCGATATCACATGATATGCCTGAGTCAAACACATCTGGAACTGGAATTTAACATATTTACTCGCGCGTGTGTGCGTGCGTTCACAATGAGCCACATTACAAATAAGTATTTGTGGTATTAGAATGTTAGTGCCGGTCCAAAGACTAAGTCTTTCCAGTAGAAGAAGACGAAGAAGAAGAAGAAAAAAGCTTGGATTCTGTAATAAAGTTTCCTGACGGGGAGAAAAAATGTCTGCAATGTGTGGAGTCATAGTGCCAGCTGTTCATGTTGTGCCAGGACAGAGTGATGAGAATGAGAGAGAGAGAGAAAGACACGAACTGACCAATGTTTTCACTGTCGTTTAGTCTGATTGATCTCAGGAATCTGATTCGTTTGCCGTTTACTTCACTGGTTCACTTGAACTTCACTTCATAATATTTACACAGAGACTGAAACTGAAGCCTTTCACATCATCATCTTCTGATGATGGGAAAGGTTTTTTTTACCTCAATTTGAAACGATTTATTGGTCATAAATCATCATTGGACAGTTTACACAAAAGTGTGATGAGGAAACGAAAGCAAATGCCGAGGATTTTTAGAGAACTTTGTGGAACTGCACTTTTCTCCTGCTGTTCACTTAATTTATTCAAACTTTTTAGTTTTTTTGCACACGTGTAACATCATTGTTAATCGTACTGCTTTTGTATTTCTATTTTTGCTTTTGTATATCCTATATTACATATTTTACACCCTACTGTAGTACTCGTCTGCTCCCAATCCTGCTGCTGTAACAACTGAATTTCCCCAGTGTGGGCTCAATAAAGTCAAATTTAATTTAATTTAATCTAATCTAATCTAATCTAGTGTAATGTAATCCTAGTGTATTCTGAAAGTCTGGATGTTTCAATGAGGGAAACTATATCATCCAAAAAAGCAGAGAACTCAACATGTGTGGAGGAGTCTTTGACCAACTAAATCCTGAAAGGATTATACATAAAAAAATATGGATTATGTTAAGAGGAATTCAATTCAATTCCTTTTTTTTTATAACCAACAGTCAAAGAGCAACTGATATCTAATTCAGGGCTGTAAAAATGTTGCAATGCAACTATTTTGATAAAAGAATAAACCAATTGTTTGATTATTTTCTGGTTTCTTTCGTTTGGTTGTGGACATTTTGAGGTTTGGGAAACACCCAATCAACGAGAAAACAATTGACAGATTAATGAATTGTTAGTTGTAGCCCTAACCCAATTTACTATTAATTTCAACAAGGAGAAGCAACAAACTCTCTAAAAACATTCAATAATTGCTCCTTTAGCTTAAAATCAATGGCAAATGTGTTCCCATTTCTGTCAATTAACAAATTAAAAAACCGGTTACAGTTTCTGATGTATTTTTTGATTGTGGGAATGTTTAATGGCAGTTTTTAGATTGATGTGATCCAGTGAAAATCCACATCAGCTGACATCAGAACTAAAGCTGATATGATTAGCTGACTTGAGTCACTAACTCACTCATCTTCTACAGCTTTATCCTCCACATGAGGGTCACGGGATCCTAAGACGCTCTAATTATACATTTTGATTATCTATAAAACTGTGCAAAGCCTCAGTTAAGTAACAAATCCCTGCAACTCAGCACCTTTAAAACCTTGCAGACTGCACATTTAACTACATATTCTACATTACTCTTCTTGTAATATCTTCTACTTGTTATATTTTTAGAGTTGTAGAGCGCCTGAAACTGTACTGCTGTAACAAAAACCTCCATTTTGCAATTAAGGAAGGACGAAGGAGTGAAGGAAGGAGTGAAGAAAGTCAGTTAGTATCTCCGTCCGTCCATTTATCCATCAATCATTCAGCGACAATGTGACACAGACAGAGGAGGAAATTGTGATCGTACTTGGCGTCCAGCTCTGCCTTCTCCCTGACGGCCTGAGCCATCATCTCCGTCTCCTGGTATTTCTTCCTGCTCTTCGTCAGCTCCTTCACCGACTCCTGCAGCTCAGCCTGAGCCACCGTCAGCTGCTCGATGCACTGATGGCAGCAACGGCGACGAGGTGGAGACACACAAACAAAAAACACGTCAGACAATTACATGTATGCAAATTATTATACCTAACGTCTGGGGAAAGTCTGATCATATCTGCAGCACAAGCCGCATCATAATGACATAATGTTCTACAGGGGCTATAGTGGCCCTTCTGAGAAATGTGAGCGTGAACAAGGGCGGCATTGTGGGCCGGGAGGCTGTGGAACGTGGCCAGCAGAAACCAGAGAGCAGCGCTGGATACGTTCACGCGGCCTCACAACTCATGATCATAGAACAGGCCGGACCTTCAGAAGCACCGCGTGGTTCCTCAAATTACACAAACCGTGGCGATCATAGACGACAAGCGCGGCTGCTGTGACTTCTGCCCTTGACTGACATATCCTTTATCAGATTAACCCTGGATGCTTGCAAGTTCAGACAGGAAATGATTCTGAAGTGGAAGACTGGAGCAAAGAGAACACGCCACTTACACTAATATATATCAAAACGATACTCCAATCGAAATCCTACATATTGCATGCTTCACTCTGCACAGACTGTAAATATGCATATAAAAATCCGTAGCAGCATTTTCGCCGGGTGCCATTGTGGACTGACTATTTCTTCTTCTATGGTAGAAGAATATTTGTGACATTTTTGGAGATTTATATCTTTGAAATAGCATGAAATGGCTGTAGGTGGTTGACTGCATCAGACTGATATCTGTATCAGCAGATACTTGAGTTTGTGAAGTCTATTTTTTATTTGGTGCAGTACTAGTTTAACATGTCCCTGCTTTTGAGGGGGGTGGGCACGGCACTTTTAGCGATGTATCTGTCAAATTTTTCTTGAAAGTCAACACTGCACACACTGGTGATCTTGCTTGCCAAGTTTGAAGCCTGTCAAGTCAACTGTTGGACAGTTACGTGATTGACGGACAGACATTGCATTTACAGATAGATATGAACAGGAGATGGGTTCAATACAGTTGCATAGAGATTGTTTTTGGGGTGATTTAGAGGCATAAATCATGATTTTACTGCTTTCTTTAATTTATTTGTACACACAGATATTTTTATGCGACTTTCCAGCTTGCAGTGTTCATGAAGATCATTTTTTTGGATGTTGTGATCATAAAATAAAGCGGTCTGTCTCATTCATCCAGATCCATATTTCTTCAAATTCCAATGCATCAGTTGCAAATGGAGTTGTAGGACTCTTAGGTTTCAACAAATCTACAAGTCCAGTTCTTTCCAAATCATAAAACACTGATTGTTCAGCTAAGCTGATATAAATACGGTGTTTACTGGTATATTATATATCATGAGGACAGAAATGTCCAACATATTTCTACAGTTTGTCAACCTGAGAGTAAAGACATGCTTATTTATTAAGTCAGGGATTGCTGCCCAGTACATTTTATCATTTAAAAATCCCAGGGAACATTGTCAAAAACAATGACTCCAAAATAATGTCAGTATCAAGTTACAGATTCATTTAGTCCGACTTTCAATCAGATTCAGACCAACTTTCCAACATCCCAGAGTGGAAAAAACTAATACTGAATAACACGAGTGGAGCTTTTGCACACGGTTGGTGAGTGAAACCTGAGCAGAGCTGTAACGTTGACCTTTATTACCTTCCTCAGCTGCTGCTCCTTCTGCAGCCTGGCCGTCTTAGCCGGATCTGCGACCTGGACTTTGTAGTTATCGCAGGTACTGATTCTGGACTGGGTGACCTGGACCGTGCCCTCCAGATACGCCCTCCACACACAGTACATGTTCCTAAAGCAAAAACATTAACACAAATTAGTTAAGGTATTTTCACAAAGCTCAAATATGATTTTGTGCATTAGTTTTACAGTCTAAAACTCAAAAATATTAAATTTACCTTTATTTACAACAAAGATAAGACAATGAATTCTCACATTGAATAAGTTTTAGTTGTGCTGTCAGTGACCAAAGACTCTAGTTCATAGAGAAGCTTTAGAAAAAAAGAGATTTAAACTTAGGTATTTCTTTGACAGCAGCCGTAACCTACAAATATTTAGTATTTTTGCTCAGAATGGCTTTATTTTTGTTTGTTTTTAGCATTTCTTTGACAAACCAAATACTCAAATACACTGGTTTAACCAGATTAATTTACTCATTCATTAATGTTGTTGCTGTCCAGACTCAAAACCAATCATAAACACATTTGTGTGTGTGTTTAGTCATGCTGCAAAATGTATTTGAATATTGGTTTGTTCAGAGTCAAAAAAGTTAAAAACAAACAAACATAAAGCCAGTCTAAGACTTAAATTAGCGTTATTAAGTATTGCGTGAAAGAATAAATTAATCTGATTATTTCACATTTTTCACTAACCAAAAAAACAATTGTATTTCCGGTTTACAATTTCAAAAGCTTTTCAGGAACAAGAAAAAGTGTCTGAATATCAGAAACCCACATATTATTTATACATATAATACAGTACAGGGAAATTGGGTTTAGTCAGATAAGAGCAACTGGAGCAGAATATAAAAAAAACATCCCCTGTCTTCACCTGTGGTCAGCTTGTTCTTCTGTCACACTGTCGGGCCATTCCCGCTTTAGATACTGATTCGCCAACTTCTGCAAAGCCTGGAAGAGAAGAGGAAACAGACCAAAGCATCGATGAACCTTTAACCTTTGACATTAACACACACATGTCCTGTGTCTCGTCATCACAAAGGACGAAGCCCAGGAGACCGCGACCTTTCGTGACCTTGTCCTATAAACCACCGAGCAGCCCGATCAGTGAGGACTGAAGCATGAGGAGACACTTTTGTCTTCCACCAAAGCACAGAAAGAGTTGAGTCAGTAAAAGATTTGAATTTTAAGGCCTCAACAAAACCAAGTGTTTCAACCTGACTCAGTTCTACATGGACTCATTTACCTGTCAGCCACAGCTCAGTTTAAAACTTGGCTCCTTTGCTGCTGTTTTTTTTGCTGACGTTGGTCCATTTTTGGAAAAAAAATGAAATTCATTTACACCACATTCACTCTGGGAGATATATTAGGTTGCGCCACCTCAGCCGGCAGTGCTGAGGTTAACCTTTGAAGAACCAAAAGAGTCACACAGAGTCAACAGCAGGGGAATTTTGTGAAAAAAAAAAAAAAAAGGTGTTTTTGTGAGTGCATGTTTGGCAGGAGTGCCACAGAAATACACTTTCAGAAATGTGTTTGTCAGGTAGCTAGACTCATAAAAAGTGGCCAACTCCAAATTTGTGCTGGATAAAAAAAAAACCTAACCCGTCTGCGACATTTTGGTCAACAGGATGGAGGAAAAGATGGTCATGACTCAGCTTTTTTTTAAAGGTGGATTTGTGTGGAGGATTAAAGGTCAAAGAGAAAAAGCTGATTTTGATCTCCTTTTGGCTCATATTTTGGCCAATATTTTTTTTCTCCAACAAATAACACAAAAATGTGTTAACTTCAATAACCAGTTTTTAAACCTGACTAATGGTCCATCTCTCCAATCTACACTTTGTATCTGAACCTTACATGAATACATGAAACTGGTCAAGAAAATGATTTACTTCTGTGTGAAATAATTAAGTTTTAATAACAAAGCAACATTTATGAAATGACAGAAAATAGTATAAAGATATTCCTATCAGTATTTTCTGTAACTTCAAAACCATCATCAAATGTTTTGTTCTGTGAGAAAATGACTCTTGTTATGTCAGACAAGACGGACTGCAATGAGTAATCAATTCATCGTCAATTATTTTGATAATCTATTAACCAGTTTCAATGTTTTTTCAATCATTAAAACAACCTTTTGGTCTTTTTAACCTTCTTAAATGTAAATATTTTATGGATTCTTTGCTTCACATATTAAAAAATAATGAAAACTGAATCAATTTTGGACAGTTTGTGGACAAATCAAGACATTCGAGAACATCATTATTTCCACATTTGGTAAATGATCTCACATTTTATGGACCAATGTCTCGATTATGAAAATAATTGTTAGTTGCAGCCCCACAGATAACAAATTACTTCCCAGCTCATGCTTCCATTTTTATCTTAAAAAGAAACACTAAGTAATATAATTTTGTGTTTCTCACAAGGCCCCAACAAGCACCCATCAAGTGAATGGGTCCATCTATCCGTCCTCTGTCCAACCGTGAAAAGACAACCCTGTTATGCTGGTCTCGTTGGTCGTGGTGATCTCGGTGCCAGAGTTTCAAAGGCGCGACAAACACGACCATTGACTGAGGTAGCCTAGCAGACTGGTCTGAATGGTGTGATGGGAACAAGGGAACGGAGAGAAGGAGGAGGGATGGCAAGGATGGCAGAGGAAGAGCCGCACAGAGGAGGACATTTTACTGACCCGTGTGATTTGAATAGCAATCGGCTAATGGCTAAAGCAGCTTGCAGGTGTAAGGGACTCGAAATAAGGCGCGTAAAGAGAAGGGATTTCACAAAGGGGAAAAAGAACGGGTTGTAACGAAGTGGAACGGAGGGTTACAGAGACGCTCTGACCCACTTTGATTCAAGCTTTGGCAGCGGGCGTCTGACTGGTCATGTAACCACAGGCACCACAACCCAAACACACACAGCGAATAATGGGTATTTCAAACAAAAATGCTAGTTGAATATTTGACAGGATTATTCATCCTTAACTCCTCACGATATGCATTCAAAGTCCCTGTTAAAATCATCACCTTCAAGTTGCATTCAAGAAACCGTGTAAATTTCTTCGCCTCTACAAACACCCATGCAGTTCACTGACTAAATACTTGCTGCTGCTGTCAACTAGTGGTAAAAGATGCTGCAGGTGAAAATATATTATGCTTTCTTTGTCAATACAGATAAGGATACACCTAAACAAAGTGTGTTTCTTTGTTCTCCTCGAAATAAATCTGATTTCAGTGTCACTCACAGTAGCATTTTCTATAAAACCCATGTGCATAAGGTTGAACCTGCTTTAGTTTGACTCTACTATTTTTCTTTGCCTGTCCTCAAATTAAGTGACTTGAGTTGTTCTTTTTTTTGTTCCATTGTTGATTCTCTTCCGACTCGGCCTACGAACCAGCTGATAACCACAGTGACGATACAGCTGCCAGACACATGTTCACAATTTTAAAATGGACTCTGCAGCCAATCAGGAATTAGTGCAAGAGGGAGTGAACCACAAAAAAAGAGGAGAAACCAAACCTTTTTAAACTGATGGTAATAAATACAAATGCATTTATCTACAGGATTAATTAATTACTTCTTTTTTTAACAGAAATTCTCTTGTGTGCTGTGTGAAATATGACAACTCAATTGGAGACAATGTGAATCTTTAATGGAAGGTGACATGATCACATGGACCAGGCCAAGTGTTGTAAATAATGTACAAATGGCTATCAGAGATTTTTAACCGCAGGAGTCAGAGTGTCTACTTGAAGCTTCTCTGCACAGGACAATAAAGGCAACGCTCTAAAATCATGGTTTTGTTTTATATCTTTTACCATTTTGTGACTCCAGCCTTGTGTTTTGACCGTTTGCATCTGGACAAAACTGTCAATTCACCTGTGCACTATCCACTAATTACTAATAATCAGCCAATGCCGAAAGGCAAATATCAGCCCAATTAATTGTCCCAATAAAGGAATCAGTCTACCTCAAATTAAGACTTCAAGTCAAACCTGCAGTGACAGTGTACAGTGTTTTATGACGGATTTTCCCAGGCGATGATTCCGAATCGTGGAATGGA
Organism: Solea senegalensis; assembly: GCF_019176455.1. NCBI lineage: Eukaryota > Metazoa > Chordata > Actinopteri > Pleuronectiformes > Soleidae > Solea > Solea senegalensis. The sequence goes on from NC_058033.1 coordinate 5,646,953, forward strand.
ACTGTCAAAATCCTCTCATTAAGAGGTCAAACTATTGTTTCCGAACAAAACCACCCCAAAGCACTGAGCTTGCGGCGATCACATGGCGACAACATGCGTGCCTCAAAAATCCCAATCATGTCATCATATTTCATTTTATCAGCAGGATTCCGAGCCATAAAATAAAGCTGTGAATGCTCAACTCTTTTTTTTTTTTTACATATGAAGAACGGGCAAACAGACATGTGAGGTTTGCTCGCAGCAGACATGCCCCCTCTCCTCACGCTGGAGCTGGACATTCCTCATATGACTGCAAAACCTGAACAGACCCGGGGAGAGGAGGATTTTCAGGCCGACGTTTGACGTCTTCAGGAAGCTGTGGGTAAAAAACAACACAGCGAGAAGGAAACAAGCAAGAGGATCCGTCTTGATCTCTCTGTTGTGGTGTCTTTTTCAGCAGTCGGTTACTATTCATGAGTTGGTTATATGGCCACATGGGAAATACAAGCTTTCTTTGGCCCACATCCTCAAAACCCCAAGTTTAAAATGGTGTCTTTAAGACAATATCGTTTAAAAAAAGAAACAAATTGTATTTTTGGAAACACAAAATGACAAGGCAGGGCAGTGATGTGTTAACAAGCCTCACTTAACAGTGTGAGAAAAGACCACAAAGAGTTCAGAATCACTTACCTGGGCGTAGTCTCTCTCAACAGCTGCCCTCTTTTGGCTAAAACTCCTGGGGAGAAGAAGAAGAAGAAAAGGGGGATGTGAACAAAATGAATGATAGTGCAGACGACAATCAAGACATTGAAGGTCTGATCCACAAGGACACATAACTCTCCCTATGGGATCTTTTTCTTTTTTTGTTATTAAAAAGTTTACTGTAAAACATAAAATGTCTTCCTACACATGAACCCCCCCCTCACGTGACTCAGTTCCTATGAACCGCCACGTCGGCAGCCTAAAATACGGCAAGAATGAAAGGCTTCAGTGCTTGATTCGACCGGTCAAGAGTTTATGTCACTTTAAATCCACAGAGCTGGACCATGCTAGCCCGTGTGCTTTTTATGAGTCTGTAAACGGGCGGAGAGGCCATAATTCCAGACCTGCCATATCCTGACATCTTCAACATCCTGATCAACTTCTCTTTTCTTACTCCAGAGAGTCACTGGAAGTTTACAAGGGAGGGAAAACGCTGTTGTCAATCTAGTCCATGATTTAAATCTGTTGCTTGTTTGTTCCCATCGCTGCAGGTTTCATAGCAGTGATTCACCTCCACCATGTGTCTGGGTCTGTGGGGATCCGGTAAAACGTTCTCCCCTTTTCCCGACTTCTTTGGCACAACATCTATCCACCATCTTCACTTTTATGATGAAAACAGCCAGAGAAGAGAAGGGTTGTCTGACATGTCGCCTGATTTATGTGTTGTCTCGTCTATAGAGGTGAACGGCACCAGAGGGCATCGCCTTGGTTGTGTGATGTCAGCTTCAAAAGCTCTATATGAAACAAAACTTTGTAGATTTTCTTAAACTCATTATTGCATCAATCAGTTTGTACAACTATTTTGATAATCAATTGAGTGTAAACTGAATGTCAAAACAAGACATTGTGTCATTTTTAAGGTTTTTCCAGAATTATGCAATTTTTTGGGGGGCAAAAATCTAATAAATGAATCATGTAAATAATGAAAACAATCTTTTGAGATTATTTTTGGAGATTTCCTAAGGCAGGACAGGAGGCCCACATTAGAACCAAACTCCGGCTCATTCAACCAGTTGAACTTCACAATTTCAATTTCATCACTAAGTTCATTCCACGGTTTCAGTCCCAGAAATACATCTATATCATTCATTAAAACTCACTTTACATGATTCATAGATGTCCAACAACCCTCTTGAATCACACACTGCTTCCTTTAACTTGGAAAAACCCAGAATATTCATTATTGTAACTCTTTTTGTTCTTTGTTCTACTCGTTATTTCCTGAGGTCAGAGTGTTTGGTCTATATTGAGTTCATTGAGTTCTTGTCTTTGTGTAAAAACAATGGCCATTACCCTGAGTATTTACAGTTTGCTCACCAGTACTTAAAACTAATCCTCCTCATTTTCTCCTGTGAGTCATCAGGGAAAGTCCAGCTGTCTGTATTTCTCCCTCTTTTTAATCTTATTTCATTCTTCCTGTGATGTTACATGCAGGATATTTCAAATGATGTAGTCTGATGTAGCCTCACTGAGAAAACTAACAATTTAGTCTCATTTCTTTTTACCGTTACTGAGGCTGCAGTAGCTGAGGCGTCTGTTTTTACTGCCTCTTGATGGGTTGACGGATTTCCCTCGCAAACAATGAGTGTGTACTTACACAATTCAGACAAACTGGCACTGTAAATGTTTTAAAATAGCTGAAAACATCCTGCTGGTTTCATGAATATGTACGGAGGCGAGAAATGTAAGGTATGTCCAAAAATATTACCGTTAAAGCGTTGATTTACAATGACAGGAACAGGCCAGGTTGCATTTCAAGTACAATTTACACAAAATACCAAGAAAAGAAAAGAGGTCAGTGCCCTGGGAAGAAATTTAAGTGCAGCCAAATCATCATTAAACATGTGCAGACTTGACTGCCATACTCCACCCTGACTCGAAACAATCTGGCGTACTTCCTGGGAGCTTCCTTCTCTTCCTTTTCTCCACATTTCCAAAGCTCCAAAGCTTCCACTGCCGCCCCCCTCCTCCTCCTCCTCCTCCTCTCACTTCCTGCCATTTTCCCCAAACAGAGCTTTTGCTGACAACCAGATAGATGCAATTTCCAGTTTGCTGAATCATTCCCGCAATCGGGAAGTGAGCCTCGGGCGAGTTTTACATTGTTTCTGGCGGAGTAATGTTACTGAGCCTCCCACGACGAGCCATTCAGGGCCGTCAGAACATCTGGCAGCTCTCTATGACCTTAACTTCCAGCTGTTTGGAGGTTCAGAGCTCCACCACCAACCACAGACAGGAAGTGGGGAGCCAGAAGGCTGTCAGCTCAACCCAACACCGAGGCTGAAAACACAACCACAACCTTTAGCTTTTCAACTTTTTAAAATGCACAGTCTGTGTCGTACTTGGATTTAAGTTGCCGATAGTCATTATCTGAATGGTGGAAAAAAGCCTTATCAAAAAAACACCAAGGGGAGCTATTTATTCCCAAAGAGCCGCAGAGAGATAGCGCAGAATGAATCCATTCAAGTATATGGGAAAACAAACTTCCTCCTATCGTAGGCGGATCATGCTAACTGTCTGGCTTTTAATTGAATGGACGCCTAAACAAGTCTAACCTTTTAATTAAGTGGCTATGAGATGTTTTAAGAAAGGCATCCAAAATTAGTTAACGTACAAAGAATCGAGCTGAATGATGGGCGGCTCAAATACACTGTCAGACAAATGTTAATTGATAGAATAAAACCCAAGACAAACTCTTTGTGACTTTTAAAGTCGTATCGTCGCTGTGCATCCAACGCACCAGCGCTGCTGAACTACACATGCAGCCATTATCATTTCAATAGTGCCCCAACCATTCCTCGCTTCCCGCTTACTATCTCTCTGATGGCCGGGCTTCAAACATGAAGTCCAGCATTAATATTCATGTTTTTTCAACCATATTGCTATTAACCCTGACACAACTGCTCAACCTGCACCAGCTCATTCCTGTTCACATTTCAGCAGCCATTCCTGGTCTCCGGGAACAAGATCTGGGCCTGTGACGTGTAGGGTGGAAGCGTCCACGCATCACATCTTTGAAAGTTCTCAACTGACAATCACATGCCGACGATGGGCAAGTGGCCGCAAGTTACAAAAGTCAACCACAATCAGATTACTGTCTAAAAATCTTTAGCTAATTCAACAATTTACACCAGTATTAGACAACAATACTGACCAAAATACATTACTAGGAAGTATTGTAACACATCAAATCAGTCAATGCAACTTATTTGTATCTGAGGCTGCCTCAAAGTGAGAGAGAGAGTGACACAGCTGCACCGGCTTCAAGTGCTGCAGAGAACCATGAACTTTTCTGCCTCTTACTACTTTGGAGTCATCTTTCACACATGTAACTGCATATTTGCTGCAGAGACAGTTAAGTAACTCAAAAAGGTACCATTGGAAACCAGTCGTATCAATTCAAATGTGAACTGTACCAAACCATGACAACAGCAGAGACACCTAATACCCACCAAAAGTCAAAAGTTAAACTTCATGTAAGCTGACTCATAAATACAGTATGACAGGAACATCTGTGCGCTCTGAGCTCCCGTTCCCATCTGCAGGTAATATTTTAAATAAAATGAAAGCTGCACTCGATCCCAATCAAGTTGACAGACTTGTGTTTCTGGCAAACAATATTAAAGTTGGACCGTTTGCCTTGAACCGATGTAACTTAATTATATTTTAGCTGTTGGTGCACTCTCCTGTTGTCAGTGTTACAGGGGTCACTATAAACCTTTGGAAAAAGTGACAGCCATACAACAGCATAAGACTTCAGTTGTAAGACATTTTATTTCCAAAATCCTGTCTACCTGACTGATACATTAATACGTTTGCAAGAGGGGAAAGTAATGCTGATCCGAGACTTGCTGATTTTTTTTAGATAAATTAACACTTTTGACTGTAAAATGTCACAAAAGCCCAGCAACAACACAAAACCCAAGTTACAGGGTGTAATGACGGAATCAAATCAATCATATAAACCTTTGGAAAAAGTGACAGCCCTACAACGGCATTAGACTTCAGTTGTAAGACACTTTATTTCCAAACTCAGGCATTAGAAATCCACTTTGTCTACTCCTCTACATCTTGACCTCTGATTGCTCACCTCAAGTCTTCCAGGAGGTCACATTCTGTCTGGTGTTTGATGTGCAATCTGCTCAACTGCTCTGCATGAATGTGTTTCAGCTCCTGGGTGACCCGGACCTGGAGGAGAAGACGACGACGACAGCAACAACAACAACAACAACAACAAGGGTTTCATTAGAACAGATTTAGAGAGTTGGCATTTTCTTTTTTTCCAGCTGATAACCTGAGGACAAATTTTCACTCGTTTTGAAAGCCACACAGGCCGTTTGATGAGATATTTCCCCCACGGATTCACCAAAGACTCTGGAGGCCTGTGTTGATTCAGCTGAGTTCACAACTGGTGCTGGTGAAAACGAGCTGCACTCATTATCAGGCAAGAGCTCTGACCAGGTGACAATCAGCCTCTTTGAGGTTTTAATTGGACGCTACATTAATTATGAAGTGCAGTGCAGTGTTTTCTCTCTGCCTTATTTCCACCATGAGCCAGATTTGAGCTAAACCTTCACATCTAAAATTGAAATCAAACATAATTCTAGGGCTGAAACTAATATACATTTATAATCAATAAATCTGTTGAGTTGTTTAGTCCATAAAATATTGAGCGGTGTTTCTCACACCTCAAACTGATGATGTTCTGAAATGTCTTGTTTTGCCCAAAAGCAACATTTATTCCATTTTAATTATTTCTTTGTTATATAACACAAAGGAAACAGAAAATATAACATTTAAGAAATTGAAAAACAATTAGAAAACACATGTAATTATTAAAATAAACACTCAAATTGATCGATTAACTAATGATTGCAGCCCTCATAATTCCACTCTACTATTTTAAAAAATATAAAATTGTATTGTTTCAACGCCTCATTTGAGAATTTGATGCTTTAGTTACTAATATAAGATATAGGTCAGGTAAGCTTGCACATTCGCAAAAGAGGAAGGAAGTGCTGATCTGAGGCAGCTACATTAACATTTAAGACGATAAAGTGTCACAAAAAATGTAAAAACAGCCCAGTAACGATACAAAACCCAAGTTACAGGATGTAATGACAGAATCTGAGTGAACACATTTATTTGCCAAAATCCAAGCTCTATATCAAAGGGGAATTAGATCAAGTTTTGGCTGCACAGATTACATGCAGCCAATTATTGGATTTTGCTTACAATAAGAAAAATACAAAAACATTTGACAAACATTAACACCCACAATAATAAGAAACAAAGCAGTTACAGCAGCTGGTGATGGATATTAACCTTTTTTGAATCTCAAAAAGTCTTACTGTTTAGAAATATGTGGATCATATTGCTCTAATCAAAACAAATCAACCAATTAATTGATTGTATGCATATTTATTTGCAGCAGAATGATGGTGGGCAGAAATTGAATTGTTACCAGTCTAAAAACATAGTACGGGTGGTAAAGACCTTATATCGTAGTTATATGACATTTGGAGCAGCCTAACTCCTCCTTATGTGTAGAGCCACTTGTTGAAGTGAAAATTATCTGTCATGTTGTGAGTGAGTCTCTCTGGGTTTATAATTGGCAGTTACATGAATCACGAGGTGCAAAGACCAGCTGTCATTATCTGATGACACGCTGTACTGTCAACAAGGAGGAAAAAAAACATATTTGCTCCTCAATTGATTTCTGATTCATATTCAATAACTGCAACCAGAAACATATGTGAATGTTAAAATTGTGATTTCCATTATTGCAGGAACTATAATTAAATGTGTACTACAATTCCCTTACTGCAAGAAGAGCATACATTGCTTCAGGCCTTGTTGAAGACAATTAAAAATATCCCCAAAAACACAAAATTATCAACGAACCATAAAATTTGTATCAAGTAATGTCCAAAAAAAACTTTTCCAGTTGAAGTTAACATTCATTATTTCATTGTAAAGAACAGCAGCAATATTTTCACAACGTTTTGGGAAAGAAATGGTCACTTTTCTGTGTTGTACAGCCATGTTGTTGAAATATGATCCCACACACCAAGTTGTTTTTTTCACATCAGAATGAGCCTTTGCTGAGATTTGTTTTTGTTTATTTTTTCCAAACTAAACCACTTAAAAACACTTAACTATTTACTGTAACTATGATTGCTCTCGTGTTTAAGTTATTAATACTCTGTAACGACAATTACTGTTTTTTTTTTCTTTTCTTCCATACTTCCCATGTTTGGGGGGATGCACCAATCTTCACTCAAAATATCTGTCATATTACTGTTACTGGATGTCAAACAGACTTTAATGGCAAGGAGTGATTTCATTTAATGTCTACTTTCAAAAACAATGTTTCTCTCTTAAAATCGGCATTACCCTAAAAGGTAAACTACCTTTTTATTGCTCTAAAAATCATAACTTTAGAGTACTGTTGCCACACTCTTGCTGCACTCAGGACTGTAGACGGTAGCAGGACCAGTGTGAACTCAAGTGATTTATTTTAACTTAAAGAGTTGCTTGGCGGATCATTTGGGTGCCGATCTAACAAACAACCCTGTAACGTTATTTCTTATAATGTGTGAGTGATTTTCTTAAGCGCTTGGCGCTCAAACACTAACGGAACTGTTAATGCAGAATTTGACTGTGTTTTGGATAGACACTCGAGAAGGAGCGGGGCGCATTAACGGGTCTATTCTCCCTAAAAAATTGCGGCACATGGGACTTTTTAAAAACAACTTTTCTTCCTTAACTGTTCGGTAAAGAGACAGCACAAACAAGTTAAACTCATGAGAGAACAAATACGTGCACAAGAGCTGAATACAACGCACAAGTTTGGCGTTGAAGGGAGCCGAGCAGCAACAAAGCGTACACTTTCAACCATTAAATATGCACCCGTTCGTCGAGAGCGTTTCCAGTCGAAGTAACGTTAGCTTCCGAGGCTACAACGGGAAAAACTCACCTTTCTCGGTGGGGGTTGCATCCTCGTTCCTTGACATAAAAACTAACACAAAAGCCGAAAGTTTATCTGGAAAAAGTTTGTGTAAATGTCTCGGAGAACGGGGGATATTTAAGGCCGGATCAAGCGGCCATGGCGAGTCCAGTAAAGTGGTAAGTTGAGTCCCGTTGAAAACACTGTGGCCCCAGGGAACAGAAAACATGAACGTCAAGCTGGTCACAATAGTAATAGAAAAACACACATCCTGTTTATCAAAATAAAGGCCCCGGGGAGACGTACTACTTCCGTCCAAAATAAAAGCATGTGATTGTAAAAAAAAAAGACAAACTTAAATGCATTTTTAAAATAACAATAACGGTCCAGTTCAAGATTTTAAATTTCTTTAAATAATTTTCTTAAAAAGTAAGATATATTTAAATGTTCCATAAAATGTTGATGTGTTTCTCAAACCTCAACATGATGATGTACAATATAACATTGAAGATGAGGAAAAACAATCAGAAAATGTATTTAATTATTGAAAAAAACTCTTTAATTGATCGATTGATTAATAATTGCAGTCCTATATAATTCTATATCTATATAATAAGTCCAAATAAATCACAAAAAAATACAAACAACAAATATCAAAGGCAGGAGACATTCCACTGCCATGACAACCTATGTCTATCATTTTGATGACATCACAAAGGACAACGTACATAAAAGGACAAGGCTTAGAGATGCAGGTCTATTTAATCTTCGTCTTCTTGTACACAGCCAGTCAGAACTTATTAGTAGAAGAAAGTGTAGTTACTATTTTCCATATAGTTTTTGGATGACAAATGGAACTCAGGCTATTAAGAGTCTGAAATATTGCGTTAAAACCGAGTGTTCATTAACAAGAATTCCTTTTTTACACTTAAGTGTCAGAATATGATGATTCAAAGGCGTCAAAGTTCTTTAATGTCATCCTATAGCACACTGACACACCAAAGAAGAAGAAACAAAAACACATTCTCAGAAAAAAACAAATCAATCCTTGGGTTTTGTGTTCAGTACAACAAATGACTTCATCACCAGCGTAGCAGAAGCTACAGTCAGAGTTAACAGACCAACATGGCAGGTAATGTAACATTTTATGACTAAAACAATGACACTTCATTCAGTGTTTTTATGGTGGAGAGATTGGGTGATTCATTTCCAGGCCACTAGAGGGTGATACTGCATCAATCTCCTGCTTCTTTTGCTTCTTTCTTAAACATCTTGTTATTTATGCAACACATTTGTTTTTAAGTCAAAATCAGTTGATTTACAATCTCCCTTAACTGATCATGTACAGCTGTGCTGTAATATTTCATGTTTGTGGAATTCTGCGGTGTCAAAACAAAACACAAAATGGCTTCCCTTCTTAAACAATTGGCTATATTTTGTGGGAGCATCACAATGCGTCAATTTTAAGTCTTGATACATGGATTTATTAATGATCCAAACCTTCATGGATTTACACACAAAATTTAAAACTCAGCATCTCTGTCTTTGTTTCTTTATGGTTTATGCCAATAATGTGGACATTTGTACAAAACTGGGCAAAATCAGAGAAGAGATCAGAGTTATAGTTTGAAACTGTCATTCTTTAATCATTAATAATGTTTTCTGTCTCCTCCATGTCTTCAGGTGACAGCCAAGAGAATCTGAAGCCACTCCAATCCAACACCAGATCAGGGCATGAGCTGCAGCAGCCGGCAGAGAACGGTAGGGAGGTTTTAACTGTCTTAGCTGGCAGCAACAACCTCCCAAATTTAGCTCAGCCTCACTTGAGTGATAATGTTCATACAGAGGCTAATGCTAATCTTATCCCACAGGGGGAAAACCGTGCAGACGGACCACCAGATGAGGGTTTTCCCACCGACAATGACTCCAACAAGAGTCCAATCAACAAGAGAAATTGTCTCAAGGCCACGACAGAGAGGCACAAAATCAGTGAGCCTTTAGATAAACATTCCTACGAAGACTTTAGAGTCCACAATGAAAGACAGGGGGACAGAGATACCTGGCTACGAGAGGAGATGTTCACCCAACGGTACCCAATGGCTCCTCACAACACCACACGGTACCTGATGGATGAGCATGAGGAGGAGGAGTTAGACTTCAGCATTGAAACCAGGGAGGAGTTTCTCCAGAGAAACTTCTGTGAAGAGCTGGAGACGTTCCATGTGGAGAAGCTGCTCAATATGTCCAAGAACAAGCTGGTGCAGGAGTACCTGGAGCTCGAGAGGTGCAATTCCCACATGGAAGAGGAGAACAAGCTGCTGAGGAGCACTGTGGTAGCCGGGGTTGGACTGTGGACAGCTTCCTGGTCCAACTCGGAGAGCTGGAGAAGAAAGAGGAAAAAGCGGTCCCAGTGGAACAGGGACATGGCTTAAGTCATTGCTGCTTGGTTTTTTTTTATTTAAAAACAAACAGAACATCAGAACCCATCAAAAAAGCTATACTCCTCTACCTCACAAGGTCAACAATCGCGTTAAAACAATACTGAATCTAGATGAGTGTCCAGATCACCACTAAATCATAACAATTCTTCTAAAGGCCATTAACATGTATGTCGAGTGTGTAAGTGTTTCGTGGTGTGTGGCGACCACTTGGGGGCAGGAAAAAGGAAATGCCAGATGTAATCCAGATCTGTGTCCAGATCACCACCAAAATCATACAATACACATGTATATTTCATAGTTTTGTGTTAAGATAATGATTCAAATAAAAAGAATGTTAAGCTCTGCTTTAAATGTCCTAAGTGGTCGTCTCTAATATTTGTGGTTTTCCATCATTACTGGAGTCATCAAAACTTGTACCTGTTGAAAATCATTATATATCAGTTATATATATATATAAAGCCAAAGTGGCATATATGATGATTTAAAACAAATTAAATAAAAATCAATTATTTTAAGTATTTTCCTCATTGTCAACATAGTGACATAAGAGTTTCTTTTATTTTGGAATTAACAGTGGGCTGGAAATTAAATGTTTGGGATTCTCCTTCACCTGATTGGTCCTTTGTGGTCACATGACCAGCCACCACCGCCTCTGAAAATAGGGGGGGTCAAGTTTGCAGGAACATGACTAAGTTTCCGTTGGCATTTTTCAAAATAAAGAAACGATCGCGAAAACATGGCATACATCTATGAATTTTTGACCTGTTCAGGGTATAGGTATATGCAATTTACATATATACTGTATATGTATATAAATATATATAACACTTAAATGTGCAAAAGACTAAAGAAGGATTTTTAAGATATATAATAATCAAAATTTGTTTTTCCAACTGGGCCTTTGATTTACATATTTTCCCATTTGTTAAAATCTAAACAATGCATAAATTGTACAGTTCTCTCATCTTCCTTACCAATCAGGCAGTGTGTTGAATGTTATGTACTATAAAAAAACACATGACTATGCCAAGGTATCTCATATACCCAAACTTGAGGTCCAGTGTGTAAAATATATGTGGAATTACTTAGGCAGAAATTTACAATAAAATATATATTTTTTATATATATATTATTTTTAATAACTGTACAATCTCCTGATTGTTTTAATTGTTATTTTTAATTGTTCATTACCAAAAATGTTAAGGGAGTAGGGTCAGCTCTAAGAAGGCTGCCATTTTGGACCACCGTTTTTTTTTACGGTAGCCAAAATGGAAAAAAAAAAACAAGACATGATTGTAATGCTAATTGAAGGCCACATTAGGTCTCTAACACACTTTGAAGTTTCAAAATGCAACTTTACCAATAAATGTTGCTAAATTTCACACACTGTACTTTTTAAAACCATTACATATTTAAACACACTATTAAATAAAAAATAATCCGATTATCAACAGTGAAAATATGTTAGGTACATCACTAAATTGTCCTAAACAGACGAAAAGTTTTGTTCGGAGCCGTTTTAAAACCTGTGCTTTAATTTTGAAAGTCACCACTGTCTATCCGGTGTGTAATCTAGGTTTTTGTTTGTTTTTTTGACCTTAGTGTCAGATTACACTGGAATAAGCACTATCCCATTTAAAATAGGACATACTTGTGTCTTTAAGGATACCGTTGTCGATCTGGTGTTTTACTGGTTCTGTTCGATTAGCCGAATAGCTAGCGTATGCGCTAGCTAGCTGGCTGGCCAGTAAGTCTCCAGTGATGCTAACGTGGCGACGGCTGCATGTGAAGGCGAGTGCGGTTCACGGATTACTGACGTCCAGGCTGGTGACAGAACAGCACACGTGGGTACACGGACACTTACCGTTGTGTCAAAGCCTGAGCACAGGCACACCTGTGCGGAATGACTTCTTCAAAGGTGGGGAAACATCCGGTGACATGTGCTATATACTCATCCATGCAACTTTACATCCAAAATATCCACACCCATTTAAAGACTTGTTTATCCGTCAATAAATCAAACTTGTATGTCACTGCTGAAACTCTCTAATTACGATTTAGAAGCCTCTCTACAATTCGGCATGCAAATCATCCAACATTCATTTAATTTGTTCATCTGTAAACAGTTAGTGCTACTTCGGGGTACTCCTCACAAGTTACGACACTATTCAATCATCAAACAATTTCAAACATTTTCTATTTAATTTACGAATGTGTTGATTGCTATGTATGCCGTATTGGAGGGTGGTAACTAAAGATTCAGGAAATGTCTGGAGTTGCCATGTGTGTGACAACATCTTGATCGAATTGATTCAGGAGTGCAAAATTCATACTTTTCCCGGTCAGATTTGGAGGCCCAGTTCGCAGCCGCGAGGCAGAAGGCTGCCGATGCAATGCCGGGCAGCAGCTGGAGTCCCATTGAGATCAACCCGAACCTTCCACCGGAAAGGGCCGACATTGTGATCGTGGGTGGGGGTGTGGTGGGCTGGTCCATCGCCTACTGGTTGAAGCAGAAGGAGAGGGTGCGAGGAGCCTTAAAAGTGGTTGTGTTGGAGAAGGACCCAACGGTGAGCGTCAGTTTATTTCCCTAAATAAATCAATTTTCCTGAATAAACAGACTCACATTTGCCAACAGTAATAATAATAATTCACATATACAAACACCATGCACCGTGCCCTACTCTGTTGCAGTGCTTCTGATTATTATAGAAGGTAAACCTCTGCCAAAGCAAATATCAAACTTTGTTAATGAAAGTGTAAGGGGAAAATTATCCTGGTTCTGCCAGTTTATTTGCATCTATTTTAAGGATTTAATGGTTTCTCCCCTGAGTCATGCTGAAACAAGCATAAGAGATCGTAAATGAAACGGATTTCTGACTCTTTATGTGATCAATAAATGTAATCCTTTGATCCAAGGAAATCAAATCAAGTGTTCACAGATTGCAGCTTTCTTTACAAAACCTCACTGCCGACCGTATCTCTTATAACAGGATCGATCATTTGCAAAACATTTCTTTTTTCATTAACTGCTGTCATGTGTTTTTCTGCAGTACGCTCAGGCCTCCACGGTGCTCTCTGCTGGGGGGATCCGGCAGCAGTTCTCGCTGCCTGAGAACATCCACCTCTCCCTGGCCTCTGCGGATTTCATGAGGAACATTAATGTAGGTCACACTGGCGTCGCATAATGAACGACAGGCGTTCAAATCATTACACGTAACAGTGACACAGGGGTTTGCATCAATATGTGAGCAGGAGAAGCTTCTGATGTTAGGCTTCTTATTTAAGCTGTTAGAGAGTATACATGATTATGTTTGTATTTTACTTTTACTAGCTTTTCCAGCAGCATTTCTCATGGCAGCTTGGTCTTAGTCTCGGTCCAGTTCTCATTCCTGGTCCTGGTCTATTCTAGGTCTCGTGCTTGTTCCTTGTCTAAGTTTTGGTCCTGACTTGGACACAGAGTTTATTCCAGCCATTGTCCAGCGATGGTCACAATTTTCTCCCTGTCTCCACTCAGGATTACCTCGGCGTGTTAGATGAAGAGCCCATAGACCTGCAGTTTAACCATTCAGGATACCTTTTCCTGGCCAGTGAGGATGTGGCCCACATCATGGAGGAGAACTACAGCACCCAGAGGTGCTGGCCCCTGTTTGTTCAGCAGATCTGCATTTTATAGAAAGTGGAGATGCTGTCACATATCAATCACTGATCCATGATCTGATTCTAGGGATGCTGGAGCCAAGGTTTCACTCCTCTCTCCCACACAACTCAAGGAGAAATTTCCATGGATAAACACAGATGGTGTGGTACTTGCCTCATATGGTGAGTGCTGCTTTTATGATTTTTATGGATTCTAGGCTCTGTTCAGACCTGCTTTTAACATCCGTCATGAGAGAGCGATCAGGATTCGGGCCTTTCACTCACTGTTATCTTCACGCGTCTCACCCTCCAGGGCTGGAGAACGAAGGCTGGTTCGACCCCTGGACTCTGCTGAACGCCTTCAGGAGGAAGGCCATGTCTATGGGAGTCGTCCAGTGCTGTGGCGAGGTCACAGGTTTGAAAATAGAGCTTATAGAGCTCCAAATGCCACGTGACTCAGCGCCATTTTGGCAGGGAAAGCCCGCCAAATCCATACAGATTGGGAATCAAACCCACAACCTTCAAGTTGAAGGACCACCACTGATAAGAGCATGTAAAATAAATACGATATTTAAGTTATTTAGAGTTGGAGTCTGTAACGATGCTGAAGCACGATTGTGCCCCCTACCGCCGGTTTCCTGCCAAAATGGCGTCGTCGTGGTTGCATGACGTCAGCCACTGAAGAGCTGTCGATATAGATATAGATATAGATATACCGAAGATATAGATCAGCTCTGATCTGCTGCTGTGCGGTGACTTCTTTCTCCCCCGTCCACAGATTTTAAGTACTCGGTGAACAGGGCAATGACGACTGAGGGCAAAAGTTTGGACATAAGGAGAATTAAATCTGTCAAGGTCAGTGAGACTGTGAGACTTTTTATGAGTCAATAGCAGTGGACTGTGCTGTAACTCATACTATTGATTGACAGATCTGTTGTTGACAGTCTGCACAGTCAGTGACATCCTCTATCCTCATATCATGTGGTTATGATTCTGGTTATCCAATGATTTATTGATTGGTTAATTTCCACAAAATACAATATAGAAATAATAAAGACATGTAAACATTAGTTTGCAAACACGCAATAATAAGAAAGTGGGTCAGTGGATATTGTTTTTCAATAAATGAATCAAAAGATCAGCTTATAAAGGCTTAAAAAGAACTGACAATGCTCTTGTTTTTCAGATGAGTTGATTAACATACAATATCATTTAAGTGATTAACAGATAAATTGTTTGGCAAAAAATTATGAAAATCCATCAATTGGTTGATATATTTGTTTGTGTAGGCACATTTTGATCATACTGTGCTGTTTTCTTCATTTAAAAGACATTTAATTTGCATCTTTTAATTGCTTCTTTCATGTCAAAGTGAATCTTTAAGTGTGGTTCTGTGGGTTTCTAGTTTTCTAGTACCTCATTGAAGCACTCTTCAAAAAAGAAAAGCTCCGTGAACTTTGACCTGCTTGTGTTACATGAGGAGTTGTGGATTGTGTGGAGCAGGTGCAGATGCCAAACAGCCTGGAGTACCAGCCGGTGGAATGTGCCATTGTGGTGAATGCAGCAGGAGCCTTTTCAAGTAAACTGGCACAGATACTGCGAGTCGGCTCCGGCGCCAAAAACACCTTCGAAGGAATCTCTCTGCCCGTCGAGCCTCGGAAAAGGTAGCTGATTGACTTAAAAACTCATGTGTCATTAAATGTCGGTTTCCTTTCTTGCATACACTGCACTGCATTCACAGTCTGTTTGGACGTCTTACAGTCTCCCGACTGTCAGCTTTAAACTTCCACTGTGTGAAAATAATCCAAACTAAACCATAAACGTCTCAAACACACCAGTAAATCACACTTTGACTTCACTGCAAATTCACTGATGGAGAAAAGGAAAAGTCAACAAACACCTCACTGTCCAAAAACATCAGGACCGACTTCTACAGTCTTTGACTCCACATGGTTTGTGCAGGATTAAGTATAAGTAGTTATTAAGTTAGAGTTTACTTAAGACCTTTTCAAATAAATGGAATTTAACACAGGACTGCACCAATTATTTAGATTTTATTCTTCTTGATTGTCTATAAAACGTCAGAAAATGCTTTAACATTGCTGCATTTTCCCTGCATATTCATTTTTAGTGGTTTCTTTAGTTAAATGGTGCAAAGAAACCATAAAACTGAACGTGTTAACTTGGTTTTTCTTCAAATAAACAAACACTCAAACAGATAAATCAATCACCAAAAAGAGTTAGTGTGATGAGTCCATTAATTATTGATATTTGGTTCATTTGGTTTTTTACCTAATTATGACAAAATAAAACGACCAAGTGCAATATCCAAACTTAAGGCCTCTACTGTTATTTAGTCAAGATAAAATGTCCAACAAAACCACATTATAATGAAATTGTGCACCAAAAATAGATATTTTTGTATGTTTTTCTTGTGAAAACGACACTCAAAATCAAACTGTATTTCGTGCCAGGAGAAAATTCAATCAGGAAATGTTTTTATCAGGAGCTGGAAAACAGGAAAACAGCGTTTACTCAAGATTGTGAGAATATTACACTGTAAAAAAAAATAATATTAAAAATGTGTTGTGATTCCAGGTTTGTGTACGTGTTCCACTGTCCTGACGGTCCAGGTCTGGACACGCCGTTCCTCGTCGATTACTCTGGAGTTTATTTCAGAAGAGAGGGACTGGGAGGAAACTACATCACTGGAGCTTCACCAGAAGAGGTTTGTTCATTTGTCTCGTTGATTATTTCCACACAAAAGAATTCAGTCATTTGATAGAAGATGTGATTTCTGGTGTCTGGTTTTCTCCTCAGGAGAAGGAGCCGGACCCTGGGAATCTGGAGGTGGATCATGAGTTTTTTATGGAAAAGATTTGGCCCAACTTGGCTCATCGGATTCCTGCCTTTGAGAAACTTAAGGTGAGGGTGGAGACACTTTCCTCCTCACTTGTCGTATTTAATCTGTCAGGAGCTGCAGATTTGAAGACCAAAGTCTGAGTTAAGATTAGAAAATGAATGTTCGTGTCAGTGTTGCTCATCCATCACACACACAGAGGTGAAATATGTTTTTTTAGCATCACCTGCGTCTCATTCCTGTCGTCAGGTGACCAGCGCGTGGGCAGGTTTCTACGACTACAACACCTTCGACCAGAACGGCATCATTGGTCTTCACCCTCTCATCCCCAACATGTACTTTGCCACCGGCTTCAGCGGCCACGGCCTGCAGCACTCTCCCGCCGTGGGCCGCGCCGTGGCAGAGCTCATCCTGGACGGCAACTTTCAAACGCTGGACCTGAGCAGATTCGACTTCAGGCGGCTTCTGAACCAGGAGCCGATGCTGGAAAGAAACATTGTGTAGTAATGTAGTAGTAAAAAAAAAAAACTGTGAAAATTGCAAAGAGGATTTTTCTTTTATGGGTTTATAACTTAAAGACCTCAGTATTTTTGGATTTTAAAAGTGTTATGTGATGATGATACTTTTATATAAATCAAACAGTTTGTCACATCAGAGACCACAGTAATCATAATAATGACCAAAATCTTGATTTCTACTGAACCTCAACAATACATATGTTTTCCGATGTTTATGTAATACATTGTATAAACTGTGGTAAGTCATGGTATACTTCCTTACAGAAGCTTTTACTGTGTCATGTTTAGGATGGTTAAAATAATGCCTCAGCATAGGGAAGAGTCTGTTAATAAAGACAATTTTTAAAATGTGGCTGTAATTTTTTGCACTTCCAAGGATATATTGCGTTAAAAGGTTGCATGTGTGTTAATTAGGAGAAGGTATATAAACATATACACATAATAAAATACATTATCAATGTGCAAAGGAATTACAGGAAGCCAATTCATGTTGGAAAAAGAAAAGTTTATTCCAAACTAAAGATGTTATTTTCCCTGAGACATTTTTAGAGTTGCACGTTACGATCTACACATTGTAGAGTTCAAATAATCACATTCACAGTTTCCTAATAACCGAGGCACACGTGACAAAAGAGGAAAAGAAACAAGGTGTTTTTTTTTTTTTTTAGCAAATTAGTAAGAATAATGAGAAAACTCAAAAGGCCTGTCCTATATTTTGTCCCCACTCAGGCTTTGTAGTAGACAGTTTTTCATTATAAAAGGCTCAAGTCTCTAATCTTCTACAGCGTTACACACTGTGCCTTCCAGTGTTTGAAACTTCAATCCCTCTTCCTCCAGCGTCCACACATCCACCGGCACAAAGTCCCAGAGATGTTTTGATTGAAACGAGCAGCTTAGCTCGCGCTCATCTCTCGAAGTGTTTCATCCCGACGGTTTTAACAGCTTTGAACGTTTTTATTGTTTGACTCGAGTAAATGTTAAAGTCCACCGGGAGAAATCGGGATGATTCCTCTCCAGTGTGCACACACAGACTGACTCAAGTCTGATTTATATTCAAAATAAAGCTGCAGTAGACAGGATTGCAGGGAGAAAAATGGGAGATTGTTGAGTTTCATCCACAGGTTGTGAAAGAAGAATTAGAACCATAGCACCTTTGGTTGTGATTGGGCCTTCTATCGTGAAGTTACAACAGTTTCCCGTTTGGCGAGTCCTTAAAAATAGTAAAAAAGAAAACCTGTCCTGGGATTTAAACCAGCGACCCTTCCACTTGGCCATGGGCTGCCATAAACATACTGGATCATCAGTTAAGCATGGATTGACCCATTTCATCAACAAAACAACCTCTTGAGTCTCTTTTAGACTCTTTCGCAACTTGTTGCCTGTGCTCGAAATAGCATTTTTTCCACATAGTAATAGTAGTGTCATAGCGAACACGAGCACCCACTCTGTGATTGGTGAAAGGCTACATCAACATTGTCTCTCAGAGCAATTTTTGTGTTTTTGCAATACTTTTGTAGTTGTAGTACCACATTTTAACCACTGGATGTCACAATCATCCATCCATCCATCCGGGTTCTCCGTTTTCCCCCCACAGTCCAAAGACATGCAGATTTGGGGATTAGGCAAATTGGGAGTCACAGTCAGTTGGGGGAAAATCTCATTTAACAAGGGTGGAGTTAAATGCCATGAGAGGCATCTGGTTTTTGGACATACTATTGTGTACATCCTCTCATCCAGAAACAACAATCCTGTAATAAATCAAGTAAAACCAGGTAATGTTTGAGTGTGAATGTATGAAAAGGTTCACCACCCTACAGTTATGTAGCGATACCTTTAAACGTTATGATTGGCTTTCAACAATGGACACCGATATGACACCATGATTAGAATCTTATCTCCATCCGTTCACATTTTGGTGATGTCCACAAAGTCATGAACGTCAATCGCCTGAAAGCCCAGATTGTCGATGCCAGTCTTCTGCTGGTTGTGGTCGTTGTGGTTTCGCTGGTCTGCGTCCGTCTCGAAGCAGTGGACACAGTGCGGCGTCGTCACCGGCACACTTCTGGAAAAGTTTGAGAAATCCACGCGGTACTTTCCCGTCTTGGTGCGGGAGATGATGGGCAGAAAACTGTAGCCCCATAGAATCTCCTGTGGGATGTACGAAGTACGGACTTGACAGGACGAACTGGTGGACTCGGCCGTACTGTCCAAAAAGACCACCAACTCAAAGTCCTGCTGGGGGAGCGTGTCGGCTGAAAGTTCGTAGAAGGGGCTTGATTTGTTAATCACATGGTAGAGCGTCAGAGGGCACACGAAAAACAAGTTGTCCTTGCCAGCGTCGACCATAAAGTCGACGTCCACCTGGTCCAGAATGATGGTCTCTCCATCTGGCGCGGTCGTTGTCCTGATCAGCTTGCCGTAGATCTGGCTGCCGATAAGCAAGGTCTTGCGAAGGTTGGCCACTCGGATCAGGAGACACAGACTGCCCTTCTTCAAGCAGACGACGGCTGTGTCGCTGAAGGGGACAGTCTTTGCCCTTTTTTTGGGCGAGGAGATCTTTGCCAAGACTACGCCACACATGAAGCAGTTGATGAAGACGCCGATTAGCGACTGGAGGATGATTAGAGCCACCGTGCCGGCACAGTGTCCTGTCAGCGACCTACCGCCGTACCCAATAGTGGTTTGGGTCTCTAAAGAGTAGAGGAAAGCCGTCGTGAGGCCGTTAACATTGTCTATACACTGGACATGTCCATCTGTGCGGTTCTGTCCACTCAGATCCCCGTTGCTCTTTGCGATCCAGTACCACAACAGGCTGAAAATGAACCAGCTGCCCATGAACGAAGCCACAAAGAGGAGGAAAACAAAACGCCAGCGGATCTCCACAAAGGTGGTCCAGAAGTCCACCAGGTAGGCGAAATGGTTGCTGTATTCGATGTTGCCAAACTCGATGTTGCAGTGCCCGTCTTTGGTGACCAGACGGGTTTTGCAACTTCGGTGTCCCTGGAGCAGCCGGAGCATCCTGGAGCTGGAGGGAGCAAACGTGAGAGTTAGAGCTGCTGCTGTATTGCTCTCTCTCTTTTTATTGTAAAGCACTTTCAAGTGTAAAGTGCCTTGTTGTTGAAATGTGCCATACATTATAAATAGACTTTCCTTGCCTACTTCTTCTTCTAGCATCGGGGCTGTTTCAAGGGACTTTGGGCACCCCAAGCTAAAGGGACTTTTATTTGTCTCCCTGAAGCGTAAGAACATTTAAAAGTCACAGACACAGTAACAGCCATTTATCGGTGGTTTGCTTTCTTTGATTATGTTTGGATCCTGTGAAGCACTTTGAGTTGCATTACAGTTTAGTTAGAGTAAATAAAGTTTGATTTATTGGTTTATAAACATTCCTGTTTAATAGGCTATTAAAACAGATGTACAAGAACAATATATATTTAAAAGTAAATTTTTTGGGTATATCTCAGCTGCACTCAGGGGGGCCCGCAAGCAACTGCCTTCTTTGCTCCTTACGCCCCTGTGTTGCACAAGTAACATGCAACTTCACACTAAATTTGACCGACTGCCCCCAATGTGGGAGCAATGAAGAATTATCTTTATGTCTCCTTTATCACTAAAAACTACACAAAAAAGTGTTTACTTTGAACATTACTTCTCTAAATGTGTAAATATCTACAAATAATTATTATTGCCTGAGATATCTGGTTTTTCCTTTTTTTTTTCAAACTACTACTCCTTGTTTTTTGTGTCAGAACAGGAAACCGTGTTTTTTGCCCTTGAAGTATTGGAGCTTGGATCCCGAGCAGCCATAAAGGAAACACTGTTTGAACGTTTTCTTGCATAATCCGTACGTTAGTCCCACAATGTTTCTGTTGTTTTTGCTTGTTTGTTTGTTGTTTGTCGTCACAACTCGGGGGCAAACGTTTGTCCAAGCAGGGTCGAACGTGTCCCACAAATAAGAACATAGAGCATGAAATGAGCTGTGAAATTACAACCACAGTAGTTTGTTTGTTTTTTCCCCCGTTCATCACCACAGTTTTGTTTGTTTATGACAGATATGAGGCCGGCCGAAATGTTTTCTTTGTTTGAGGATAGTAAAAGCACCACGTGGTCCGCTTTGAATCTTATATAACAGCAACAGAAACTTGTTTTTTCTTATAAACTGAACAGAAAACAAAAGCACATGTATACACTTCAATAAATAAAATATTCTTACTGATAATCTGTTTTTCTGTTCTTGTGACACATGAAATGCATTATTTAAAATCCTCATTTAGTACATAATGTACACATTTAGGCCTCCCCTCTGGGAGCTGTAGGAATCAGCTATTTCAGAATTACTTTACTTAGTGAGCTTTAATAACACGTTTATAGTACAATTACAGTATTGATTATTTGTATTTTTGTTGCATTCTGTGATTAAAAGTGACTATGGTGCATTCTTCGAGCGAAAACTCTTTACAATAACTTTTTTTATCGCTAAATCGTAAAAAAAGGAAATGGGCCCTCGATGCAGCTGCTGTCGAAGTCAATGGAAACATGTCTTTAAAACTTCACATAAAGACCAAGAATAAAAACTTTTATCGTGTCACTTCTGCAAAAAGCAAAGAGAAACAGTTTGTATTTGGAGAGAAAGTGAACGTACCTGCTAACTGAGACCATGGACTGCTCACGGCTCAACTTCTCACTCCTTCTTTCAGCGAGTGGCCATCGAGGCGTTGGAAAAGATTTTAATCCACAGTGAAATTCCCTAATCCCAGCCACATGCCACCATGTACACTGACTCCATACAGACACGAGAAAAAAAGCACCAGTGGACGTCAGTTGTCTTCGACTGACGGGGCAAATCTCTTGAGTAAAAGCAGTAACTTCACCAGCACTTGCTTCATGATGGCTGAAGCTCCTCTGACGGGAATGTTCCGGAGGCACAGTTTGCCGAGAAAGCCCTCAGAGCTTTTGTGTGGCAGAAGGTGCATCTATTGAAGGGGCCTAATGTGCATGGGCCAGAGGAGGCACCCATGCTGTTTTTGTTTTCCACCCTGAGAACATTTGAGATTTGCGTCAGGCCTCACAAAGAGATCCCTCAACTGCATTTCCCCCTGGTACCCATCCCCCCCCACCACCAACACCACCTCGACCCACGTCGAACCTGCAAGGCTGCCGCACACATTTGCATCAAAATGAAGAGCTGTGGAGACCAAGAGTGTCTTTGCGGCATTTAGCCGGCTGCAGGACAGTCGTCCTCGTCTCCTGTTCTCCAAAAGTCAATAAACCAGTAGCAACTGGAATTGAATTCTTAAACACTTTGTTCTTGATTAACCTGCATGGATCCTACAGTCTACAAAGTCTTTAACACATGTAACATCAAGCCCAGAACTGAAATTAATACGTTAATATCCAAATTCAATGAACTTTTCTCCGATAGTTTACATATTATGATGATAGGAATGTAGGTAGATTAATAGATAGACAGTAGAGGTTCCTCATAGAGGTTCCATGTGATGATTGCGTTAGATTGGTAGCTTTAAACTCAACAGACAAGCTTCTTATTACTAGTCAAACCTCAGATTCTTCAGGTAAGAAGGCATTAAATGTTATTAATGTGCGATCTGATCAAACTGGCTGGTGATGGAAGTGGGAAATGAATATCAAACAACCCGACCTGAAAAGTAACGTTCTGCATTCCCGGTTTCTCCACTCCGATCACATTAATTTCCTCCAAGTACCACCAGAGGAAGCTCGTGTACCACAGGTGGGACACGTGCCACAGTTTGAGAACCATGGCTTTAGGGGATAACAGAGGGTTTAAATTGCCTCTAAAGTTGTGAGTCAGAATGGGGTAAATGTTAGCATCGTAGCTCGGGTTTAGCACAAACTAGCAGGCTAATCTATACTGAGTAAAACTGGAGTGCACTGCAATGTAATGTGTTGTACCAGTTACAGCTACATCGGTTAGTTCCTTGTTTCTCAAACTGTGGTACGTGTACCACCAGTGGTACGTGAGCTTCCTCTGGTGGATCTTCTAAAAGATGATTTTATTTGTCCCTAAACTCAAATATTTAGCAGCAGTTAAAAACAGCCATACTGTCGTTTGTTGTTATGTGTTGTTAAATAAATGTAGCCTATATGTCACTGACAAGTATTATATTTTATTGGAGAGAAATTATATTTGTACCATCATCGACAGCGTTGTGTGTTTGGAATCTGATGATTGAGCAGTTTCTCAGTTAAACCAGCAGGTGGAGCTGTAGCATGAAAACCCACTCCTGAGTGCAACAGTGCACTATAGGAGTGATAAAATATTCAAAACTACTGCAGTATTATTGTATCCCATGGATTGTGTTGATTATACTACTACTACAAATAATAATAGTTAATAACAGCCTCACAAAGCTATTTCCTGTTGATATTATATGTAATAATCAAACAGCAGTGTGTAATGTAACATAATATACATACTACAGTACTTCAATATGCTTTAACCTGCACAATAATTTAAATGCAGTATTTTCTTCTGTGTTATGTTTTGCTTGATAAAAAACCCCATCTCTGTTCTCTTTCCGCTTGGCCATGGGCTGCCCAAACAAACACCATCAATGATATTTTCAAATAAACTGCAACAGCTCGCCCAGCCACTAGAGAGCATCAGTGCGTCGCTGTGATTCAGTGTCATTAGCATGAAAATAAGCAATTAAAATTGCAATAAAGTTTTTTTTTTCCTTCCCCCCAAAACTGTCCCAGTTTTTCCAGCAGTCTCTCTTTCTCATGTCTGAAAAGGTTCAGCCTACAAACTTCTGATGTTCCTACTTTTTTCCCTCGTGCTCTGCAGTTTAGTGATGCTGGCAGTCAAAAGCCACAGCAGCAGCAGCAGCAGCAGCGAAATAAGCCTCTGACACATGATTATGAAGCAGCAGCAGCAGCAGCAGTTTCTCTGGAGGATGTTTGAGCAGGAAGTCGATCAGATTCTTCAATTTAAGAACATTTTCGTCAGCGAGGCAGAGACGCATCTTGAAAATGGATTTCATCCCATTTGGATTTGTGGAGTTCCAGAGTTAACTGGAGCTTCATCTGCATAACAATGAAGTGAGTGTGGAGCAGCTGAGGAGGGTAAAAGGAGGCAGATAAAGATGAGAGGATACAGCAGCAGAATGTGCTTAATCTGTGAGAGCCGAGGGGCCGCTGCTGTGATAACAATCACACTCTATGTGATGGAGACGTGGTGAACGTACAGGCCAGATCTGGACAATCCCACTGATTTCAGACTCTGCAGCATTACAGCACTTTCAGAGTGGAACAAAATAATGGCCCCTGCATTAAAGTCTCATTTGTTATTTGCATCAATGGAGAAAGAACAGGGTGTGAGACACAGCGAGGGGACGTTCAATAGATCTAATCAAGTGGAACAGATGGTCAGCCAGGAAAACAGGAGACACACGTGTGAACATGAGCAGGAGCTGGAGCTCAGTCGAGTGGCTGCTTTAGTAGAAGCCGGGATCGTTAAGGAGACGGGGAACAGGTGCGTGAGTGGGTGGAGACGCATGCTCAGGTGACATGGATGAAGAGTGACGAGAGGCATGGTCCAGCCAGCCACAGGAAGTAACAAGAGAACTCCAAAGTTCTCTTTATTATGCCAGAGGGAGCACAACCAGCGATTGAGTGATATTTTGTGTATGGCACCAAATCAACATCTCAACAATTCACACAATGAGCAATCACTAGGCATCAGTGGGGAGAAAAACTTAAAAGACTCAAAATGTGCAGCATCTGCCTCGACAGGTTGTGGTGAAAGTTCCAAAGTTGATATATAACAGTTGTATCAAGTGATAGGTTTAGACAGGACCGTTCTGAATCAGTTTGTACTCAACTCAACTCACATTAATTTATAGAGCACATTTAAAAACAAAGCATAAAAACATAAAATATTGAAAAATAGTACTGTAGTACAACAATGTAATTTATACATGCAGTAGCATAGACTGTTGATTAAACATTTTAAATAAATCAGTGCATAATAATGATGGCAATACTACTGCTAATAATAATAAGAATAATAATGACCTTTTTTATATGTTAGTACGATAAAAGTGCTCAGACTAGTAAGTTCATTTACGAAGTGTGCAAATTGCCAAAAGTGACACCAAATTCAAAATAGCCGATTTCCTGTTTAGTTGAGGCCATGGTCCCAATGGATGTTTTTGTTTGTCTTGGGCTTTGACATGTTCCCAACAACAACATTTAGTAAATGAATGTCGTGTAACTTTCATTAAGCTCACTAAACTAGCATTTTGTTTTGACAGATCCTTTGGCTAACTTCAAGCTAACCTTTGGCTAATAGAGATAGATACATCTTTAAGCTAACTATTTGTTAGCTTGCTGATTAAAGGTTTATAGTCTATCGCAAACACTGACAGAAATATTTCTTTTGGCTCAACAAAATATTCACATTCTTTATTCTATTCTACAGTTAAATGGGTTCATTTCATGAAAAGCAGAACTTTTTCATCCTCTGGGAACGAGGAAATTTTTGTACAGAACATTGTGGCATTTCATCCAACATTTCCTGAGACATTTCAATTTTCAAACCAGCTGCCGTCTCCGCAGCCAACACCGCTGCGAGAGCTGAAAACACGGAGCTTTAAAGTTTCCCGGGGATGATGGATTGAAGGGAGCCCAGCAGCTGTGTTTGCTTTCAGTGCTTCGTCCGCGACAAAACCCCAGATGTGAGAAACTGCGGTGAGGTGATTTCTGATATTTTGAAATCGTTGCACAACCTCCCGAACAACGTGGTGGTTGAAATGATGTCTCTGTTGAATACTAAACACACAGAGACAGAAACACGGCGGTTGTCGCTCATTGTAAACGTTCAGACAGCGTCTCAGTCGAGCAGCTGGTCGTCGGCCAGCAAAAATGCTCATCACATTATGGTTTACCAGCGCCTCAACCACATGCAGGGAAGCTGAGTCTGGCCTAATGCACTTCATATAAATATTTAAGCGTCATTTTTTTCTCCCCCTCAGCTGCTTCTTGGAGAACGCTGGGCCACAGGAAGTGCCCGGGATGTATATAATTTACATTTAACACACTATATACAGTGTTTTATTATGAAATCAAACACACATGGAGCCTGTGAATGGTTGTGATTTTCTCTCCCAGCTGGACCACTTTCATAAACCAGTCACACACCTGCTGCCATTAGAAGTGCTTTTATTCTTATTCCCCAGATGTCAGTTATTGCCTCTGTAAATCTGAACCAACGTGATATTCAGCCCCTAAATTCACTTTTACAATATCCCTTATGTGACAAAAAAGAAATAATGGGCAGATTTACCATTGATGCGTTTGATTTATTCCTCGCCGTCTAATTTGAATGTGATGTGTTTTTGGCTTTCCCATGTGGGAAACGTCAAGAATCCATGTCTTGAAAGTTGAAACGGAGTTTCTCAGGTCTGGATCTTTCACGGAAAAGCTCTGAACTAAATCTGAAGATACGTTGACAGCTGTAGGGTCAGCAAATGTCTTTACGTTGAAGTGTTTTTACTAAAGAAACGTGATGAGTAAGCTTGCAAGACATGGAGTAATTGTAAAGCTAAAGTTCAACTCTGAGCTGTGGAGATCATTTGAGAATTTTACAAATGTAGTCATGCAACACAAGGAACTAAAACAATGCCATTTTGGCTGGAAGTTTAAAAGAGCTGCTGAGAAACCATCTGCTACAGTCCCCAGGAAAATGTAAATTAACCCCGTGGCTACTTCTTTCCTGTTATAATTAGGACCAATTTGGGCAACCACAGGTCATTCTTTAGGAAATTATTCATTAAGTTATCAGGAAAACAGCCAGTAAAATGAGGCTCCAGTGAAATAAAGCAACTCAGAGAATCTCAAAATTCAGCTGATGATTTTTGTATTTTGGGGGTTTAGAGATGTCGTAATTGCCATCATACAATCCCATCACGCAACACTTGGAGCCAAAACACCATGTTGGCAGGAAGTGTAAAATAGCTTCTTGACTGATGTGAAAACAGACTTATTTTGAAAATCTGCCCACTTCCCCATTAACATTCTCAGGAAAACATAGATTAACCCTCTGGCCACTTTTATAATCAGGGCCAATTTACCAATTTAGAGATGTGGTAAGTGACATCATACACTTGGAGCCAAAACAACGCCATGTTGGCAGGAAGTGTAAAATAGCTGCTAAATTAGCCTGAGAAATGATGAAGTTTGAGGTGAAAATTATCTTCTTGATTGAAAGTCTGTCCCATTTTCCATTAACTTTCTCAGGAAAACTTAAACCCTGTGGCCACTTTCGAGATCCCAACGATGGGAAACACTAATTATCAGCTGTATAACCTTTAAAAAATTAATTTTAGTTTGAGCTGTTTATTTGCTTCTGTTTTGCTGAGGAGTTTTTGACTCCTCCAGTGAATTTATGACCTACTTTACTGTAAAACACAACCCAAATAAATGTGGATTTATCTGCAAGGTTTTGCCTTATTTGTGATGTACAGTGTTGATGATAATGATAAGCTTCTCTGACAATGTAAAGGATTATTTATTGCTTGTATTTTGAGTCTAGTGTGTCGCGCGACACAGAGCCTGCTCCAAACTCTGATGACGTCTTTGGAGCGCGTTTTGACAGCACTGATGTTTTCTGCATACAGACACAAAAATTTGCATTTCTCTCTTCGTCGTGAGAGAGACAGAACACATTCTCCCTAAAGACTGAAGAGACGTTGTGCCGTTTTGCTCTTTATCATGAATTAATAATAGCCACTGGAAGCAATTGTAACCACCGAATGTGCTTTATTGTGGTGCTCAATGCTTTTTTTCACTTGGAAATTCAACCAATTTAATTCCATTTTTTTTCCATCGATCCCCACAAATAATTTACATGAGGCCCCTGCAGTTGAGTTAACCATCATTTTTATTCTAAAAGATGGTTAAAAAGGACAGATACGGATTATATGCCCAAAAAGTAAGACGGAAGAACACAATGCATTATTTAAACGTTAGTTATTCCCCAAACTTGTAGAGAAATCAGGTTATATACGCCCCACAATAGAGGATAATTGGCCAGATTTTTCTGACAATCATGGCTGTCTTCCAATTTTGGGCTGATTTGAACAGATTATTTGGCCAAATTATCCTGTAGTGTGAAGGATTAACAGATGTGATTTTAACACCATTGAACACACTAGTTTTCACAATTTCAAATAGTAAGTATTTGGTACTAGCAATAACCTATGAGAGCGAGTTGACCGGGAAACGGATGTTGCGTACATTTGTTTAGAACCGAATTTGTACAAACCCAGATCTTTCCGTAATTCTCAGCCATGACTTCATCTAATCTGTGCTTTCTCAGGATTAAAACATTAAAAATCAATGACTGTGGTCACGTTTTTAAAATCAAGACAGATTAAACAAAAATCCTCTAGTGTGGGCCGGGCATAACACATCAAGGTGACATTTCCTTCCTTTGACTCTAGAATTTGAAAGACTCGGACAGACACGTTCTGTACAGTCACATATACTTGAGTGCAGCGCTGATGTTGCACTCAAACAAGACACAGAAACGAGTTGACCGGGATATTATTAGCTCACGTTGACTCTTTGCAGTGGTGATTGACTTTGACGTTGTTCATAATCACCTGATACGAATGCCCGCAGCCACAGCTTCTTCACCTGAGCTGCTCTGTGATGAAAATCACAACTGTTTGGGAGCCTTTGGGCGCACTTTATTTGAATTTCAATCTGAAAAGCAACATTCATTCACCTGTTATTATTATTATTACTGCTGCTGTTTGTGTGTGTGGAAGAAGGCTGCTGTGAATCTCCAACAGAAAAGAGAGACACAATAGAAACAGACTGAACGAACAAAAGCACAGAAAACAAGCACTTTACATTTCAAACACTCAAGTGTCCAATGTTACATAAATCATCCGGCCTGAACACTAATAATAATAATAATATTTTGCTTGACAGCACTGTTTAAAAACAAGCAAACAAGGACACGTCCTTTGTTTTCTTGCTATTTTCCTGGAAACATTTCTCATAATTTCCCAAAAATTCCATTGTATTTTGCTGTAAATTGAAATGACATTTCCAAGAAATATATTTACATAAAATTGTAAGATTGTTGTGGTTGTTGGTTGTAGTTTACTTTAATTAGCAACTATCATTTCCTGAATTTTCCATTTTTTCCATATTTGCACAACAACTACAGGTCATTCTTTCGGAAATTATTAGTTAAATTATCAGGAAAATAGCAGGAAAATGTGGCGCCAGTAAAACAAAGCAAGAAGTTACACTATCACAACAATTTATCACAAAACTCAGTCAAATCTTAATGCAAAGATGGAATGTTCAAGGTGATTTTCTTTTACAATTTCACCGTTATGGTCGTCTCTGACATGCGCCTGTAAAAAGGTGTGGATGGGGGGATTAGGGATTATATCAACATGAGATCCATGGGTACGAAATCCCAGGGTCCAGACTGTGCTACAAGTTAAGACGCAGCAACACATTTTTATTTTTTCTCCAAAGACCCTGAGTGGATACACAACTGCATGTTTGGTTGGAGGTTGTGCCCAGTTACATCAACGTTTACCATTCGGTCTTTGTACTGTAAATGACCGTTAGCTTCGCATAAAGAGTAGAAATTATGAACTAATTTCACCAGAGTTGGACAGCCAGTGTCTGTGTTGTGATATGAAATTGCAGCCAGCAGCTGTTAGCTTAGCATAAAGAGTAGAAGTGTGACCCAATTCTAATCTCTAAAGTGCATCCAGCAGCTGTTAACTTAACTTTGGGAAAAGATTGGAGACAAATAGAAACAGCTAGCATGGCCCATTTTCATCAAAGGTTTAATATTCTCTGTTTGTTTTATAAATATGCAACAACAGCTAGCAGCTGTTTGCTTAGCTTAGCATTAAGACAGGAGAAATATGGCCCAACTTAATCAAACTGCAACCAGCAGCTGTTAGCTTAGCTTATAATAAAGACTGGACATAAATAGAAACAGCTAGCCCACTAGCATGACTCAGTCTTATCAAACCTTTATACCATGTGCTGTAAACATATAACTACAGCAAGCAGTCATTAGCTTAGCTTAGCATAAGGATAGGAAACAAATAGGAACAGCTAAGATGGTTCGAACCATAGGTAGAAAAAACCCCTCTAAGCTTCAAAATCCTAAATAATTCTTTACACATGAAGTTTCTAGTCAGCAATAAAGTAATATATTATATTCCATTAATATATTCAGGTTTTGGACTTTCGGTTGGACAAACAACACATTTGAATCATGTTGGAATATTAACCTAGCATTACCATAGCACGTTGCTAGGCTAGCGGTTTCCCCTGATACCATTGTTTAAACTAAGCTAACAGTCTCTTGGTTTTAAGTTCATTATTTATAAATGCACAGACACGAGCTCAACCAATCTGTTCAGCCTGTTCTCAGGGAGACAGAGAATAAATGTGTCTGAAAGGTCCAGTACAAATCATAATGAATAATTATGATCCAGACTGAAATCTTGCAGAATACTAAGCAAACATGAGTTTTACAGGTTTTTTTTTGTTACATATCATCATCAAAAACACTTACATCTCGGTTTTTCTTAATTTATACTTAAAATGAGGTGTGACCTTGAAGAAAAGAAGGATGTTATTTTATCATTTGTCAGATGGAAATTAGGAGCAATATGGCACACAAATGGTAAAATAAAAAAGGGGAGCTCCTCAATAAGATTGCCGTACTTAAATAACGAGATAAGTTAAATCCAAACTCCTTTTTCTTTACAGTAGAAAGACTTTTTAAGGTACTTAATGCAACTGGGCACTGGCCTCCAAAAGGCATTTTCATGTACTTGTAGTAAGCATGCACTTATATGAGTTATTAATGAGCAAAATGTATGTTCAGAACCTTTATCACTACAATCCAAGGCCTTTTCCCTTTAAATGCTGAAGGATGGATGATGGATGGTGAGGACACGGAAAAACGGTAGGAACGTCCTCGCGGTCGACTGCAGGGGGGGCTTTGCAGAGCGCTGGTATTCTCACAGAGATTAAATCCTCCCCTCCATCTGCACCTCAGTTGTGGGGAGAATTAAATACCTTGAAAAAAGGAGACGCGGCTCTTCATTTAGCACGGTAAACGAGAATCTTTGAAGTCAGCCGTTTAAAATAGGATTTACATGAATAAATAAAAAGGCTCACTGGTGTGTGAGCTGCAACACTGATCGCGAGAATGCACGGGAAGGCAGAAGGCTTTGGGTAATCGTCTGTGACGATAACACACACGCGCACACACACAGGACACTGGGAATACACTTGACATGTTACTATAGTCTGGCAACTGTTAATAAATACCTCCTGCTCTGCTTTACAGTATGTCTTCGTCTGAACTTTGTGATGATTTGAAATGAGCCTTCTTGATCTTGGAGCGCAGTTCCTGAACGTCTCATCTGATGGATGAAAAACAGTCGCTTTACATTAAACACCACTTTAATGATGTTATCACTTTGTTGTGAAGACACCCAGCCTCCGCTGTATGAATTAACAATAAGATTTTAGTTATTTATGTGCTTCACAACCGTGTGCTTCACATCCCTCACTGTTAAGTATAAAAAAAGAAATGTTAAAAACACTAAGGATGAGGCTCGATGGCGTTTCATTGAATTTCCTTTTTGAATCCTTTGTCTCGCGTGTGTTAAATAAATGATAAACTGGTCGTTAAAAGTTCCATCTCGCGGCACATTTCCATTTCTCTTTCCTGATGAGCAAACAAGGCGACATAAAAGGTTTGATGTGAGACTTGTTTGAGTTGTAATTAAATAAAAGCATTTTTTTTTTGTTTTTTGTCCTTGCTCTCACTGTCGCTCCCGCCTCTGCTCTGATGGTTTTGTGTGCGTGCCGTGGATGGAGAACAGAAACAGACACCAGCAGAGTTCTCTGCCTCTGGATCAGTCTTAGCTATCACGATTTGCGACAGCCTCTGTTTGGTTATTCCTTATCTTGGAAGACCTCTCAAACTGGCTTTTCATCCTCCTCCTGCATATCCTCCTCTTCCTCTTCTACATCCCCTCTTCTTGCTTACCGGAATGGCGGCTCAGGCTGTTGAGGGTTTGGCCTGTAAAGCTGTTGGAGTCTTACCGGTCGTCCATTAGCCGGCCAGCCCCCTGATAGTTGTCCGATGACCCTGAGGCCGACTGGCTGACCGTGTCCTGGGAGTGCGTTGCTGGGGCTGAGGATGTGGGTCTGTCCCAGGTGAGGTTCAGGTGGAGGAGTACTGTTTGGATGACATGGTGCCGAGGCAGGGGGGGAAACTGGGTAGTGAGGGAGGAGGATGGCCGGCGTGAGGCCGTAGCGTACCTGGAACACTCTCAAAGGTCCCTGTGCCACAAAGCCGTTGGGCCGCTGAGGCTCCTTCGGCTGTTCCAAGTCCTTCTTCACCTCTGGAACTTTGCCCTCCTCCCCGGTCTTGGCTTTGCTCTGCTGCCGCTTGGCTTGAGCGATCTCCTGCATCTTCTCCGCTTGTGCCCGGCGGATGTGATACGTCTTCCTGGAACTTTGGAAGGAGTCCAAGAAATCATCCAGGCTTACGTTCCCCTCCATGAACTTCTCCAGCAGCTCCTGTGAGGCAGTGGAGACAAAATAAACCAGGATCAGCAAAGAAGGATGAGACACAAAGGGAGGTCCGACCACGAGGGAGTCGTTCAAACAAACTCCTCCAAGTATAAAGAGGATTTAATAAGCTCTGGGATATTTACCCACGGACTCTGGCACAGTTTGTCAGCTACAATATTTTACTGTAAGAACGTTTTACACGGCTAACAATGGTCCATGTGCAGCAACTGTTACATTTGGCAAAGCTTGAAAAGCCGTGTGATCTCGCTCCGTATTTGTTCCCAGGATGTGAGGAGCCGAGTTCAAGCCTCATCTGGCTGAGCGGAACATAAAGAGCAGACGTTTTATTTGCGAAGTAAACCTCGAGAAAAACCACAGTGACTGCTTAGAAGTCGAGCGTGATTCAGTTTTACACTGCACTGGGAATGAAAAGCAGAGATACATTCAAATGTGGCTCATTGTTTATTGTGACGATGGTGGTCACTGAGTTTTCCTGTCCATAGATTGTTTCAGCTCTAAATGTAGGTAACCCAGTTGCTCCCTGTGACCTAGTTTAAATGTCCACACGCTGCTGTGCATTAACCATTGACTAAAACTGCATTTGCTCATGAATTACAAGGGAAAACAATCTGCTCCTGCCCTCATATGAGTGCACTTGTTCAGATGAACTCATCATTTTCAGAAAATTTGTGGAACAACAGAGTAATAAACAAGCTACAAGCAGTAGATTTACTTTAAAACTGAAATTCTCAATGTGTGTCAATATAATCCAGAGAAAGCCGGCACAGATTTTTCCTGTTGATCGACAAATCGATTATTTCACTTCTCAGCGTGTTGAGCTCGTCCACTATAATCTGATTTCTCCCACTGACCTGGTTTATTTCATTTTCATGTGCACATGCTAGACGAACTGCAGTGTAGTTCAAGGTACTCGACCATGTGTAATAAAGTTCAATTGATTAAAAAAAACAAAAAACATGTTTTACATGATATATAAGTACAGAGAGATTGAGATACTCATTTAAATACTTGGAACAAGTATTTATTTGTTTTTTAAGAGTCAACAGACAACTTGTGTCACTAGCGCCACCTGTTTGGCCATAAAGACACAACAGTATCAGAACACCAATAAGGACACAGATAACCCTCAGGTGATGCTGTGTTGACACTATTATTTTCAATATTTGTGTTTTTTTCTTTGAGTTCTGTTCCACAAACTGTCTGTGTAAGCTTGAAATAACACTGGGAACAAAATTCATTAGCAACAAATGAATAGACTTTTCCGTTATTTAAAGAGTAAAGTTGGTTTATTCTCAATATTTCTTGCCATAACCCATTAATTACTACTGAAGATGAAAAACACACAAATGTGTTAAGACGACGACGGAATTCACCCAAACAGCTATTAGGAGATTTTTCAGCAACTAACAAATTACTCTTGTTTTTTTTGGGAGCAGAAAGCATAAAATAAACGACAGACCAGAAGAAAAGGATTTACAGTATTTTGTGGTAAGAAAATATGAAGTTATTCTTTGTTTGGTTTAATTGTTTCATGTAATCCATTGACAGGAACATAAACATGAACAATTATTGCAACTATTCTTGAGAAGTTTGGGTGTATTTAAAGCTTAAATTGGACTTTGTTGAAGGGTAAATTCGTTCACTGCCCTCTCATTAATTGTCACTTGCCCCTGGTCAAGCCGACACTACCGAGTTTCTGCTTTATTACCTCCACCTCCCACTGTGTCTTCACCCACTGTGACGCGAGTGCTTCTCCATCTGGCGCGACCACCATTAAGCAACCTCAGGTTGCTGTGGATTTATTGGCCTGACTGCCAATCGACAGCAACTGTTACGCGGCAGTTTGTGAATGTTCACGTGAACATGAACGGACTGACTCCGAAGTGTCGTGTTCCGACTCCACGAGACGGCGAACGAGAGGAACGAGTGTGTGAAATAAAACAAAAACAAAAACCGAGGCAGAGAAACACACACACACACATGGATCTCCACAACGATGCTGTTTCTTTGTGCGTCATGCACTTTATTAGACAATAAACCATGACTGGGGTTTCACCGCGAAACATTCTTCAGTGTTTGGACACAAGTCTCATGTCTCATAAAACGTCTCGTTCCGCACAGAGTTAAAGATACAGAATATAAAAATTTGGCACGGTTCACTGTTACTGGTGAAGTCTCACGTTGCAGCTGAGAATGCCTCACTTCACATTTCCCTTCCAAGTGTGTTGGAGGAACTATGTAGCCTTCAGTTAGCATCAAAACTCAAAAGACGTATAGTTTGTCCATTGTGGTCCAAAATGGTGGCCACCAAAGAGCTGACCTGAAAATTCTACACACTGGACCTCTAAATCCATGTGCAACAATCAATTAGTTGATTATAAATTATTAATTCTATTATTTTGATGATTAATTAATGGGTGTGTTTTTAAATAATTAACAAGCTTTGTACATTTTCAGCATCTTAAATGCAAATACTTTCTGGTTTCTTTGCTTATTACATCAAAGAAATTTGGGAACAACAGATCGACATTTTCTGACATTTTATGGACCAAACGATTAGTCGATTAATTAATTATGAATTTTCTGTTTGGTGAACACTCACTCTCCCGTAACAAAGTCATTTGAGAAAATCTGCAGACCAAGTAGTATATGGTTGTGAAGTCAACCACAGGAATCAGAACTTATGATTTAAAGCCAAAAGATTTGTGATTTGGTGCCATCTTGACAAATGTGCCATACTTTATTGTCTATTTTTCTCTTAATGGGAACATAAAATTGAAATCATGTTCTATTAAAGAAGAGCTAAAACCTAAAAACACCAACTGACTGACTTTATAATTTAATTGTGAGAAGTAAAAGTACATTTTCCCATAGATTTCCATGCAAAGTGAGTTGATTTTGCAACCATTTGAGACCCCCCCAGGTGGCCATTCAACTGTTTGTTTGATTCGACCAGTAAAACCTCTTTAAAATCCAAATGAATTGGTTTATACAACTGTCACTCAGGAGCAAACATTCATTTTTAATGACCTGACATTTATAATTTAAGGTTTTTGTGGTTCCTTTGCTCTAATGTTCACTAAACAAAACAAGACATTT
Organism: Solea senegalensis; assembly: GCF_019176455.1. Taxonomy (NCBI): domain Eukaryota; kingdom Metazoa; phylum Chordata; class Actinopteri; order Pleuronectiformes; family Soleidae; genus Solea; species Solea senegalensis. The sequence continues at coordinate 5,682,839 of NC_058033.1, forward strand.
TGAGGTTTTGGGAAACACACACTGACATTCATCACCTTTTTCTCGCATTTTATGGAACAAACAACAACTCATTTAATGAATAAAAATAATCAAAAGATTATTGAAACAATGAAAATAATCATGTGAGTTGTGTTTCTTCTCGTGTGGTCTCACTGTTACTGTCTGTTACTGTAGTTAATCAGTGTCAGTATCTGCCTGTGACTGAACACGAACAGTAACTGCTTTAAGCAAATATGTTTAAAATTAAAATCGAATACATTTCTTCAGCTATATAAACAAACATGAGAGCGTGCACCATCTGTGTCTGATTCACTGATTAAATTGCTATTAAACTCTGGTAAAACTTTCCCCCGAGGTTGCGTTTATTTAGATTAGTGCAGGGAGCCTTTCGTTAGCTTTACTCTTATTAAAATCTTTCTTTAATTCTACCTTCTCCACAGTCTCTAGTGTTTACTCCATTCAATGAAAATCATCATACAGAGAGAGACGATCTGGTTATGGCAGGATTTATGCAAGAAATTATTAGCTTCTAAATGCAGTGAAACAGATAAAATCTTTGAAGTTTCAGAGCTTTGATGAAAAATGAGGCTGTCAATTTTAAGTCCCTGTAAAGCAAATAATGAGATTCTCTTCTTTGCACATTCCATGTTAGAAAACAGTCACTAAGAACAACTTAGGACTGGAGTAATGAGGGTAAACAGTTTCTCTCTTCTCTGCAAACACTGTAATGATATAAAAACCAAATTAGCAGTCTACCGTTCACTCATGAGTAACTACACCTGCTCCTACACTGTTTTTGTTTTGCTAGCCAGCTGAGACGTCTCTGTCCTGAAAATGTGTCTTTACCTTGTCGTAAAAACACAAAGAAAAGCTCTGACATGTTATTTAAAATCCCTCAAAGATGAGGAAATGAAGTAGAGAAGAAGAACCGACTCCTGCTGTACTCCAATAATATTCTGTAAAAAAACAGTGACAAACAGTGTCGTGAGAGAACGTTGGTCCTCATTCAAGCGAGTGGACCCTAATGTGTGAGTGAGTCCTCAAGTGGACATGGACTCTTACAAGTGCAACCAAAGAAGGTGAACGTTGCTTCTTCTCATGTTTGTTCAGTAGGAAAATAGTGTGGAACGGTTCAGTTTGGTTTGGTACAGTACCTATTTTTGTGTGTTTCCATGAGGAATAGTACCAAAATAAATAGCCCCTATCATTCCATTCTTTGGTATCCTTCCCTTGGGGTCTCAGAATAAAATGGTATGTGACCATCAGTCAGCTGACCATTTTTAATCATTCAAATTTAACAAATGTGCTTATAATCCGATTTTGTGAGGTTTCTGAGATTTTCAGTAGTCCTCAAGGAGACCAAAACCTGGTCCGACTGAGGCAGAACCTGGAACTGGTTGAGTTTAGGGCTAAGATTTGAATTGTGGTGAGGTTATGGTTGGTGGATAAGGCCTTGGGTAGCCTGTCCAAATGAATGGAGCTCTTAAAATGGACAGAAATACGAGAATGTGTGTGTGTTCAGCTCTTTTCCGCTCAAATTAAATAAAACAAGCTCTTTGGAGGCTGCAGGGGGTTTGAGCAACAGAAACCATGTTGTGAGTGATTTGTACACGCTTAGAGAAAAACAACAAGCTCCAGTTTTGTTTCCTGTCATCAACATTTCTCCGCGTTCACGTTTGAGGAATCCTCCGAACCTGGGAGCTTTGTTTGACTTCAGGCGACAGGTGAAGAAGACGCTGGAGTTTTTCAAAAGGTGAGGATTTCCTTCTGACGCAAAACAAAAAAAAATATGCTCCTCCAGATTTTTTTTACACTAGAAGAACGAGAAAATGGGGGAAAGGTTTTCTACTCGAGCGACAGAGACTGTGTGTTCAATCTGAAATGAGATCTTTGTCCTTGTGTTACGACTAAATCACAAAGACTTGGTTCAACTTACACACAGACCCACACTAGTTTGTCATAAATAGGGCTGCAAATAACTTATTTTCATTATTGATTAATCTGTTGCTTGTTTTTCCTTTAATCGATGAGTTGTTTGGTCCATAAGATGTCAGAAAATGTGGTGATGTTCGCAAATGTCTTGTTTTTTTTAAATGATTTATTTGTTATATGGACCAAAGAAATGAACTAAATTAATTAAAAAACATTCAAACCAATTATCAAAGTAGCTCCCGATTAATTTAGTAATCGATTAATTGTACTATCTTCACAAAAATTGAAAAATGTCGCAATATAAATGAGTCTGCATGTCCATCTTGTTTAGGGGTAGCTTAGAACTTCAGTATTCTTTCAGTGTAATGTAAATCATGTAATCTGGGCGAGAACTAAACCTCTGCTTCTCCTCTAGACTCAGGCCTTATCCTCGCAGAAACAGAACTTTCCCTCTACAATCTATTTTCTTTCTTTGGTTTGGCCAATTTGAGTATTGGTTGTAAACATAACATGAAAATCCATTTTCCAAAGCAAAAAGCATTAAAGGGCTCCTCAAATACTGGTTCCATGTGGATAAAAAGCCAATATGATATAAAAAAACATCTTAAACCTGCTCCTGTTTGCAGTTTTGCTCTGGATGCATTGCAGCAAATATAAACCAGGTTTTAGTATTTAACCACTTGGGGGTTGAGACTCAACAAACAGCTGTTTCTTTCTCCAGTGATGCTGCCCACTACAGCTTTAACAGAAGGTATAGAATAGCCCACACCTCAGTGAAATATTTACTAACGCATCTGTGTTAGAGGTGTTTTCTTTAACATTCGCTCAGGCTGCTTGTTTGGCTTGTGCTGGTTTTCCTTAATCAATCAGCAGACAGCTGCTCCAAGGACTGAGGGAGGAGGTTATTGATTGGAGCCATGAGATGTGGAGGAGGGGAGCAGATCAATTCCAGCCAGGAGGGGAAGTAAGAGGAGGAAGAGGAGGAAGAGGAGGAAGAGGAGGAGGAGGAGCAGCAGCAGAGTGGATTTCATCTGTGAGCAAAACTAAACTCCCTCACTGCTCTGATTAAGGCCAAAGGAACATGTCAGACTCTGGTAGCAGAGGAACACATGATGATTGTGCTGCTCAAAACAAAACCAACACTGTTCTCACTCTGACGCGGAGCGTCCTCTAGCTCGCTTTTGTGATTAATGATTAATAAGACGATATGCACTTTTATTGATCCCCCACTGGGAAAACTGAAGCCCAAACAGCAGCAGCAGAGTGTAATAAAAGAGCAGGAAGGAATAAAAATAAAGACAGAAACAGAATGTAGGCAAAATATAGAATAAATCTTATTACATGTTTAAGATCCTCATTTTTTATATTTTAATTTATCTGTTTGTAATCATTCTTTCAAGATTTTATGTTTTGTGTCTTTGTGCTTCTGTACGTCTGTAAAACACATTAAATGACCTGTGTGGACAATAATCTGCTGTTCAAATGAATTTGCCTTTGCCTAATTTTCTGATTAGTTTGTCCTTAAAATGTCAAAACAATTGGTGAAAAAGGTCAAAATGACAACATCCTTGAACAATATTCAGTTTCTTTGTCATAAAGAAGCAAAGAAAGCAGGAAACATTTAAGAAGCTGAAATCACAGAACGTGTAATAATCGGTTAAATGACTCGTCGTTGGAGCCCTAGTGTGCATAATCTATAATAGTTAATCTGCAACTATTTAGATAATTGTTTAAATGGTTTTCTTCTTTTTCAGCTTCTTAAATGTAAATATTTTCTGGTTTTCTTTGCTCCATATAACAAAGAATTCAAATTCAAAATCTCTTGACATTTTAACGGATCAAACAACTGATGGATTCATCAAGATTATGAAAATAATCATCAGATGCGGTCCTAAACCAGATGAAATTGAAAATGTTGCTGCTTTTGTGTTTCGTCTTCTTCTGCTTCATCTTCAAGCTTAATTGTTTTTGCCACTGTGGCTCCTCTGAGTTTTCGACTCCAGTAAATCAAAAAATAGACTTAATAGAAGGAGCCAACTGTTCAAACAATCTGACTGGTATTTACTGCGACGGGGACACATGCAGAACTAATCTGCTTTGACCTCATGAAGAATCTGAAGCTGCTCTGAATGTTAACAGGGAAAAGATGCGACTGCTGTTTTTCTTTATGTTTGTAAATGCTTAAAACATCTGAGGGCAGCAGTGACAGACCACATGTTCAATATCCTGTGCATAATGGCCTCTACAGAGACTGCTGTGATGGCTAATTCTCTCAGATGTTGGAGGTGTGTATGTATATTCCTCATGTCTTCAGGGATCAGGTTGCACAGAGGTGGGTGGGCTGCCGGTGAGACTGCAGGCTTTTCAGGAATCGACTACAGCAGTGTGATGATGTTTTTCTTTTGTTTTTCTTTACCTCTGAATGCTCCTCGGCGCGTGCCACCTCCTCCTGCAGGAGGTTCTGTGCCGTCTGTAGGCTGTGCTTCTGGACGCGGGCCTCTGCAACGACAGAAAAATAAAGGGGTGGATGATGAGGGATGACCTCACTGGAGCTGGGAGAAGAAAAAAAAACCCAGCGAACCGCAGCAGAGAAAATTATTTTCCAAATCACAAAGAAGAGCTTTAACCATCTTCTCATCAGCGTATGTGCTGACTAGAAGATGATGATGGTGGTGGTGGTGATGGGGTGGACGGTTTCTGGAAAACAGGGGCTGTAAATACTCAACTTTGAGCTATTTTGGGAAACTGGTCTTACTTGTGTTTGACCACGAGACTGAAATTCGCCTTTAAAGTCTCATTTTTACTGTCTTCTCATATTTCTGTCCCGGATACTCCATTGAGATTCTCAGCCTTCAGCAGATTAATACAAAAACAAAAGAATAATTAAGAATAAATGCTTTTCCTCGAGCGTTCTTTGACCTTGTGCCTCGCCAAGAAAGCCCAGGAGGTCGCTATTCATGAGCACACACACACACACACACACACACACACACACACATACAGCTGCCACATTTGAATTATTTATATCTTCTGAAATGAAATAAAAAGCAGGGAGCCTTAAACAAAAAGATTAAGGCAGCAGCTTGTAAAAACCTGCACAAGACACCGCATGTAATAAAACCTGTCAGAGAACATTTAAACCAACATTACATCAGAGACGGTGGAGCGGTGACATGACTGACAACATGACTGTGACACGAGAGTTCAGCAAACGGAGGGAAAACACTGATTAAAACGCACTTTTTCTTCTATTCTTGTCAATATATTGGTCATTTTTATCACTGAAGAGATAGCGATTGACTGTATATTGATAGGTTATTTGAAAACAGAGAGCGGTAATAGCTCATCGAGTGTATTCTTACTGAAACCCCGATAACACAAGACACAAAATATGTGGTAAGATAATAAGTACAAGAGGTAGGAATAGTATGGTGCAACATGGCCTTCGACAACATCACAATAAAGTGATTCTGCAATAATCTATTTATAAACTATGTGACACAAATAGGTCATTTCTTCACTGTCCGCCATTATCCTGCTGTCAAATTCTCCTCTTTTCACATTCCTGTGAAAAGCGCCTCGATGACGAATCAAGAAGAAGCCGCACTGATGAGTGAAAATGGAAGGAAATCTGTTTAAAGTGCCATGTTTGATGATTAAAATGTCCATATTTGGCACCAGTGTACTGATGATTATATGTCAATAGTCAGAACGATGTTATATTACGTGGATATTGTGTCACACAGATGTGGCTTTTAATTTGATTTGTCATAGTTTTGAGTGTTGAAACCACAGGATGCACATGTCGAACACGACTACGGGCTACGACTCCGATCAAACGTGAAGTTTGGGCAATTCATATTTAAGTTACTACAACTTCAGAGAAAGACTTGAGGAGAATCCACAAGGAGTTTGTACCTTATCAGCTTTTTATCAACACAGAACCGGTGTTGTTGGAAAACACGATTTTAGAAAACGGCTCCCAGAGTAAAGAAAATCTCAAATTTTCATGTCTACAACCAATACGCAACTTTGGGAAAACAATAATGTCAAAGTGCCACCTCTCTAACGCTTAAATCACTAAACATCACGTTTTTGCTCATGATCCATGTCTTCCTCTCTGTTTTTGGTGTATTTGAAGACATTTCTTGAATCAATCTCTTGTTTAAGAGCAGTATAACATGGCGCATTAGTGTAAATATCAGCCAACACTGGCTCAAATGGACATTTCAAGTTTCAGGCAGCAAGAACAATGTACACTGAGGTTACTTCCAAAACGGAGAATATGCAATTTCCTGTTGAAAAATAACATAAACACTTGCTTACATACAGGAAGTGCCACTAAAGCTCCGTGCTAAAAAGGCCTAATGTGAACAAGCGGAGACGAGCACATCCTGTGCCCGTTCTGTCTAAATATGCGTTCAGCGCAGAGCACAAGCGCAGCATCTGTTCACCTCCTGGGGAACGGCGGTCGCTCATCATTACATACAAATCTGACCCAGCTGACTGGAAAGTGTGTCTTGTCCCTGCGAGGAGACGTTGTGACAGCCACGCTAAACCCCACCACTCCCTGCAAGTCTGAGTGGATTCAATGGAAACTGAGGGGCAAATAAAGGTCACAGTGACGACTCCAATAAACTGTGAACCCTCCAGGGAAATCTCTACCCCCCCTCCCATCTGACAGATACAGAGAAAATGGACAGTGTGTGCAGGCGGCTGCACCTCAAGATGTTCACTCTAAATGTTCCCTGCTTGTCAGTGAAGCACGATGATGTGGTTTGGCCATCAGATAAGTCAGCTGGATCTCAGACAAACTGAAAAAAAAATAATGGTTGCACCAAATGTCTGGTTCAAGGCTGAATGAACATGACAGTAGGTTCTGCTTTCTCGGACAGCAGCACCTCAACATTAATAATCCATGCTTCTCGCGTGGTGGACAGTCGCTGCGTGAAAATCAAATCGGCAGTAGTAAAAAAAACGCAAGCGTGCACTCAGGAGGGGCCTTCTCCATGACCCCACGCTGCAGCTGTTGGGAGATGGGGGAGTAATGTGAGGTGACAGCCAAGCAAACAGAGAAGCCGCATGTGCCCTACATTTGAGGAGGTGGAGATGACGTGGAGGCAGAAGAACCTGAGGGCCAGCGGTGCCTGACGTTGAACCAAACGAGGGCATGGTGTTGCTGTTACTGTGTCTGGGAGCGGATATGAGACAATGAAGCGTCGAGGCACTTCTACACGTGACTGTAGTGTACACCAAACACAAACCACGTCATATGCACAGCGACAGCATCTTTGTGCTATTGTTGTGTGCATCTGCATCTATCACATCTATCAGGTACAGGTCGTCTCTGCAGATAAAACTTCTAGTGTCTCCAAATCCTCGATTTGATTTGATTTTCAATTTTAAGGTCACAATTCAATTGTACACCTGGGTCTGCCATTTTTAGGATCATTGTTTTTTTATCATAATAACTCATTATATTTTTTTTATTCCTGTTTTGATTGTCTACATGGCGTTATGATCGATATACTGTCCATCGTTTGTTTGCAATGCACCAGACTGAGGCCTTATTGTCACATTTAAATCCTTTATTAACAATATGAATGTGACATAACCAGTCAATTGGAAACTAAGTGTAAAAAGAAGAGAAGTTTTAGAGAGTCATGTAGCTCTGTGTCGCTAAGGTCACTAAATCTACACTCAGCTCCAATTACATGATCATACATATTAAATGTTTAAGTCCACCACTAAATAAGGTCACATGTCTGATGCTGCAAACACGTCTATAGCACGAGCTATCGCTTTAGTGTGAGTTGAATTTTGAGGATGTTTACACTCCAAATGAGGACAGAAGAGTTGCCCGTGTTAACAGAGTTGTTTTCCTAGTTGTGTCTACATCCTTATGATGCATGCAGCGATGTCCTGTGCTTTGTTACATTTTCATAACATAGTTTACATACCGTCGATTCCCTCAGAGGGTGTGTAACGCTTTAGGTCCGTGTTGCGAAAGTTGACTTAGATTAACGGAGGCGATTCAAACCCTCATAAACGTGACGTGAATGCTTCACTAAGCAAATGGAACATGCCATTATGACAAATGTCATGTGACATAAGTGAGGGCTGCAAAAGTCTTCCACACAGTTGGAGCGTTATGTTATAATAGCAACATGGTAAATGCATCAGCTTAAATGTCTTTGTAAAGGTTTCATTTTTTAAAGTAGTAAAAAAAATTATGAAATTCAAGATTGAATCTCTTTTAAATATTGGGATTTTAGACATTTCCAAATATTTAAGCATGTTTTTGGAACAATATCCAACAAATATAATAAAAAGTGTTTCAGAAGCAGAGTACCACCCACAGTTAGATATTTCTTTCAACACAGAACATATTTATAGACTGGAGGTCTCTCTGTTTTATTTTCGGTCTCACGTCCTTTAAAGTTGCCAGGTCTGCTCTCATGTTTCAGTCCTGCACTCTGTGAACTCCAGACCGGACTGAACACTCGTCCAAAAGTCCTCCCGTTGTGCTGTGATGGGCATGCAGTCATTAAAAACATCAAAGAGACTCTTCCCGTGACAAAATGATTGAATCCACCATCGGGCACAACACCCCTCAAATCCCCCGACTGTCAAGGTGTCCGGTCCGGTCAGGGTCAGCGTCAGAACCTTTTCATGTGTGAGCTGAGACAATGTGAAGTCAAAACCTACATCGTCTCGGAGGAGTCTCGCCACGCGAAGTGCTGATCGATGTGACAGTCGCTGTGAACGCACGGTGCGTTGAGCAGCAGCCTCCCAGGCAAACAGCTGATGTCTATGTGTTAATGAACATCGCCAGAGTCTCCCAGTCAACTCTGAGATACAACACGAGGAGTGAAGGTTAAACAAACCATCAAATCAGACCATTTGTATCCACGTAACTGCAGCTGCGTTCAGTTACCTATCATATCAACAGCTTGTTTATTATAAAAAATTAGGCAAAAATACACTTTACATAGTTACAGCTGTCGCTTTCCACATTTTACACTATCAGTGAATTCAAAATAAATCAATGAATTCAAATAGAGACGGTGCAAAGCTTCATTTTGGCACGTGTACTGCTGATAATAGACCCTTAAGGCTTCTGTCATTATGTAACTTAATTAGGGAATCCATGTTGAAAGGTCACATACAATACAGCAAAGTCTGACCTTGTACATTATTTATAATTCGATTCATAAGCACATCATGCCTGGGTTTGTGTCACTCATTAAAGGTCAGATATTTACATGAATGTTTAACAGAAGTTTCAGTTTTAAAAGCCAAAAAGGCCATCATTTAAAAATCCCCTCTATGCAGCATGTGCCTGTCAAAATCTGCAAAATAATATAGAATAATAATTTGTGTCCAATCTGATTTTGCTTCTAGAATTTTAGCAGTTTGTTAAAAATCTAATTGATTTTTAAAGAAACGTTATAAAGGTCTAACAACTGGGGACCAGGCACTTTCTATTAAACTTTAAAATACATCCTTCGAGTTAGTCTCCTGCATATTTGTTACCATTTACTGCTATGACAATATTGATCAATGATTGCATATTTAACCAATCACAAGAGAGCTCAGGTCAGAGAGAGATTATAACATTGTTCACAACTACCTACAACTAAAAAGAAAGGGAAAACGCATGAAGAGCACATGTCATATATCTATCATATCTATCGTAAAATGTTACCATTTAATGATCTAGGAATGAGACTCTCGACTGTTTGTCTGCCTTTAGGGTCGTGAAAAACAAGTTGACACATCATCATCCTTCAGTCTGATATTGCTTCTGTTTTTGTTCCCTACAAACCCCTGAGGGAAATATCTGCGTCTTCAGCTGCTAAATGCTCCTCTATGTTCCCTCACTGTGCACAGTTTGTGTGTAGTGGAAGGAAACATTGGTTTTCTTTGGCTTTGTTGCTGAAAAACAGCTGCCTGTCTTAGCAGAAAACATCACCGGGAACAGTGAGTGAATAAAAACACTAAATACTTGATCTGGAAAGGTAAACATTGAGCTCACCTGTGGCTAATATTGTCCCTGGTCATAGGCTGCTAGACTGACTTAACCAGCGCTAGCTTGAAACAACACAAACATGGAGATGTTGTAAGTCAAGAATGAGACCCCCCTTGAAAAGCTACATACTCTACTGTGCTGGATAGCTGTGAAAAATCAAGTGAATAAATGCACTTTAAAATGCTGGGCAGGCATTCTGCGACTGATTATACACACATAGGTCATGGTTTTACAGTTGGGGCCATGCAGAGCATGGATGTATCCAAGGCTTGGGAGTCAGCAGTGAATTACAACCCTGCAGCGCTCTGCACTCACGTTTGTCGTCTCTGCCACGATGTTAGCACATAAAAACCTGAGAGAGTCCGTGTTAAATCTACAGCAAGTGTGATTACAGCTTCACAGCTGTGATGAGCTGCGAACTGGGAGTAACACTGGCCATTTTAAAGGTCATGCAGAGATGGGTATCGGCCAAACTAGCTACTCGTGTTTCAGTGAAGACCACACTTAAAAACCAAGAATGTACCCAAGCCTGTGACCAAGTCAGTCTCGAGTAAGCCTTCTGAGGACTAAGACCACATGCAATGTAACATCAAGACGATGACCAAGACCACGGTGTACCCAAGATCAATACATTTAGGGACTAAGAGTGGATCGTGCTGAAGACCAAGACCAAAGAGTAGCCAAGACCAATATTGTTAGAGGCTGAAACCAAGTAAAGACCACCAAGACCTTAGTGTACCCCAAGAGTTTTAAGAACTGAAACCGAATCATGACCAAAACTATGACCAGAGTGTACCCAAGACCAAGACTTTTAAGGAATGAGACTGGATCATGACCAAGACCTAATTGTACCCAAGACAATTTTAAAGGCTTAGGCAAATTTTGAGGGATTTTGAGACCAAGTCAATGTGACAACCAAGACCAGAGTGTACCCAAGACCAAAACCGTAAGGAACTGAACCTAATTATGACCAAGACCAGAGTGTATCCACGATCAAAGCTTTTATAGGCTGAGATCAGAGTGACCAAAAGGAAGGACATATAAAATATAGTGGGCTTGGCTTGGTCTCCACTTGGCTTCCCTCTGCCTTGTCTTGGTTAAAGTCAGTTCTTGGTCTTGTTAGTGTGTTGTTTTTAAATGCAATATTACTCTCCTCCTACGAGAAAGCCTCATCTGAAATGACAATAGAAGCGTTTATCTGTTTTTATATTCAGTGGAGAGCTCTCCTGAGTCCTGTAAATCAAACCGTGAGATCAGCACCGTGACATCTTATTTCCTTTGACGTTCCGTTGTTCTGAGGTTTGATGAGCTTTCCTGTGTCTGTTCAGTCATGGTCAGTGCCGCTCATGGGATCAGCTCTACTGTCTAATGCCAGAACCCACATTTCTCCAATCTGACAGATTTATAATCAGTCTATTTAAGGGACTTTTTCCTGTTTTCCTCCCATTTGGAAAGAACTAGTCCCCATATGCTTTCATCGGTGTCCCTCTTAACTCCACAGTTGGTCAGGAAAGGGCTGATGTTCAGCATGAGCACGATGTCTACTGAGGCCTGTATGACCAGTGCAAGGACAAAACCTGCAGCAGCTTTGTACCTGGATATCCGATCCAAAACACCAGACATGACTATCACAAGGAATTTTTCTATGGCCGTGTGGAAGAGAGCAGGCATTGTCTTGATCCTCAGTTAAAGTATTATAATCTGTATAGTAGAGGATAACAGATATGGGTTTTCTATAAGTAAAAAAAAAGATGTTTGGGGATGAAATTTGGATGAATTGCCGATTAACACAATGATCAGTTAGTGCAGATGAATGAAAACGACAAATATCAGTCCAACCAATAAATCATTACACCTCGACTGCAGAGGAACACTTTTACTATTGAATCCAATATGAAACCGCCTCCAGGACAATGAACTGAACTCATCCTTTCCCTTCTTTTTCATGCTACATTGACACTTCCCCTTTAGGATTTATAGTTTCCTCTTTTCTCTCACTTCACAACATTGGCATATTCTGCCAAATTCTGACAACTCTTTCTCTCCAGGCTTAAAACACGGACATCCACATTAGGAGCGTACAAACCATTCAATGGAATTCCTGTAAAAACATGACTAAGAGCATTAGCCATGCTAGCAGCTGTGTTAAGCTGTAGTTAGGGAATATTAACAAGCTGATGCTAAGCATGCAACGTACAATGCCAAACACTTTTTTTTGGAGCGCTCATTTCAGAGTAAGCAAATTCGCTGATTAGCATTAAACATGAGATACAGCTGGTGTTCAAGTGGCTGCCAATATTTTTGGGGATATTTTGCTGCAACCCACTGTAGTTTGTATTAGACGGGTTAAATTTTGGACTTTTAATGACAATCACAAGTCATTGGAACACACATCAGGGGTGATTTTGGAGTTCAGTGTCTTACCAAAGACAAGATTGAACCACCAACCCTCTGATTAGTGGGTGGTCTGTCGTACCAGCTAAATTTCAAACAAAATCTACACATGTCAACCTTATGGTGGCACTATAGGAAATGGTCAAAGGTTCATCAAAGCCATTGGGAGTCGTCGTCGTGGCCGTGTGGACATCTGAACCAAACTTCACTGTAATCAACTCAATGGTCTTTAAGATATTTCAGTCTGGACAAAAGAGACGGACACAATGGACACCAATAATCAGACTATTTACCTTTATTTTGATTAAGACATTACGAGGGCTGCAAGTAGTGGTTATTTCATAATTGATTAATCTGCTGATTAAGAGTACTTGTTTGGTCCATAAAATGTCAGAAAATCTGGAAATAACAATGTTGTCAAATGTCTTGTTTCTCCACAAACCAAAATGATTCAGTTCAATTATTTATTTTAGTTTATTTATTTAGTAATCGATTATTAATCAATGTATCAAGTAATTGTTTTAGCCCTATAAGACAATCAAAATCTTATCAAATCTATGCTGATATGAGTTGCTAACAGGATATTTTATCCATAATCCCATTTCTACAGTAAGTTCTGGTATATCCACATCACATGGGAAGTCAAATTTTTACAGCATTGTTGCAAAAAGACGAGAGAAGATGGAATTATCGGTCACTTATGATGGACAACACTCAAGTCGCTCAAGTGTAATTACTCAAACTTGAGCTAAAATTCATGAGAGGGCTTGGAAAAAAATGAGCAAAGAAGTTGGATTACCTGGTAATTCTTAAAAATGTGTCACCTGATTAAAGTCATCAGTTGCGCTGTTGTTGGTTGGTTGCTGGTTTGGTGTAGCATTAGCCACAGGCAAGCAGTAACGGGCTGTGACTATCAAGAGTAAACACAAACGATCCGGTGACGACAGTCGAGCAAGTGAAATGGCTTCCTGCTGCATGCAAAAGCACCATTACCAAGCTTAATCTGATCATGACTCACGTCTACATTACACACAACTGTGAAAACAATACATTGGACATTATTATCTAATTAGACATATACATAATATGATTAAGAGTATGGAGCGTGACCTAATTCATGTTTAAGTATCTGTTTACGTGGTCGTGTATTAGTCAGACTATTGTTTCAATGTGATTAACACTAGAATATGGAAATATAATCACTGCAAGCCAAATGCCAGACCGAAGTATGACTTCCTGCCTTCATTATTCCACACTGCAGCTGTTTGAACATGCTTTTAAAGTTTATTTAGATGAGACGGAGCTCTTATTCCTTATGCTTTCAATCATATTGACTTAGGTGGTTTGGGACAAAAAAGAAACAACAGCCAAATGCAAAGTCTCGAGGCCAGCTGTGTTCACTGAGATGGTGCACAGCCAAGCTGAAAGTGTCTCTGCCGCAGTATAGATGGAAACTCTAACCCTGTGTTTTGTCTGACAGCTTCACTGAACTGCTACCGATTATGAGCAACTCGCTCAGCATCTTCTCTCACTCTGAATCCTTAAAATATGTATCACACACTGGGCTCACTTTTCGAATCTGTCCCGACAGCGCAAACACATCTTAAATGTTTGTATCGCGCGCACACACACACACACACACACACCGAAGTACACTCAGATCTTTCAGACCCTGAGAGACCACAAGTGACTTGCTGACATTGACTCAAAGGGGTGTAATCCTTTTATTCCAGTCTGACTATGGAAAGTCCCAGACAGAATAGCTTCATCACAGACACATATGCACTTTGTTCTCTGACAACAGAGGAGGTGGACAGATACAGTCTCACAGGAAGTGAACATGAAAACCTCTTCTTTTGGTGTGATGAGTAGAAACAAACCCTGGCATCCCGATTTGATGACGACACCTGACATCGCAAATAAAGGTGTGACAATAAGACACAGCAAGTACAGTCCTGTGAAAGGATCCTCAGCTTCCGATCCACGTTTGTGCTGAACTCGTGGGTGTAAAGAGAAATTACTGTGTGGCCAGTGGGTGAAAGTTCAACTCTTTTTTTATTATTATTTTTAACATTTGTTTTGAACACAATTTCAGCACTTTTGTGCTCCTTTGACAAGAACCACAGATTGGTCTGTGAATTATTAAGGAGATTGGAGAAGAACTATAACAGACAAAGGGTGCAGTCTGGGTGTTGCGCACAGACATAACAGCCAAAAAACAACAGCTGCTAAACGACATCAAACGATGAACCACAGTCAGACAATTGACAATGCTTTGACTAAAGTGATGCCAGGATGTTGTTCTCATAAAACTGACACATGGTGCTGAAGCAGTCACAAAGGCATATCTCATGTTTTTCATGATGGTACAAGTATTGATTTCCTTTCAAATTTAAACCTGACACTGATATCAAAAGTTCACTGATGTTATCAGTGGATTAATGTTTTAATGACAGACGCCATAGATGCATATCTCTAAAGTCCTTCAAGGTAAGTCTTTCAAGTGTTTTGTGTGTGCAACCAATATGCAACTTTGGGAAAACAATATGATAGCTGTGGCGCTGTAACACTGCCATAGAAATACAACTAACGATGACAACAACAACGAAAATGTGTGACAGCAAGAGAGGTGGCATTATGACATCCTCATTTTCCCAAAATTGCCTATTGGTTGTATATTTGCAAGAAAAAGTATGTGAACCCGAGAAATTATCTGGATTTCTGCATAAATTGGTCATAAAATGGGATCTGATCTTCATCTAAGTCACAAAAATAGACAAAAACAGTCTTCTTAAACTACTACCTCACAAACATGTTTTTATTGACTGGGTACGATTGGGGACTTGCTTCAGTTGGGGGTTGTAACATTCAGCCGGTCCGAGTTTGCTTTCACACTTTCAAGAATTTATTCCAAGAATAACTGAAGGAGAAGACGAGACAAACAATGAAAAAGGAAAGTCACTCATGTATTGATGAATGCAGAGCAACTTCTGTTTCCGCCACATAAGAGCTCACAGTTGATTGAAAAGATCACAGTTGTTATATATATATTCGTCTGACCATATTTCCGTCAGAGCTTTTACCTCGTTCTAACTCCCTTCTCCTGGCTATCATTCTATACATGCATATGTTTTGGTTGTGGTTACCCACAATGCCCTGCGTACCCCCAGTTGCATATTGGTTGAACACACAAAAACGCAAGGGTGGCGTTTTTCTTAGGCATTTTAGAGCTCCCAAAACGCTGGTTCCATGAGGATGAAAAAGCCAATACGATTCAAAAGTTTTGCGAATTCTCCTTAATTCATTCCCGTGTGCCAGGGGCTCTGAAAGGGTAGCAGTGGCTAACGACTGAGGTGAGTTAACAGGACACAGCTGAACCTAATTAAGGAGGAGCAGGTCGAGTCAATGATGGGAGAACACAGGAAGTGAAGTTGTCTGGGATGGAAAAGAATGTGAGTAACTAAAATAAAAACAGGTGGAGATGCTGAAATATTGTAAATGGTCGGTCTCTTCCATATAATGTCATTTTCAAGATGCATCTTGTGTGTTACCATTTTGCGTTGTGACTCCATTACTGCAGCCTCATGCATATTTCCCTCTAAATCCAGACTTTGACACGGTGTCTGGTTACTGCTGCCGAGCTCCGCCTGTTCAGTCGATGTCGTTTAGCTTCCACATCTCGCCTACGTCCACTTCAGCCGAGTAACACACTGCATTTTAACACCCACTGAGGAATCTTAAGTAGCCGCATGGGAATATAAAAGCAGTTCACTGGCCGCTCGTTTTGTGAACGTCGGTGTGTGCCATTGAGCGTGGACGTGACTCAAAAACTGTTTCTGGCTGCAGTGAAGTCTGGTTTGAACCTCTTAACATACTGTACATCTTTCACGGGATATCATCAAGAGCCAAAAAAGTCTGGAAAGCAGCTCTTTGATTTCTTATCAGTGACACTCAATTTGACAGCACGTATTGATGTTTTAAATAGCACTGCAGCTGCGCTGTAAATATCTCACACTGATCTACTGTCTTTATCCATTGGAGCGTGAAAAATATGTATGTGGGCCTCGACTAAGCAAGTAGTCTTAACGGATTTGTATCAGTTTGAGTATCTCCGAGATTAAATCTCCATGCTTTAGAGAAATTGTGTTTATATTAGGATATCACAGATGCACAGTCGGCGAAGGGGATGAAATAATGAAAACGGTCAAGTGTAATATAACTCGATGTGCAGCCTCCTCAAAAATGATGAAAATACTTTAAAACCCACATAAAGGAGAGAGAGAGTGAGTCTGTGCTCAGTGAAGCCTTTTCCATCTGCAGTGTAGACGAGACAGAGTAGCAATGCAGAATATTCTGTGATACTTCCGCTTTAAGATTTGACAAAACTAAAGGATGGCTGTCATTTTCCCCAAAAATCATGCTCACATGAATATTACCTGATACCATTGAGCATATTCACACACATTCATTCTTAGTGAGGACATAACGTATCCCCGAGCCCCTTACCCTGAGATTAACCATCACAGTTCAGTGCTTAACCCTACCCTGACCTAAACACAACTCTAACCCTAAAACCAGGTAACTAAAGGTCTTTGTCTTGGGTCAACTGTGGTCTTGATCATGGTCTTGACTCGGTTACAGTCTTGTTCTGGATTTAGCTGTTTTATTGTGGTCTTTACTGCAACACTAGCAGAATGAACAAATAAAGTTTGAGTAACTTATCAATATTCATTCATTCGTAATAAATCAGCCAACAGAGACAATTACATTTAAAATTGGACAAGAGAGTACGAGTCCTGACTCCTGATGAGGAAATCAGCTGAAGTCCCGATTCAAAAGTCTAAACGTCGGAGCCAATGACTGATACAAAGTGCAGTAGCAGGAAGAAACAGAGAAACTCTGATGCCAACAAAATCTGTGAGAAACTGTGCAGAGTGGATGTCAAGAACAACTCAAGGCCTCGACGCCACCTGGGAGACACAACTCACTCTGCCAGCTTTCACTGGTCGCAGGATGTATGAAACAATACAGCTGTCGGCCTTGATCTCTGCTCAGTTTACTCCTCTCAGAAAAGCATCTTCATTCACCGTTTTTGTTTTTTTTTCCTTTTTCACCCTCCTCTTTCCTTGTCGCACCAAACGAGAATCAGATGTTTAGCAGAGGAAGGACGGACCCCCGCCCATCCTGCTTTGCTGGGGTGGCGGGACAGCATCTGTGTAACGCGCGCACACACACACACACTCACACTGACAGGAAGTTTAACATTCCTCCCAACTTCCATCAGTGGCCGGCAGCTGATGCAGAAATGTGGCGATGTCTTTTCACGAGGGTAGAACCCGGCACTTAGAGCTGCTCCGTTAAAGCTCACACTCGCGGTTTAACACAAGCAGCAGTTGACAATATGTCGGGAAATGAAGGCGGAGAGATTTACTTTATCACCTGCTCTCGGCTTGGCTCTGCTGTACGAGCGCGAGGAATTTCCTACAGTTTGCCCGTGAGGCTTTTAGATTTCAGGCCGAGGCTTAGACGACATCCTCCGGCGCAGTCCTGTGGCTGCCTCGTCACAAGCTTGACTTGCCTAAACAAAGACAAGGCCCCCTTTTTCACCCTGCAAATTCCTTGACAACTGCTGGAAGCTTCCTGCTGGCACTTGATATGCTCCATTTCGTTCCCATGACCAAAGCACAGTCACGCTGAGGCTTTCGATGAGCAGTTGAAGCCTCGTCTTGCTGACAGCCCGAAAGCTTTTTCTGAGCTCTGATGTGAAACTTCCCCTTAACTCTGCGAATGAGCGGAAAGTGTCGCAGCGAGTTGACGGTGATTGAGGGGTATTTTTTTGCTTTCTATGCCTGTGATGGTGCAGCAGGGAAAAGCTGTGAGTCTCACTGCAATTACAAGGGAAGACAATGAGGAGCCACTGTGTGATTTCATGTGTAATTACTCTAAACCTTCAGTGGTGAGGGTGCAAATGCTGCTTGGGTTTTCCCTGTGATTTCTTCCTTTGTTTATTTTCTTTTGCAGCCCGTGAAAAAAGCTGTGAGGCCACGTGAGCTTGATAATCAGCTGTTCTAAGGTCAGACGCAGAGCAGCGCTGTCACTGGCAAAATGAAAACAATTCCTGCTTCACTTTCACGGAGCAAGGACTTTTTCACTAATCCATTCCTGGAATTTGAACCAGTGACCTTGCCACCACCACACACTTTTTTTGATTTATGTCTCCATAGCGATCGTTTACCGGCATTTCATCCATGTGAAACCAGAACCCGATACCCCAGCCCACCCCACCCCTCCTTTATGTACACTCACCGAGCCGACTCCGTTTTTCCCAGCATGTGGTTGCCAGGTTGGACAGTTCCCGGTATTTCTCCGCCAGCTGGAGTTTGCCGTTATTAAGACGTGGTCGCCGGGCGAGGCTCTCCTCGGCCAAGTTCCGGTTGGAGGTCAGCAGCGTCTCCCTGTCCACCTGAAGCTCCTGGAACTGAACAGAAAATCAGAAAAACTCTGATTAGAAGATTCTTTTCTGTTCCTGATTCATAAATGTACAATTCTCTTGAGATGAATGCATCAAACTAGCAAGTTGCCATTACTACGGAGGTGTCTCCACACTGTTTGAATGCAAACTGCCATAAGAAGTAGGGATGGGAATTTCTAGAAAAATACTATTAGAAAATTTGTTGGTCTTATTTATTGTATATTCTAAACTCCAGTGCATGAGAGCAAGTAAAAGTAATGCAGGGTTCACAGTGTGTTGAGTTTAGAGGAGCAGCTTCAAGATGCATTCAAGAAAGCTCGAAGAAACAAAGTCCACTAATCTACAACTACTCACTGGAGTAGAAATATTAGTTTTTATAAATGCCGCAATTGAAAAAACATTTGTTCTGAATGTTTTTAATATACTTTGCATAGCCACAGTGAGTCGACAACCAAATACTCTCATACCCTAATTAGAGTATACAATTTTGTCCTTTTTAACTTGTCTTCATGAACACGGTCATCGAGTTCTAACTTCCGATGTAAACAGAACTCGCTATAAAACCATCAAACCAACAGATGCAGAGTTTAGCTCCAGAGTGAAGAAATCCCACCATGTTTGTTATCGCGGTGCATTCAATGACTCATGGTGTTAAACGTGCAGAGAGCACAGGGGCTACACCCACCACAGCTGCATGACTTCATATGAACACAGGGACTCGTGGGTGAAGGAGAGAGGAGGTGTGTGTGTGAGTACAGGAACAAACAACAAACTTTGTGAGGACAGTTAGGGACATTTTGTCTGGTCCCCGCAACTTTAAAGGGCTTTTTTAGAGTTAAGACTTGGTTTTAGGGTTAGAGTTGGTTTTGGTTAGGGTTAAGTTAAGGGACAAGGAATGTGTACGATGTGTCCTTGCTAAGATATAAAAATCAAGTTTGTGTGTTTGGAACCTTTGTGTCAGACTTTCTTTATGCTCTGCTCTGGTAAAACCTGTACCTGATGAAGGACAAGGGCATTGGCTAAACACCTGAGAACCGTCTTATCATCAACTCTCTCTGTTCAGCTTCTGTATGACACGACATACTCAAACACCAGATAACACACTGAAGCTTAAACCATACAAAGTCAATGAAACTACTGCAAATATTTGCAGTGTGTGTGTGTGTTTGTGTGTGCGTGATGGCTAAGCAGCCTACCACCTGTGTTTTCATGTTCTGTGAGCCATCACAAAGTTGTGTTATGTTATTTCCTATTAATCTCATGCAGGAAAGGTGGACTCCACGAAGATAACTCCAAAATATAAATGACTTGGGTAATTTAATCATGAACCCAAAGACATTCAGTTAATTCACAGAAATCGTCACATTGCACCTGAACAGTGAATAATTCTGCTTTAAAAACAAGGATTCTGTCAGCTGCTGTGCAGCAGGTTCAGCGGGGGAAGCACCAGGTGAAGTGATTGGCACAGTTGTAGTGAGGTGTCTAATCATGTTTATTCTACCTGGACCTGGGAGGGAAACCATTGCTGCACATACTTTATTTAGGCTATTTTCACACATATCTGAAAGAATCTCACACCTTTTAATGTGTTTTTTTTTCTTTCATCCACACGAAAACTCAGTTTTAGATCACTGAAAACTGGAATACTTGAATTTCCCAAAGGGGATGAATAAAGTTTATCTAATCTAATCTAATCTAATCTAATGGGAAAACTGGTTACCTGCCCATCCATGATAAATACACTATTCTCCATGCTGTGAATAAATAGAGAAATCCTGCACAGATATCATGATGTATCAGTATATGATTGTCTTGCAGTATATTGATCACAGAATCACTGTATCGTGACATTATTGGTATCGTGATTCCCATCCCTACTGTTTCATTATTAAACGAAAACGAATATTGGTTGAAACGGCGTGGAATCGAGGATTTAACCACACCCCCAGTGTGATGTCCCGCAGGCGTGCCAGAGGGGAAAAACATTGCCCCCACTAACCCGAAGATGCTGCCATCTAATAGTAACCACGGCCACATGTTAATGCTTACAGTCCATGAGAGGAGCAATGACATAATAAAATACATGGGATCAAATCATAAATGGGATTAATATACAGATGAAACCTTTATTCATACAATTTATGTTGAAAAGTCAAATTTCCGACCTTTTATGGCTTTTAAGGCACCATGCTGGGTGAGGTATGCTCGTGCGGGGGAGCGGTTGGGAAAGTCACACTGTCACAAGACCACAGGGAAACTATAAATTACTCAAATGAGCTGCAGCAGCTCAGCACTGCCAACACGTAGAGTCACAGCGTCACTGTACAGAAACAGTTAAAAGTGTCTCACAAACACCGACACAAAGCCACACTGTGAGCTCCACACTGCACAAAAAACAAAAAAAAATTTTCTTGAATGCTCCATCAGTCTCAGCATTCCTGCGACTCTGCCCAGCCGGATACATTTCGGTTTCAACTGCTTCCCTTTCAGCAGTCACTCACTCTGGACGCAAAGGCCCGTTTCACTTGGTCCAGCGCCGTGTTGCATCTGTCTCACATTTTACGTGTTGTCAAAAAGGACGCATGAGTCTGAAGTCCGGTGGAATTTCCAGACTGTGCCCTGTGGTCAAACGACGGGCCGAGATACGGCGCGTCTGATTCAGGAGAATAAAAATAACACGGCGTGTTTTGAACCAATTATGCGTCAAGTTTCCCTAAACAGGACACTCCGTTTCCTGCTTTGTGTACTCTACTCATCAAACAACTGACACAGTCTGTTGAGAGCAAAATGTTTGTTGAATTGTGATGCACAGGCTGTAAGAACACAGTTGATATATTGTTTATCGTCCCTGATAAATGACACTCTGGGAGCAGGCGACTCAGATCCTGGAGGAGACAAAAGAGCAGCGCCGCCTTTGTTTTTTGTGGTTGGACGTGTCTGACCACTTGAAATGCAGTAAATAGGTGCTTCTCTTTTATCTGAAGTGAGACTCAAACCTAATGAGACTTCTGTAACGCAGAGGCGTTAATTAAACAGTCGCCCCTCAGATGAAAAGAAGAAGAGAAGTCTCTTCCATGACAGGGAATCCTTCTTGTAACACTAGTGTCACACATTAGTTCTGAAACCATATTTCAGCGACTAACGCTGTTGCCTTACAGCAAAAAGGCCCAGCTCTGCCTTTCTGTAAGGAGTGAGAGCATGTTTTCCTCATGTTGTGTGTGGGTTTTCTCCAGGTTCCTCCCACAGTCCACAAACATGCCGAGGTTAATTGGACAGACTGACCGTAGCTGTGAACGTGAGAGTGAATCATTGTTTGTCTCTGTGTGATGGACTGGGCGACCTGTCCAGGGTGTGACCCCACCTTTGGCCCTGTGTCAGCTGGGATTGGCTCTAGTGACCCCCCACGGCCCTCATGGTGGAGAATGAAGCGCGAGATAATGAATGAATGAACACTGTCCAAATAGAGTTCTCCCCCTTTGCCAGTGTTTTCTGACACGTTTTATTCGGACAACGTGCACCCAACAATGGAGGACACCGCATTGCCGTCACGTTTTGGACTGAGTGAACCTAGGTTTATCCAAATGCAAACCGAGGCATTTTGATGTACACCTCTTGGAGGTGGAAGGGAGTGACTACACCCTTTTCCAGACTCAATCCCAAATGAAATTGAGATGCAGTTTGTCGTCAGGCGGATTAATCACATTTAGCAACACTAGCAACTCTCACGATGAAGTCGGCCATGACAGACACTCTGTATGTTTACATGCACAGTTTAAGCGAGCTAAGGCCGTAGTCTGACTAAGACAGGCAATCGGACAACTTACCGAGTATACATGTATACAAGCTAGTTTGTATTGAATATAGTGACCTTTATGTAACTGGATAAAAAAGTGCCGGTGAGATTGGTCGGTGAGATGGACCATGTTGTGGTTCTGTACGTCTGTAAGAGCATGTGGTTGTCGTGTTGTCTGAAGAAAGACGCTGCCAACGTATGAATTCCGCCAGCAGTACTGCGGTTTATACGTCGTCTCCTTCTACTTCAGATTCAATGACCGGGGAGGACATTTTGGTGCATGCACAGAACGCCAAGTCCAACTCCAGTCCGACGAAGCATATACATGCCGGAGTAATCGGACTATGAATCGCACTATCCACGTATGTTATTCCGACTAAGACGAGCTCAACGTTTGTATAACGTGTTGATATGACATTAAGTAAACCTGAATTAATGTCTTAGTCTGACTAAAATCAGACTTTTAACATGCATATAAACACACTGACTTCAAAAAGCCGCCACCACCATCAAGGGCCAAACACGCCTGCTGTTATGTGTTATTGTGGGGCTATGACAAGCTTTGTTTCAACATTCATCAAACAGAATAGTTGATGAATTTTTTTTCACACTATTATTTTTTACCACTATTTATTGTTCATGGCAGCAAAAAGCTGACTTTACCACTGATGAGTGCTCTCCGGAGGTTGTGTGTTGTTGTCATATCATATAAACTGGTGCTTTTGCATAAATAAAAGTTCTTTGGATTGATATTTATCTGCCAGCCTGTTTGAGATCACAGCAACGCTGCGGCAGAAGCAGCTGTGGCACCGGTGACAAAAACCTGATGTGTCAGATTATTGTACTCAGCGGACATGTCGCTTCTTGTTCTGACAGTTACAAATGAGGACGAGACGAGCGCTGCCAAGAAAGCTGCAGTATATATGACATTATGATTGATTCAACTCAGCAGTTTACATAACACTTGTCGTTTGCATGAGATTAATGAAGCGCTGTGCTCCCAGAGCTCATATGAATAAAAAACATTGTGAAATCATCACAGCAAACATATGCTTCATGATTATAATACAGCTGCACCAAGCACTGGAAGCGAATGTCACAATTTTTATATGATAAGCTAATGACAGGTTAATGGAACACTGGGTGAATTTCAATAGTCTCCCAGGGGAAGAGTTGTATGACCTCTCCAGGAGAGTCAACCGCTCTGGCTCCAACGTACCATTTCACTCACAAGAGCCAGGTTTCACATGTCACACCCGTCGCCAACAAGTCATGCCTTTCTCTTTCTTTTTAAGCAATATCACATGACTTTCAGCCTTAGCTGTCTTAACATATCAGAGAAGAAGTGGCGTGGGGTCCAGAGAAGACGTCAACTCAAAAGGTGCCGCCCAGCAGTTCTCATCGCGAGGACCTTCTTCTTCCAGGAATATTCTAATTTCTCAAATCGCTCCACATTAACACAGCGAGAACATAATTGATGGTGATGAGCACACACTGGTACTGTTTCAGTGCACACACTGCTGCTGTTGTCACCCCAGCCACAGCCATGAGAACGCAATGAAACTCTATAGCCCGCTGAATCTTGATGGAGAGACTATGTTCTGTTTGAGCACCCCCAAGGCACACCTAATGAAAATGGGGCCCATGCATGTATGTGTGTGTGTCAGTAAGAAGTATTGGTTGACACCAGGAAGCTCATAATGTAGCCCTGAGACACACATCAATGGTATGACTAATGCAGTGTAATGCATGCGGAATTCCGTTCAAAATACCTGCATCTATGCTCATACGCAAAACCACATTTACTAAATAACATGAATTCAATGTTTTCATAAGCTTATACATCACCCTTCCATTCGGCACAAATGTATCACAATAGGATGCTACCTAATGCAAGGATATGACACTTCTCCTTAAAGATACATAAGCACGTCAGAACAGCCTTAGAATGAAAATGTCACATGAAGAGTACTTGTAAAAAGTTGACATTTCTTTCAAATGGCAGATGTTGAATACATTCAAATGATGCCGAAATCGAAAGTGTGTTATAAAAAGGAAAACGCTTTCTTAGGTAATCTCCCACTTTGTACTGCAAAGTGCAGGGAGATGGAAAAACTCTATTTTGCGAGGTATTTAAACGGAGTTTGGCGTAAGGACTGCAAATGCATAGCGGCTTCAACACCACGATGCCTTTTGTGCACTACGAACACTTGTAGATCAAACTAATCACGCGAACATTGTACAGATCCACAAATCTGTTTTACATCTTCTGTTCGGCATCTGTTTAATTTACGCAAATATTAAAAAGTCGGTAAAAACCAGATTCGAAATGCGACCGCTCGCCACGCACACGATCGATGAGCCATGTAATAAGCGGATTTACGTTGCTACACATATCATGTTATACGACACAAAATACATAAACACTAATTTTCAGCGAAGAGAGAACAAAACACGCAGAGTGAAAACGAGGAAACGGCATCTTTACAGGCGATAAAAGGGACGTAATGAAGCGTTAATAAGGCGCAGATTCCTCCGGACACCCCGGGTTCTTCGGGGGGAACAGAGCAGCGGAACCCACCGTTTCATTCAGTCGGATGATTTGGTCCATTTTGTCGTCGTCCTGGAGAAGCTCCCGCAGCTCACTAGTGCTCAGAGCCCGGTAACCGTCAGGACAAGAGCCGGACTCCTTCACCAGGGACATTTTATTCCTTCACAACGCGGCTCGGAGACATGAAGTCAGCAGCGGTTACATCCCGCTGCCGTCGGAATGCAAGATGCGATCTGTCCGCATGGAGAGTCAAGCCGGGGGATGCAGTTAACTGTTGCACTTCCGGTGAACCCTTTCAAAATAAAAATACAAATTTAACCCTTGGTAAAACTTTTGATAAACCTAAGCAACTACTACTACTATAATAACATGCAACAGAAAAGCTAAATTACTCAAATAAGCATAAAGTGTATGAATAGTAACAGAGTGATAAAAATATAGTTACAGCTGCACTTACGGTAATATGATTAAAGTTAATTAAATGTAACCCTTTTCAATAATCCCATGCATTACAAATTCATTACATTACATGTCATTTAGCAGACGCTTTTATCCAAAGCTACTTACAATGGAATCGAGTACTATCAGCCAGGGGTGGAATCGAACTTGCGACGATGATGTCTTTCGCACACAGGGTACCAGTCTTAACCACTGAGCCACTCCACCCCCACATAAAATGATTAATTCAAGCAACAACTAAATAATAAGTGACAAAGAACAATATTATGATTTAAAAGCAAATATAGCAATTTGACAGCTTGTTATTACAAATAATTGCAAGATATACCAGCCACTGCATTGTTTGGTGGGATTTCCATCACAGTCTCTCTTAAAATGGTGTCACATGTTTATTAAAATCTAATTGAAATTGAAAAATATTCACTTATTGTATATGCTACACATGCAGACGCATACTGGCACCATTATAGTATGAATAATTTGAATTTGAAGAAAAAACCTGCGTTTTCAGCAAAAATTGATGCTGACTGTGACAAATTAGATCTGAAACAAGTTCAAACATTCAAACAGGAAGAAGCAGGAACACAGCTGGATTAAACTACTGATTCATGGAAAAAAAAATTCCACATGCTTCTCTCCTTATTTCATCTGCTTAAGCTGTTTTCCAACACAAAGCAGGTTTTAAATAAAATATGAATTATGCTATTTTTATTAAATGTTAAATATAAAATAAATAGTTAATTTAATGTTGCTCTCTCTGTATTTATATGAAGCTAGAGCCTTTAGCCTTTGTATTTAAGCCTAACTTCCGGTGCAAACTTTTCAAAATTGAAGTCGTCACTCGATTCAATTTAAATCATATACACTTAAGTGTCTTAAAAAGTAACAGACACCAAAAGCTACATTAGAGACACAACATCAGCGATTAACTGTACAGCTGAGGGAGTATGAAGCAGAGATTACACAAAAACTTAAAAAAAAAAAAATTATTCTGCTTCTTGTAAACAAGCAGTTAAATAAATGTGAAGGTAACTGCTAATAAACTATTTATTCTCATTATTGTCACTGTTTTATAACCTAAAAACAAGGTCAAAGAAGTGAAAAAGTGATCTGCTGTCATGGTAACGTTGGATTCTTGTTTTTTTGCTGAGCTGATTTTTGTGCATTGGAGTTCTTTTGGGTGTAAATTCCCCCACAACTTTCACCCACTTTTTTGGCTTTCGTCACGTCTGAGTTCACTAAAACCCCAAACTGTGGCTCAGACCCTGCATCCAAACCCAGATCTCCTCCATGAAAACAGCTGAGGACACAGAGAGAGAGAGCGTCAGACACTGTGTTATTATGTTGTTGCATATTATGTTATTATGTGGTCTCTGTGTGAGGAATCACTCCATGAATGTAGGTCAACAAACTGTTGGCTTTGGGTGTTTTTCTTAAAAACTTGACCAAATAATTTTTGACCCCCCCCAGTCTCAGTATTATTTGGGCTCTCACACCCACAAGGGGGCACCCAAGGTAAACAGAGTGAAGAAAAAGTGAAAATGGGCTTTGAAGAAAGATTGTACATAGATAACAGTAAACAAATTCTATTGTTTTCTTATTAAAAAAATCTGATCAAGTTAGCGTTCATGATCACAAAACTGGTTTGCATAATTATATTTGCATTGTCCTCAACTGTTGTATTTAAATAAACCTCCAGGCCAGAAATATTTGTACATGATTAAACTCTTATAAACACGTTTTTGGATACATAGACTTATTGTTTCCCTTTACTGATTTATTGACTCTCTGCTTTTATGTCAGTGACGCACTTAGTTTGAATATAAAATTAAAATAACTGGGTTGTTTTTTTTTTTACACCAGACTGGGCAAGTGCACACAATTCTGTGATTCCCAGGCATGCTCAGGGCGTTGAATGCATCATCAAACACGACCAATGTTATAGAGATAAAAAAAACAGAAAGAGATAAAGAAAAGGCATAAAAGTAAAAGTACAAACACCTCAGTGATGACCCCTGTGACAAAATATCAATTAAGACTTAAAGATATAATTTAATACTCAAGTTTCCGTAGTCCAGCGTACTTGATGATGGTGCGTTCACGGACGTCCGACTTGAAGAGCACGGGGGGATTAGCTCAAATGGTAGAGCGCTCGCTTAGCATGCGAGAGGTAGCGGGATCGATGCC
Source organism: Solea senegalensis (assembly GCF_019176455.1). Lineage (NCBI taxonomy): Eukaryota > Metazoa > Chordata > Actinopteri > Pleuronectiformes > Soleidae > Solea > Solea senegalensis. The sequence continues at coordinate 5,710,659 of NC_058033.1, forward strand.
CGCATCCTCCAAAGGTACACTTTATGAACTTTCCTCACACTAAACATAGCACAGGATGAAGACTATGTTTCAAAGCTTGTATGTCACTATAAAAGTATACTACTTTGTACTAAATAGATCATATGACAGGCAACAGTCCAGTTTATATGACTTAGCTAGCTAAACTACAAATAATTCAGAAAACCAAGAACACGTTGAGGTCAGGATTATCTCAAATGTTGGAAATTGAATAGTCAAATAGCAAATAGAACAATAAAATAAATAAATACTTTCTTACTGGACAGTGTGTGGGTATAAAGTGAGTGACGAGCATTTTTATGACCTCAAATGCGCTTTAAACAAGGTCATTATTGAAAAGACATAAAATAATCAGACATCAAACAACAAATAATTCAGTATCAAATATTTAGAAAAACAGAAGAAGAAAAAAAGAATATAACTGAGCCACAAACATGTGAATGTTTAAGAACATTGGAACCCATGTCACTAAGGGGAATTAGCTCAAATGGTAAAGCGCTCGCTTAGCATGTGAAAGGTAGTGGCATCAATGTCTCCAATCATCCTCCAATGGTATGCTTTAAGAACTTTCCTCATACTAAACATTTCATACAGAATGAAGACTAGTTCATCAAAGCTGTACTTCCCTCCAAAAGTATATTACTAATACTAAATGGTTAGCTTACATGTGTGAATCTTACATTACAGGCAACACTCTAGCAACAATAACTGTTGTCAGTTATTTAAATGTTCTAGTTGATGAGGAATCTAACAAACAAACTCTCATAAAGTAGGATATGTTTTTTACAGAAAGTCTATAGGTGCTTATGTTCATGACCAACTTCTCCAAGACACATTTTCTCTCCACAAAAAAGAGGCAGTGCCTCATTAGCTAAAACCAGAGTTTACACACACACACAACCTCTGAAGTGGTGATGTGTGTGTCCATCTGCCAACGTGAAGACACTGCCACAGTCAACAGGGAATATTTTAATCACATGAAAGAAGAGAATAATTAACTCAGATTTTACTGATGAAAATAATGAACGGTGCAAGTAATACAAGTACAAAGAAAGTCTGCATTGTAAAAACAAGCAACGTTGTCGTCTTGGGCTAAAGTGCTGCATACACCCAGTGAGGTAATGTAAAATAATAATAATAATTCTATAATTGTTTTATTTTATTAATATTACTGTATTTTAGGGAAACATTTGTACTTAACTGTAATATTTCTAACAACCTTCACTTTTGCTTCAGTATGTTTATTCTCCTCGCTGTTAGCATAGCCATTAACCATCAGTGTTGATAGCAAATACTGTATATATAATAGTGTTGAAGCTTTTACAACTTGGGACAGCACTAAATATGTTTTATACCATTTTATATAAAAAATACAAAATAAAAAAAACACTGTATCATTGCTATTGATCTCAGTTTTATTGTTTTTGTGATTCACTTTGTTTTGATAACTTTAAGAAAGAAGCAATCTGTAACAAAACTGGTAATAAAGTGGTTGTAGACCAAGTTGTAGACTTGCCAAAAATATTCATGTCTAATGGATATGTTAGTGGCAGGAAGATTCTGTGCCTGAAATCACACAGGAATTTGCATGGCTGCATGTGATGATAATAATAATGCCAATTAATATTTTTATGCAAGTCATAGCCAACAAAAATCTACTAAAACCCGGGAATGAAGTTTGATAAGACTTTGCAACTTTCAAACATTTCTTGACCCTGGAGCCACAGAAGCTTCTCTCAGCAGTCTTTGCTCATTTAGAGGCAATTTCTCCAGTAGAAAAGGTGTCCATCAGAGTCCATTGAATTCTCCAACTGTCAATGGGCATTCATCATGCAAAAATAAGGTTTATTTTACTCAAGAACAACCTGAATGCTCACTCAAAAGTCACCTTTATAAAAACAAATGTATACTTATATTCAGTAGCTGGCATTTCACATTTGCACATGTGATTCTAGGGCTTTCTATTCAGCAGATTTCAGAGCAGATCTTTATACTTTTCTCCCCATTCATTTCACCTTGTTCATGAAAACAAAGTTGAAGTTGTCCTCGTCTCTCTGCTCTTGTAGGATCTGGATGAGAAAGGGTCACTCGGGTCAAACTCTCAGTCTCTCATGGGTTGTTTAACCCACATCGTCGTAGTCCTCTTCACCCTGGTTTTCGTCTTCACCTCCGATGTCGTCGTAATCCTCCATGGAAACGTTGTCCATTGATGGATCTTTGTTATTGAACGGAGGAGAGAGGATCTCCTGAGACTGCAAGTCTACGTCCAGAGGCTGAAGGTATTCCTCCTGTGGTTGCTCGTAGTCATCCTGAGGCTGCACATATTCCTCCTCAGGCTGCTCGTAGTCATCCTGAGGCTGCACATATTCCTCCTCAGGCTGCTCGTAGTCATCCTTTGGCTGCACATATTCCTCCTCAGGCTGCTCATAGTCATCCTTAGGCTGCACATATTCCTCCTCAGGCTGCTCGTAGTCATCCTTAGGCTGCACATTTTCCTCCTCAGGCTGCTCGTAGTCATCCTTAGACTGCAAATATTCCTCCTCAGGCTGCTCGTAGTCATCCTTAGGCTGCACATATTCCTCCTGCGGCTGCTCGTAGTCATCCAGAGGCTGCACATATTCCTCCTGCGGCTGCTCGTAGTCATTCAGAGCCTGCTCGTAGTCATCAACAAGCGGTGTATTGTTGTTCTTCTTATTCTTTCCGTCTGCAGGTGAGTCAGCCAGGTTCTCATAGCTTTGTGCCTCTGAAACAACAGATATCATTAGGACAAACTGATAATACGCCATGTTAATTCTCAACAGTCTGTAGGCCTGAGCTTTGCTTTAAGCTCAGTTCCCTTGTGGTCACAGTGGTGCGCATAGAACTAAGAGCATTTAGGCTGATTTTTTCCATTACTATGATGAAACATACAGAAATTATAAGAATGTGCACTATAGAGTGTCTCATATCCCTTTTTTGGCACAACCAATAGGCAAACTGATGAAATTATTTCATTTTCACCAACTATATAAATACATGTCAGTGAAAAGTACTAAATTTAAAAAATTTGGCTTGTTTTTATAAGCAAAGGTAAAATAAAACTGGTCTATTTTGTGACTTCTGCACAATTATTGCGACTCTTGTTTTTAAAGCAAAATACGCAATATAAAATGAATCATAACTTTGACTGAACAACACAAAGAAAGAAGAAAAAAAATATTTTGTAAAGCCTAAAGATGCCAATACCATACAATTCATGAACAAAACTATCTAAAAGAAGTACAACAAAATACTATATGTAGTATCTAACTAATGTTAGGTTTAAATGTGCTTATAAAAATCTGACAGTGAAGCTATTTTAGTAACAATAGTACTTTTCTTCTCCAATGAATAAAAAAAATATGTGGTTTGGTCTTGGATCTGGGTCCAGTTCACAGACAGTTGTGACTAGTGATGAACTCATGTGTGTTCATTGTCAAAAGGCAGATTGTGCACTGAGGTTTTTTTGTGCACAGTTGTGATAATGTGGTGGTGAAGTAAAAAAAAAAAAAGGAAGAGAGAGGACTGAGGGGAATTTTAGGGGGGATTTTTTTTTTTTTGCATCATTTGATCCAAACAGCAGAGACATACCAGCCATGAGAAACTGTGTCCGAGGAGGCAGAGGAGGAGTGACACTTTGTAGGTTTGTCTCCTGGTACGTGTTGCTACTGTGAAGACGAGGAGAGAAACATTTAGGAAACACTCTTTCACACTTTACTTGCCAGGGATTTTATGAGGGATTTTGATTCTGCAGCCAGCGGCTGCTTTAAATGAAGCCTGAGATACTACAGATGGAAAAATGGCACTAAAATAACTACACAGCAACAACGTGGACAAATGGCATTATTTATGCTTAATCTTTTTCATGATCTCACACATGTAAATAAAGCCTGGAAACAGCCTGGCTGTATCCTGGCTTAGATTGCTCATAAAATATGGAGCAATATTCCATAAAATGTGGTTTGAAATGTGAAACAGTCTAGTTTATAATGATAAACATAATTTAATCTTATTAATAATAATAATCATCTGTAGAGTATCTCAGAGTAAATGCATCAGGCAGTTTACCTTCACTTATTGAGGTTTATTTAACTTTAGTTGAGCTAAATTTATTTTCGGAAGATTAAAATGGTGAAAATATGAATTATATATATAAACAATTAACAATAATACAAGAGAAAATGGAGAAACTAAATGTTTTACAGTATAAAAGTATGTCATATTTGCATCATAGTTTTTAAGCAAGAGTGTATTAAAACAAAATAAAACATTTTATTTATTTAGAGATAGATAGATAGAACAACAATGAGAAGTAAAAATGAGTTCAAAGTGCAAAGTTCAAAATTAATATGATATTATATTAGAATCAGTGAAACGTGATTCAATGCATTTATTTTATTTAGAGTGAATTAATAATTGAGAAATATGTTTGTTATCATTTCCCATGACAGTGTTATGACACGTTTATTCTCAGTGGTAAAAATCCCGCCCTAAAACACAAGAAATGAAAGAATTAGAGGGGGAAAAATCAGTGATGATAATAATAATAGTGACGGTGGAATAGTATGTGAAAGAGATTCTGGAGTGTGGTTTTTAAAATCTGAAGCCGCAGTGAAACCAGACGCAAGATCTGCTCCAGTAGGAAGAAAGTCCTTGTTCCAAACCTCAATGACATGTGTAAGTGAAAATCCAGCCTTGAAACTGAAACGTTCTCCGTCGACACTGTGACACACACACACAGCTCGCTTTGTGTGTTTAGACACAGACCACAGTTGTTTATCAAAACAACACACTGTTATCCTCTCAATCATTCCGCCTTTATAACAACCTTTGACTGAAAACATTTTCCGTATGCCCTGATGGCAGAACGCCACAGCTCAACTCCATTAGTGAGCTGAGAGGTTGTGGTTATCGGTCAGACACGTCTGAAATAATAAACGCAGCGGGGAGAGGACTGACACAAAATCTGTAGTTTTTAAATCTGTATTTCACATTATGTAAAAATCTTATCAGGCTGGACAATAAGGTTCTATTCTATTGTATATTCAGAAAGCCAGACATTCAATAATTATTAGTATTAACCTATTGAAAATGATCATCGTGGCAACCCACAGGCAGTGGATGGGGGGATAAGAAAGCCATGGAAAAACAGTGAGGTTTAAAACTGTCTATCTTTGTCTGCTGAGCCCTTCGAATAATATTGAACATATACAATCAATCAATGAACATTGGAGCTTGTTAAAGCAGTGGTAGGCAACATTGTGACAGCCCCTGGATTTATGTTGTTATGTTTTAATTGTTTCCAGTTGTATTTTGTACTCCTTCCTTGTGTGTGTACCTTTTTTAATTTAACTTCCTGTCTTGGCGACGCCTTTGATTGTCTAATGTGATTCACCTGTGTCCAGTTTGTCCCACCAGTGCAGTCTCTGTGCTCCCCTCTGTGCTCCCCACTGTCCACACTGGTTCATTTAGTTTGATTCCTGAGGTTCCTGGTTTCCCAATGTTGGAGGTTTATTCTAGTTTAATTTTTGTTTGTTTTTGTTTCGTAGTATTTTCCAAATTGAAGAGAAAAAAATGAACATTTCGAGAATGAAGTCGCAATATAATGAGAAAAAAGTGTTAATATTATTAGAATGAAGTCGTAATATTATGAGAATAAAGTCATAATGCAGTGACATCGTCCACCTACTTAATTCTGTTGATTTGGATATGTAACACAATTATTGTGTTTCAACTGTCAAAGCTTTTGAAGGTTTTTAGCAAGAAAATGAGTAAAGTCTTACTGTTTGTTGACAACCGTTCGTCTCTGAAGATGTGAGATGCTTTGTTTTCCTGTGGGACAGAGAACAGGCTGTTAAACTAAAGCTACACAGAGAGAGAATTAAAAACAAAAACATTTAAAGGTAATATAAGATTTTTATTATTATTATTATTATTATTATTGTTATTTAATAGAACATAAAAGCCAACAATTATTATATTACATAAAGACATGCAGTAACATTTATTCTTCCATATCGTAGACTCTATATAAAAAACGTGGATGTAATTTTCTGGTGAATGCCAATGCTAAAGTAAATATATACTGAATGGCCACTGGGGGGCAAAAATAACTGAGGAGTGAATGGTCTCCAGTGCTAATCCAGCTCTTTTTCAATAGAAGATGATGTCAATTTTGTAAATGATGGTCGTAGTCACCACTGGTTGCCACGTTTCCCATAAATAATCTTCTTTATGTGCGCAGGATTATATAATTTATGTTAAAACTTGTTGACCTAGTGATCCATATTTTTATGATTTTGATTAATAGCTTTGTACTTCTGCTTTACAGTCACCACCTCTGTCACAGAGACAGTATGTGCAGTGCTTTGGTTTTCCTTCCTCTTCTACAGTTCAGTGTTGTGTCGTGTCTTGTTAAAAACAGGTAGTTCATGCGTTTGAGAATGAAACCAATGAAACTGCTCACTTCTTTTAAAGACTGTAATTAATATAATGACTTTCACACGATCCTGTATATAAATACAAGATACTATGTAATATTTATGAGATACTAAGTCATAATGATGAGATAACATCTCTTTTCTATGAAAAACTAAGTCATAATTCTTAGATACTGAGTCATAATTTAATAAGTCACAATGATGACATAGTATCTCATTATCATCTATTTACTATGAGATAAGTCAGAGTTTTGAGAAACTAAGTAAGAATTATGACATACTAGGTCACAATTTGACATACTACGTAAGAATTATGACATACTAGGTCACAATTTGACATACTACGTAAGAATTATGACATACTAGGTCATAATTTGACATAGTAAGTAAGAATTATGACATACTAGGTCACAATTTGACATACTACGTAAGAATTATGACATACTAGGTCATAATTTGACATAGTAAGTAAGAATTATGACATACTAGGTCACAATTTGACATACTACGTAAGAATTATGACATACTAGGTCATAATTTGACATACTAAGTAAGAATTATGACATACTAGGTCACAATTTGACATACTAAGTAACAGTTTGGGTTTAGGTCACAATTTGACATACAACGTAAGAATTATGACATACATGGTCATAGTTTGTTACACTAAGTAAGAATTATGACATACTAGGTCATAATTTGATACACTAAGTAAGAATTATGACATGCAAGGTCACAATTTGATACACTAAGTAAGGCGGGGTAAGGGTAAGGCGGGAGCACACCTGCTCCCAATCTTTTGTTAAGTCCGGTGCTCTCCTGTGCTCAGAACTTCCTCCCGCGTTCACCTCGGGTTCCTGCATTGTTCCTCTCATCTTTTAACCCATTCTCAGTGTATTGTCCTCACAATACTAACTCTTAATTTTGAGATGCTAAGTCATAATGATGAGAAGAGTTGAAGTCAAGCTATAATGTCACAGCTTCTTTATATTTATTTTTCTGTGTACAAACATGGAAAGTGTGGCTCAGGCCACAGCAGAACCTTTTCAGCAGAATTCTTTGCTGTTTTCACTGGAAACTTCTTCCTTTCTTTCTTTTTCCTTTTTAACCAAAGACACACTTCCAGGAAAAACAGTTCACAGCAAAGTCAGTGGATTTTCCAGTGTAATCAGATCATGTGAAGTGAGGTCAAGTCCATTTTAGTTATGTAGTCCAGTGTGCGACACACAGTGGCTCAAAGGGCTCCAGAAGTGGGACATCATCTATTCTTACAGACCCACTTTGAATAATTCAGCAGACTTTGAAAATAAAGCAGATGACCTCTGAACTCACAAACAACTGTAATACTCATTTTACTGTATGAGAGCAGGCACTGAAGTGTGGTAGCACACATTTATATTTTTATTTTTTATTACACAGTGTATGCACATAAAGTTAAAACTAGGTCAGAGTTTTAGGAGAATATTCACCTTTTACATCATTAATAACTGATTTTTCTCATTCTTCATAGATAAATTGATTAAAACCATAAAGTCACTGTATTTATGTACTCGTTAATGTCTCTTAAACAAAATATTATCAACATCAAAAATATTTGTTGAATCAAAAGTAAAAGTATTTGTCGAGCAAGTCTGTCCTTTCAGAGTAAAATACTGTAGAACATAGGACTGGAACTATTGACTTTTCTAATGACTTTATAACAACTTAATCTGCAGTGACACGTCATAATGAGTTTACTGATTACAGCAGCTGTCAGCTAAGAGTGTGACGTCACTGAATCATAAAACCTCTACACTGAATGATGACAAAATGAGAGTTTTAGGAGAATATAATATAAAGTTAATGTTTGCACATCTAAAAATGTATATTATAATAGAAATAAGCAAATGGATAAGGGACTTTTAATCTACAATAAAGCGATAAGTAACAAAATAATTAACCAAAAGTGGCAAAAGTGTGAAAATAAAATAGCATATCTCTGTCAAAACTAATCGGATTTGAACGGAATTTGGTCTGTGTGTGCAGGGTCAGACACTATCATCAGACTGAGTTTTATCTGGATCTGATCAAGTTCTGTACAGATCCAGAAAGTCTTCTGTGGTCTCTGAGCTTCCACTCTCACTCTACATGCACTGACAATAGGAAATCACCCCCGAATCATTTAAACTAGTTATACTCAAGCAAATTAAGTTAATTCAACCTAAACTTTCAGTTTGATTGAATTTAATTCACATCGGTGTCACTGATTGTAGAAATGAAGAGTTTTCACACTGACGCTGAGACGCTGGGGTCGAGGAGAAACTCACCTGATCTGGAGATGCACCTGTTGATGAGGAGGAAGAAGATGATGATGATGAAGCTCCCAAAAAGCACCACAATTATCACCCACAGCCACATGTACTGACGTAACAGACCCATGGATGCTGTTTCTCGAGGATCGAAGAGAAACGAAAAATATCACACTTCTCTCATACACACACACACACATCTGCTGTGAGCTTCACTGAGCGTCGGAAAGATGACTGTTCACCACTTCCCTATTTTCTCGTTGACTCAGTCCTCTTTGGTATTTTTATATTCTCGTTCTGAGAATCGAAGAAGCTTCTTGTTAGGAGTTCTTCTCTTCTCTTCTGCACTGGCTGCTCTTAGAATGATTCTATTTTTTATTTGTGTGTGTGTTTTTGTCTTGAGATGTTTACAGAAAGCACAGTTGAGCTTTAGATTCACGCTCACTCCATGTGATCCTGAGAGGGGAAGAGCAGCTCCCAAAATGAAACTTGCTCTGTGTTTATTTCCTTATCTCCAGCACAGCAGAATGGCAAAAGTGCCCCCTTCTGCTGATTATCTCTTTTGCTCCACATCCTCTGTTTGCAGCGGCCTCCTGACATCGTTTCCCTCAAGTCTTACAAAATTCTGCCACTTCAAAAGTAATTTTGATACCACACACTGGAGACAAGTAGAATTTCCTATATATTATTTTACTATTCTGTGTAATTTTCACTGTTGTCTAAATAGTATATTTTATATCACACAGAATTTGATTATAAATCAAATTATATTTATTGTCATAATTTTTATGCTATCCACGCACAGGTCATTTTAATAGGTACGCCTGTTAACTTGTGCTTGTGGTGCAGGTGCACCCTTGGTAAAGTGAGGATAATACATCACTTCTTATATGGACATCCTGGGGTGGCTTTACAAAATGTTTTGTGTTCTTGTTGAGTCCAAATTATGATTAGATTTATACTGCATTTAAAAAAAAAAAGAAGTTCAATAATTGTGCAGAAGTCACAAAACAGATTTTTGATATTTTTCAGATATTTTTGTTCATAAAAACAATCCAATTTGAAAAAAAAATTGTACTGCTTTACCCAGGTGTGTTTATATAGTTGGTGAATTTAAAATAAATAATAATTTAATCAGATTGCCTATAGGTTGTGCTGAAAAAAAGTAGAGACATGGAGAGACAGTCTCAGCCAGTGGAACAGATGAATGATGATGGTGATGTCGAGATAGAGCTGCGTTTGCATGACGGTTCCTCATTTTCTTAGTTTGCTGAAGAAACTTGAGGGCTGAGGATGCACCACCTCCCTGTGCCACGCTCCAGTGATTACAATCAGTCTGTGTGTGTGTGTGTGTGTGTGTGTGCACGTCTTAAATAAGCTGTGTGGACCAATTGTCAAACAAACCTATCTTTGTGGGGACATTTTGACCTTTGTGGGGACATTTTGGCTGTCTATACAACTTTAAAAGTGGCTTTTTGAGGATTAAGACCAGGGTTTTAACCTGCGTTAGGGTTAGGTTAAAGGTTAGGGTTATGCACTTAATTGTGATTGTTTAGGTTAGGGTTAGGGTTCGGGAATGTATTGTATATATGAGTGTCCACACAAAGAATGTGAAACCAGCGTGTGTGTGGGTTGGGTTAGGGTTAGGGTCGACCAAATCAACCATATCCATACATCTGTTTGAGAAATTAGAAGAGGAGGTGTTTTTTTTTACCATGTTTCAGTGGGAGTTGATAATCCACAGTGTCATGATAAATACATCAAACACTGTGTTTTGCGCTTAATTTTCCTCACATTTAATGCCTTTATTTTATATTTTACTTGATTTGTTTTGCCCCCTTGTCAACTCACAGAGATTTGTTTCTTTATGCAGCTGAGCTGCATGGTTCATTTAGTTTGTATGGATTGCAGTTCAGTTTTACGTGTTTTATATCATTTATTTATGTTGGATGTTTATTTCTACCAAACAGTGTGTACTGTACATATATTTATATTTACCTTTGCACAGCTTTCAGTGACTTAGTCTAACTTATACTATATATTTTTTATTTTATTATATATTTTACTATGGTTGATACTATTATACTTACTATTATTATACTATTATATTTGACTATTGTTAAAGAGAGTCGGAACCAAATTCTGTTGGACGATACAAGTGTGTGTTTTGCAATGACAATTAAGTCAATTCTATTCTATTCTATTCTATTCTATTCTAACTTTTGCTAAAAAACAACAACAACACAAACATCTCCTTCTTTATATGCTGTTCTGTTGTTTCAGTGTCATAAATGTGAACATGGAACTGTGCACTGCCAATTTTCTCAGAAAAAAGATTCACTGTATATATATTATTTTGAAAGAGCAACAGGAAATGTCAAAGCTACTTTAATCAGCAGATCCTTAACAGGAACGCAGCAATGCGCCTTCAAAATATCAGCGCAAAAATTATATTATAACGTGACCGCACACAATCAAATAGTCTGTGAAGGAAGTTATTAGAGCTTTTAGTTTTTATAAATAATTCATAATAAAAACAAGGGCCTTTCTGCATGGAGTTTGCATCTTCTCCCCGTGTGTTGCGAGGGTATTCTCCAGGTTCTCTGGTTTCCTCAGTCCATAAACATGCAGATTTGGGGAATAGGTAAATTGGACACTCTAAATTGACCATAGGTGTGCGTGTGAGTGGATGGTTGTTTGTCTCTATGATGGGCTGGCGACCTGTCCAGGGTGTTTCACCCTATGTCAGCTGGGATTGGCACCAGCAAATGACCTTCATGTGGAGGATAATGCAGGGGACAAAACCACTTTCTGATTCACTGATATGCCTCCTTCCTGACTAACAGGGTCTAAATTAAAATTCTCTGAAAATAAACACTGCTTACACTGTAGATATAGTGTTTGTATCACCATCTGACTGCCTTAAAAGTTCCCATTACCATCCATAATGAAGAAATCCAACAGGTTCAATCTAATAAATACTTGGGTGTCATGGAAAGACCACACTTTTTTACAGAACTGGTCTGCAAAAAAAATTTGCTATTTCCTCTGACGCCTTAGGTCTTTCGGGGGCAAGTAAACAAGTTCTTCTTTTGTCTTATACCTCTGTGGTAATGAGTGTTCTGCAATTATGTAATACAACATGGCACAAAAGCCTGCTGTGAAATCAAACCTGCTTCATGAAATGAAAATCTGCTCAAAGATTGCAACTGAAAAACTTTATGACTCCTTTATGAATCCTCCCACAATAACATGTGGTGACTGGTTTGGAACTTCGTTGCCTCTGACCTTAACCATGTCCTGAACCATGAATACAAACTTTTACTATCTGGCTGGAGGTACAGGGTTCCACACTTCAATAAGGTTAGACTTTCTGTGTACAAAATTTAAGTTAAGCTTGAAACTAAGTCTGAGGAGTCATGAATGTCATCTTCTGTTCATCTTGTAACGTGTGTGTGTTTGTGTCTGTGGTTCATGGGCGACTGTAATGTTTAATGTCTTTAGTTTTTTTCCTGTCCCATATGGTTTTGTAAACAAATAATGATAATAATAATAATGACGAGAATATTGCTACACAAAGCTATAAATTGTGTTTTTGTGGTGAAATTGTTAGGAGTTGAAAAAGCTGAGAGAATGTAAAAACACATTAAAGTCGCCTTGAATGTGTGTCTCTATCTACCTGACCTGCCTTTGATATGCTGTCTCCATTCATTTCCTATGGAAGAGGGATACATGAATATTATAAGGTTATTTTTAGGACGTCAAAATGGATTTTATTTTGAAAGTCCAAACGGAAAGCGCCGCATCGCTCCTCACTAGCTTAGCGCAGCGGTTACGATGTTAGCCTGTTTTCTTGGACGCTGCTAGCTTGTTATTCCACTGCCCCGGTGACAGCAGCATCGAGCCCCCCCTCCCTCCCTCAGGAAACCATGGCCGAGCAGGCCTCGGGATCCGCTCTGTCGTCCAAACATGACGGTAATTGTCTCGTCTCTGTGCGGTGTTTGTGCAGGGGCTGCTGGGGGCGGGGGGAGGCTGGCAGCCCTGGAGCCAGCGGCCTCTGCATCCCTGACAACATTAGCATGTTAGCATCATCATCATCATCCGGGCGACGTGTCACTGACGCTGGCTGTCACTGGCTCTTACTGGACATTTAACACCGCACTAATTCGCTACTAAATCGTTGAATTTGAGTTCCCGAATAATTGCGTCAACTAAGTCACGCGGACGTTGGCTGTTAACGAGCAGTGCTAATTAGCAGGTTAGCTCGTAGCTAGAGCTAGTCTTGACTAATGTGATGTTAACTAAGATCGGCTCAGGCCTGGTCGGTCTTTAACACGGGTCATATGGGTCTTATCAGACCGTTACTCTGTGTGTGTGTGTGTGTGTGTGTGTGTGAGAGTGTGAGAGAAAGAGAGGGACCAGCATATACACAAGCATTCACACACTCTGGGGCTGGACCACCTCCTTCTGGAGGCTGATCCTGCAGCAGGTCCCCCCCTCTGGTTCTCAAACAGGGGATCATCCTGGGTTTTTCGTGGTAGCAGGTGTAGTCCTTAGAGCAAAGGCAAGAACCAATTTAAAAAACCCATCAATATGGGCAGCCCATGGCCAGGAGGAAAATATTTGGGGTAGTAACTTGAAGGTAGATGGTTCAATTCCCAAAGGCTGTGCTGCCCACTGCCCCTGTGCCTGGCTTGTGTGTTAATAAGTAATAAGGTGTATGTAACGCATGTAATAAGCTTAAATGCAGAGGACAAATTCACTTTCACTTTTTTGTTGTGTGTGATAATTCTTTTCTAAAAACTATAGCCATTATGGAAATTTTAGTGGAAATCTATCTCTGCAGTAAACGCTTTCACTGGCCGCTATATAACATCTTGTAAAACACAAACATGTCTAATCAGCCAATCACATGGAAGCAACTCAATTCACTTAGTCACACCGACATAGTAAAGACAACCTATTGAACTTTAAACCGAACATCAGAATGGGGGGGAAAAAATTATGTGATTTAATGACTTTGAATGTAAATATGGTTGTTTCAGAAACTACTGGGCCTCTGGGATTTTTTGGCACAGTCATCTCTAATTTTTATTGAGAAATGGTCCAAAAAAAGAGATAGCGAGCAGCAGTTCCCTGGGTGAAACAATGACTTGTTGACCCCAGTGGTCAATGGAGAATGACTGGGGTGCAACAATTATTAAATTAATCCTCAACTCAGTTGATAATCGATGAACTTGTTTGAGTGTTTTTTCAACACGCTTTCTGATTTTTCTGCTTATGGGAAATTAATTGACAGATCAGTCAATTTTGAAAGAAGATTAGGTAAATTGGACACTCTAAATTGACCATAGGAATGAGTGTGAGAGTGAATGGTTGTTTGTCTCTATCTGTATGTGTGGCCCTGCGATGGACTGGCGAACTGTCCAGGGTGTACCCCGCCTATCGCCCGATGTAGCTGAGATTGGCACAGCACCCCCCGCGACCCTCTGGTGGAGGATAAAGCGGTTAGATGATGACTGATGACTGACTTTATTAGGTGTTCTTTGGTCTTTTGGAGAAAATAATCACGGTGACAATGGCACATTGTTGTTGTTGTTTTAGAGCTCTGAATGCCACATGACTGGCTTTGTTTACATCGCCATGTTGGCAGGAAAAGCTTCTGCAAAAAAAATCATCTGCACCAGTGCTGGTTTTAAGCTTTCAGCGTTCACAGTACACTTTAAAGCGGAACTTTTTCAGTCTGGTCGCTACTTTTCACCTTTTTCGCTACAGAGCACCCCCTACTGTACTACTCAAAATTGTCTACCGATTTATCCTCACAGTTGCCGGTTGGCCTCTGTTTTGCATCGTTCTGTGTTTTTTAATTCTTGCCATTTGGTTTGATGTTTACATATGTGTCAGACAGTCCTCGTTGGGTCAGATAACAAATAACAAAAAAAATCACTGCCTTGATCTTAAAGCCGGTACCTGGTCAGAGTTTGGGTGTGTCTAGTGCCGTGAATAGTTTGTGTTTCTTGCAAGGCTTCACGAGACCTCCTGATTCTGAGGACTGTTGTTGATTAATGTAGAAAGTAATGTTTATTATCTGTTAATCTATATTATACAGCAACTTTAATGTTGTATGTACTTAATCAGTGAGCTGCATTGACCCTTGACCCACTTTGTAACAGCTACAAGGAGGTTTGAGATTATGCTCTGTAATTCATCTGTGCTGCAGATGAATGGTTAATTACAGATTATTTTTACATAGAGATTCTGAAGTGAAGGTTTTTAAGAGAAAATGAAGGTGACTCCTTTGATTCAACAAGATTTCAACAACATCCCTGCTGCTTGAATTCTCCCGGGACAAATGAGGTGATGTGTTGCTGCAGTTTCTGCTTCAGAGTCTTTTCTTGCCGTCATGTGATCGTCATGGCTGTGTTGTGCTGAGTCGCTCTGTTGCTCGTAAATGTTTCCATGCTTCTGTCTAATGGCGTGAGAGGCGCTTTGTTTTGTCTGATGCTTTTAAATAAGAAAGGAAAAAAGAAATTAGGAAGTTAGTCATTTCAGAGGATGTCGGAAAAACATGTGACTTAAAGCCAGTTTCTTTAAGACTTTGGGATGTGAGATTCATCAAAATAAAAAATGGTATGTTATATGTTTTCCATCTTTGTTTGGGAATAATCATCACTTGATATGTGTTTGCTTTTATGAAAATGTCATTGTAACACAGCCTGTTCTGTCATACTTAAAGTTTTTTTCATCAGCCATCATTATAACTCGGCCAAGTTTAAAGTAGTTATTTCCAACATGGGGATCTGGTTTTTGGATGAGCAACTCTGACAGAATGACAAATTTAATTTCATGGGAATAAATATGATAAATAAAATGACTATTATGAGGAAAAAGATTTTTAGACTGAAAATACGTTTTCAGATTTTTCAGCTGAAATGTGGATATTTTCTGCATTCATTGCTCTATTTGACAACAAAGTCATAATCAAAACTTGGTCATTTCCAGGTTTGGGATTCTCTATGTTCTTTTTTCATCCAAAAAACACATTTATTCAGTTTTAATGATTTCTTTATTAAAAGAAAGCTGAAAAATACCTTGTTTTATTCATTTAAAAAATACTAAAACCAATTAAATAAATATCAGAATAGTTGATGCTGGAATCCTTGTAATGGGTAAATGCTGGATGTATTTGTAACTACAGGAGTTAATAAATGACTGTTTCGTGTTGTTGTTGTTGTCCTTCATGCAGCGCTGCTCCAGCAGAAAGTGGCAGCTCTGGAGCAGGAGCGGGCCGAGTTCATCCGACTCAAGCAACAACTGGAGGCCGAGTTCAACCAGAAACGAGCCAAGTTCAAAGACCTGTACATGTCCAAGGAAGGTATGGATACCTGGGATGGTACCTACTGTCTGTCTGTCAGTCATGCATGTACGTTGTCTCTGATCCGTCTTGTCGCTCTCTCCAGAGGAGCTGAAGAGGCAGACTGTGGCGCTGGATGGCGCCCAGGCCGAGCTGAGCTCGATCCAGACCCAGCTGACTCTAGCTCACGCAGAGATCGAGACCATCAAAGAGGTGGCCACCGTGTCGGAAAACACCAAGCAGGAGGCCATTGACCAGGTCCGCAGCCAGTGGCAGGAGGAGGTGGCGTCGCTGCAGGCCATCATGAAAGGTAAATATGCTGTGCCAGCGAGAACTTCTCTTTCACACTGAAATACACATTACTCTGTGTACGACTGATTACTGTGAAACAAATGTGACAGAAATGCAATTGACTGTAAAAGAAGCAGTGGCAACTGATTTAGGAACCACTACACTAGAGGTTAACGTTTAAATGACTGATATTTGCCTTTTTTTAATATGCCACCAGAGGAAACACCATTCGTGTTGTTCAGTAATTGGTTACTGAAGTTTTTCTGTTATCATTAGACAGGTTTATTTTATCAGAAGGAGGCAAATAGGAAACTATTATCAATTATCCGACATCAGCTGTCCTTATTTTTCTCTAACTGTATATTGAATGTATATTGTTTTATACGATGCTTCCTCTCTGAAAACCCACAGAAACTGTGTGTGAGTACGAGGTCCAGTTCCACCAGCGCTTGGAGCAGGAGCGAGCCCAGTGGAACCAGTACAGAGAGGCAATGGAGCGGGAAGTGGGCGACCTGCGCCGCCGCCTCACTGAGGGCCAGGAAGAGGAGAACCTGGAGGACGAAATGAAAAAAGTAGGCCCTTTTTAAAGAAAATCGAAACAAACTCCTTCTGCATGAATTCACTGCTGTGTGTGTGTGTGGTTGTTTGATTTGAATCCAATTCTCCACGTCTGAGCTTTGGCAAATTCATTTTCCACAGTTAAACGGAGCTTTTTGTGTTGAAGCTGGAGCTGATATTTCTGTGCTGATATGGAGTCTTACATTTCTAGTTTTTAAACCACAAATTTCACTTGGAGAAAAAAAAGCCCACGATGAATGCCAGAGAACTACTCGCAGTGTGCCAGACTCATGAGCCAGCTGGACGGCTTAGTAGGTGTTGACCAATATTGAATTTTTGTCATTCTCTGTTGTAGTTGCTATTCAGATTTAGGCAACTAAACACACTCATGTTAGACTCATCTGGGTTTAATGATGTTTTATAAAGGCCTATAAAATGGATGTAGATTATACATAGACTTTAAAGCAGATGATGTAAAGTCTCCGTTGAGTCCCCAGACTCTTGCATTTGTCTCATAAAAGTCCCACTGCTACAGGAGCAGAGAGCCATTATCCTCTGTAATGAGGGTGTTGTAACGATTACGAAGTTGGCTTGGCTTAGCAAATATAAATTTACACAGAGCTTTTTAAAGGACTGCTGCTCTCTCTCCCTCTCCCTCTCCCTCTCTCTCCCTCTGTCTCGCTGCACCTCGTCCACCAGCACGTGAAGGACGATAGAGAAATGATTAAATCTGATTGATTTAATGCTCATTTTTAAAATGTTTTCAGACTTAACAACCAAACAAACGGCTCTCTTAGCTCTTTCAACCAACAGACTAATGGT
Source organism: Solea senegalensis (assembly GCF_019176455.1). Classification (NCBI taxonomy): domain Eukaryota; kingdom Metazoa; phylum Chordata; class Actinopteri; order Pleuronectiformes; family Soleidae; genus Solea; species Solea senegalensis. The sequence goes on from NC_058033.1 coordinate 5,728,448, forward strand.
GTAGAATACTTAAAGATGATGGAAGGGCTTGCTGTTTTTCCCAAATTTAAATTTTATGAGATACATTTTATGAATTTTATTAAACAAGGAAAAAGTTGCCTCCTAAATGCTGTTTGTTTTTGTCTTATTTGACAGTAAACATAACATTTTTTGAGTTTGATTTGATTTTTTGATTTGAATAAAACCCCATAACAATATTGTTCCATATTACAAAGAACTTAAATGCAATGTTATTGTCTGTAAGAGAGTTGTATGGTGTTTTAAAGGCCCAGGAGGATGCAGAGAAGCTGCGTTCAGTGGTGATGCCCATGGAGCAGGAGATCGCAGGCCTGAAAGCCAAACTGACCACAGCCGAGGAGCGTGTGAAAGAACTGGAGGCCTCCAAGGTCAGTCGTCGCTCGATCTCCACGGTTTCTAAAAATAAAAGGAATGTTAAATCAGATTTACGTGATTGTAATCTTTATGTGTCACAGGTCAAAGAGCTCAATCACGTCCTGGAGGCGGAGAAGTCGTGTCGCACAGATCTGGAGATGTACGTGGCTGTATTGAATACGCAGAAATCAGTGCTGCAGGAAGACGCTGAGAAACTACGGAAAGAACTTCACGAAGGTACGCAAATCTCTTTTTTGTAAGTCCTTATAAATGGTGTGGTATGTAGTAATTATTGAACTCTCAGGTTGAGACCTCAGAATGCAGTAAATGAAGAACCCCTCCTCTCACCCTTCCTTTTTTCTGAAACTACGTTGGTCTTCACATACCAGAAAGGATCTAAACGCACTTTCACCACTCTTTCATAGGTGGAGCTGCTCTTTTCCATTTGTGTCGTAATCTTTCACCTCGTCAGTTCAGGCTGCTGTAGAAACATAGTACATAAAAACATTCTTGGACTACAGAATCCCAATATTTTTTATTTTAAACCGATTATACTTTTACACATACCTATGGCTAGTATATTCAATATCTGCTCATAAACCCTCCTTAATATTAGGACTGGACCTTTAAACCTTTTTTACTTAAAAGTAAATACTCAACTTTATCAGCAAAAATCTCAATAACAATAATTCACATTTCTGGAGAAAAACATAAAAATTATTACTTTTCACTCACTTTTGTTTATATAATTACTATATTAAAATTATTTTGATAATTGATGAGTTGATTTGAGTCTTTTTTTTAAATAATCAAGACACGTTCTCTGATTTTTCAGCTTCTTAAATGCAAATATTTTTGGTTTCTTTGCTCCATATAACAAAGAAATTATTGAAACTGAATAATTTTGGTTTGTGGACAAAAACAAGACATTTGAGAACATCATTTCACAACATCAACCACCTGTAAACACATTTATATGCAGTGTTGTTGTATCTGGCTCTGAACCTCACTACTTTCTCACCTCACTTCTCAGTCTGTCACAAGCTGGAGTTGGAGCGGCAGCAACACAATCAGCTCAAACACACGTGGCAGAGAGCCAACGACCAGTTCCTGGAGTCCCAGCGCCTCCTCATGAGGGACATGCAGAGGATAGAGAGTGTGCTGTCATCTGAACAGCTCCGCCAGGTGGAGGAGATGAAGAAGAAAGACCAGGTACACACAGCCTCACTGAGGATAATGATCATTTAAGCCCACCTTTTACAAGTGAGAATTGTAATCCTAGTCCAGCTGATGCAGTGGCATTTCAGAATGTTATCATAAAACCTTTAATTTAGTGCAAGGCCTTTGTACAACACTGTTGAAATTGTATACATTATTGTAGCAAGAGTTTGGGAAATACTCATCTCTTAAATCTCCAAAAAAAATTCAAATTTCTAGGTGCTTCTTTTTTTAATTTAACCTTGTTTTTAATATGATGTTGCAGTATATTTTAGTTTATATCTTGGTTGTTGGTTCATAAAATGTACGGCAGGTGTCTCAAAATCAAATGAACATCTAGTCTGGTCAGTGAAAGAAAAATACATTCTGATTTCCACAGTTGTGTGCACTAGACACTATGTGTAGCATAACACCTCGTATATTGTGTATCAAAATGTATTTTATTGAATTCATGTTCTATTATTGTACTGAATTGTCTTCTGTGCTCAGAAGCAAAACACCAATGCAGATCACGATCACAAAAATAAACATACAGTATAGTCTTAGTAACACCACAATTGTTTGGGTCTTCATTTAAGGAGGAGGATGAAAAAGAGAGACTGAGCCAAGTGAAAGAGCTGCACGAGGAGGATGGGGGAGACAACACCGAGCCGCTGGAGGACTTGTACCTCGGGCTGAGCGTCGACGAGGTATGAGCATCATGTAACCCGATACGTCCCTCAGAGAGAACAGAGATGGCCATAATCGTCTCGCCCTCATATAATATTCCCTTTGAGTAAATCGATCCTCAAACAGGCAACATGGCACCTTCACTTTTGTCCTTGTGAAGTGTTTCTGTTTTTCCGCCCCGAAATATACCAAGAAAAATCTTTAAACTTTTAAGCCTTTAATTGGGGAAATTTGATGGTCTTTTCCCATTTCCCTGTATGTCAAAGTAGCTGTGATTTCATACAAATATGCTCATAGTTATTCATGACCCAAAGAAAATATTCAATCAGAGCTACAGTAATCTTAAAAATCTGTGTCCACCGAGTGAGGCAAATATTCTGTCTCATCTGCAAATGTTTAGAAGAAGGTTGCTGGTATAATCGTTAAAACGTTTAAACATAAACAAAAGTCTGTTGCATTTAAATAATTGTCAAGGTTTAGATCTTGTGTCGTCCGCTGACATTCTCTCACTGCACACAGGAAGTGATTCATTTGATCAGGACATACAGAGGTAAATGCAACTTTGAGGGGTGGGAATCACGATACCACAATACGATAGTATCACAATATTTGATTCACAATATGATATTATCCTGATATTGCGATATATATTAATGCATATTAACCAAATTGATTGAATGTTTATTTGTAACAATTTAACAAGTAAAATGATATGCAAAAAGAAGAAGAAAGAAAGACATAAAATATCATGATATTTCATGGTATCTGTATCTTTTAATTGACAGCATTGGCCAATTATTATTTATTTATTAGCCAATTATTACAAATTAGACATTTTTGTTCTCAGAAAACTTGATGTTCTAGTTTTGTTTCATGTACATAATATTTAGTTTATGCATTACTTTAACAGACTTCAACGACTGATCACTGAAGCATCCTCGACGTTATATTATGTAGTGTTTGTCATCATTAATCACTTATATTTTATTAGATAGGATTAATATATGGGCCAAACATACAGAATTCCCTAAATTCTATAAATCGGTATCAAACCCATATCAGTTGACCTCTACTTCTTGTAGAGGTACGATCGCGTCCTCAGTCAGGTCTGATATTTTTCCTGTTTACAGAAGACAGACACAACAAACTTAATATTGTTACATTGTTCCTGGTCACAGAGTCCAAACAGAAACATCTCCAATAACAGAAATGACTCCCAGCAGCTTTAAATACATGTTTACCAACACCTTCTTAGTGTGGAACGATGTTATTATCTTATAGTTTTAAGTTAGCGAGTTGATCCTCCAGCTCCAGGGACGTCACGTTGCCTGATGTATTTCCCGGATGACTGACAAACTGGCAGCAGGAAAATGTGAATCGGTTGATTTTTGGCACATCAGACACTCGGACCAGATGTCTTCAGTTTGAGCTGTTCCACGGTACAACGTCCCACATGACTCTCGTCTGCAGAGCTGTTTTAAACTGCAGCAGGCTGGTTTTAATATTAGAAGAGTATTTTTTTACATTCTGTGTCCTCCTGTTGTTCTTCACTGTGCTGCAGCACACGCAGCCATCTGCGGTTCCATATGTTCTTTGTCATTTTTATTCAATTACACAGGAGAAATGCCGCCTTAAATACTGCCTTTATTTTGACAGCATAGTTGAGGACATGGTTGTGTGCCTTTGAATCAGAATGAATGGGAATCGTCAGTGGACAAATCCATTTAGTGTGAATGTCTGTGACGATTTGATGTACCTGGATTATTTTCATAATTGATTATTTTCTCGATAAAACGAGTAATGTTTTGGTCCATAAAATGTCCAAACGATGTTTTTAAAATGTCTTCTGTCCACAAGATGCAGCCCAACCTTGATCTACATGGTGTCAGTACAGAAGTTGCATCTGGGCTGATTGAAGTTGTTGAGTCTAAAAAATGTCAAGAAGAAGAACAACTAAATTCGTCATGACTTTGTTTTGTCTTTCTTTGTCAGCCTCATGCCAACCACAGCTCCCATGGCTCGATGCACTCCTTAGACACTGACACGGTGGCTGGCGGCCTCATGGACCCCTACAAAGAAAACCTGAGGCGGGTTCAGTCCACGGACAGCCTTGGCTCCTCGCTGTCTGCCCAACAGGGCCTTGGTGGCCAGAACCACAAAGCTAAGTCGGCCAGCCACTTGGACGAGTCGGACTTTGGGCCCTTGGTGGGGGCCGACTGTGGGGTGACGGACAGTAGTTTTGGCGAAACGTCGTCCATCAGCTCGATTAAGCTGACGGCGAGCCACTTCCTGCTCACTAAGGACCAGGAGAAGGCCATCAAAGCCATGACACCGGAGCAGGAGGAGACGGCGTCGCTGCTATCCAGCATCTCACACACCACTAACACTGCCTACTTACCGCCTGCTGGCTACCGACTGGTCAGCGACAGCGAGTGGAATCTGCTACAACAGGAGGTGCGTCCTCAAAGCTTTTACACAGATTTATTTGTTAGGCAGGGTTCCTGTACGTAGACTAGGCCGACGCAGAACAAACGTGGAGTCATAATTACTAGTGGTGTTGTGGACACTGTCCACTGTCCACTCTCCACTCTCTCTACCTGTTGACGTGAGATTCCATGCAGAACAATGATCGAGTAACATTAAGCAAGAGAGATCAAATGACGACGTGATGCCTGGGAAACGAAAATTCTCTGTCTCACCAAAGAAAATTACAAAGACTGACTTTTTTTTTACATATGTTTATAATTAAATATTGTTTTTTTTCTACTTCCTTGCGTGTCACCAGGTGAAAAACGCTGGCAGGAAGCTCGGCCGACGTTGCGACATGTGCTCTAACTACGAGAAGCAACTACAGGCCATTCAGGGTCAAGAGGCTGAGACACGAGATCAGGTTTGTGTTTTTTTTTGCTTTTGCTTTATTTTCTCCAATTCATCATGTAAAACCCTTGTATTATTTGGCCAATATGAGGATAAATGATACAGCAATTCAGTAGAGCCTTTTTTTATTAAACAAAATATCAAACTCTTGTACCTGCAATTGCAAAGCGGTCAGTTGCTTTTTTTTAGCATGATGGCCTAAATAAAACCTGGATACCACTAATTTAAGTATCAAGGAGAGATATTATATGTTGCTGCTTTCCAGGTGAAGAAACTCCAGGTGATGCTACGTCAAGCTAACGATCAGCTGGAGAGGACGATGACAGAGAAACAGAGTCTGGAAGATTCGGTCAAGTCAGGCAACGAGGAGACGACTGCTAAGGTCTGAACACAATACAGTTATGTTCTATTCAGCTCCATGTTCAGATGAGATTATTTCTTCATTCTCCTTTTCACTAAGATACACTCCCCACAGTACAACTCGAGGCACAAATCCACAGAGATTTTAGGGTCCAGTGTATAAGAATTACTGACATCTAATAATCTTTTTCGCTCATCCATTAATTTCCTGTGTGTGTCTGGAAACTACTGTGGCTTCACATACTGAATAAGAATGTCTTTCTTTTTTGTTTGCACAAAGCAGGCCCCTTACCTTAAAGTACTTATAAAGGTTTATGGTGTGTTCCATATACATTGAAAGTCAGAATTCAGAACTGGCAGTGAAGTCAGTCAAGTTGACCCTGTTCCAGTCGAGAAGTCAAGGGAAAAAAGGAATCAAATGTGTTTGTGATACAAAGCTGTACGTGGTATTAACACATGTCTACGTATAAAAATGTTACAATACTTTTACATCTATTTGGTGACATTGCTCAGATAAATGAGGGAAACTAGGGCAGAAGTTACCTGACAGAAAAAGAGGACGTTTGCAGCAGGATAATGGTGGATAAAGCTACATTAATAGATGCTTCATCCATGTTCGGTACATAGACTTTATGCACTTTGTCCTCTATGTTGTGATACATACAGAAATCCTGCACTTTTAAGACTTCATAGATATTTTTTTCTTCAGTTAGACAGATATCGTGATGTATCGCTATATAATTGTCTTGCAGTAGATTTAATTATCACACAGTTGTTGTTTTGTGATATTATTGCTATCACGGACCGTGCATCGTATCGCGAGGAACCCTGTGATTTCCACCCCTCATACTTTGTGTCCACCTGATGTAATAACAAATGAGACAGAACTGCAGTTAACGGTAAAAGTAGAGGTTTCATTTAAAATGAATTGACTAAGAACTCAGAAATTCTGACTAGAGCTGGAGCACAACATTTTTCTAAGGCTACAAAAACCCAACACTTTTTATTTTAAAGAAGTCAAATGCTTATATATATATATATATATATATATATATATATATTATATATATTTAATTTCCATCAATAAATCCACCCAAATATGATACACTGGACCTTTAAACTCTCCATGAACTCAAAAACCATATCTGACAAAATAGAGACGTTTGCACCCCCCCACTCAACATATTGTGAAACTGCATTAGCTCAGGTTGCAGTGCTTTTGGGGGGGGGGGGTTACACAGGAAGCCTAGATTTGCCAAGGGTTCAGATGTCACAGCCATGGCACTGGTTCACACCTGCCAGGAAAAACCCATGTTGTTGAGGCTTCTGGTCCACGGTGCTGAAGCTATTTGAAACCAGAACGATCTCATGTCCCAAATTCTCTTGTTTTCAAGAGGGCAGGATTTTCTTACACATTGTAGTCCAGCATTCAGTCTATGGGGCTGAGATTACCACGGTTTATGCACAAGCATATGTTCACGCCATGTGACTTGCAAACTGTTTGAAAAGCCCTGAAGGCTCTCACTTGTCTCAGTAATGTTTTTTTTTGTTTTTTTTTTCCTATACTGGGTTCTAGGTTTCTGCCCTCATTCAGAGAGTCCAGGAGTCTGAAACACTGCTCAGCACACTACAACAAGCCTTTAGTGACGCTAAGAGGAACACACAGGAACAGATGGTGAGCAGCGTCTTCTCCTCGGTTCTGAACAGCTGTGTTTGTATCTCTGGTTCCTTCTGAGGTCACAGAACGTTGCACTGGGAAGGATTTTGGGATCACTGGCAAGAATTAAGTCCCCGAGAATACGCATTTCAGTTTTTTTTGGTTTGACGACAGGCTTTAGCTCAGTGGTTTTTTTTGATGTGCAGTTAATGTGAATTCAACTCATGGACACAGCCTGTAAGTGTTTTACTTTTCTGGCCACAGGAATCTGTGGATATCATCCAGCTGTTGGCGTCAGGACTTTAAAATTATGTTTTATGGTTGCTCTTTTCCCACAACAGAAATATAAACATTTGTATGTTGGTATATTTGTAAAAAATGTAAAAGTGTTTCTTGGGTTTTATCCATTTGTATTCGTCTCCATACTGATATTGCAATTAGGGCTACAACTGACGTTTGATCTGTCCGTTATTGTCTCCGTGCATTGATCATTTATTCAGATTTATATGTTATGTGGAGCAAAAAAAAGAGAAAATATTCCTGTTTAAATAGCTGAAAAGCTGTTTACCACAAATATTACCCTTTCAAGTTAAACATGTGCTACATAAAACAAATACACAGACTGTTAACTCTCCCTAAATAAATGTTGAAGCTGCCACGTGCATCAATAACGTAAATAAATCTGCAAACTTTTCCCTCACTGATTATTAAAATTGAAGAAAAACAGTGAATTGCAGTAAAAAGTATAACATTTTTAGGCATAATGTAACGAGAATTATGACAATACTACTAATGATTATTGTCTGGACTGTGCAGCCTTGGCGTCATATGTAACTGCAGAGCAAGGACAAAGGGGTTAATGATGATGATAACAATAATAATAATAATAATGATAATGATAATGATAATAATAATAATGGCATCAGGTCAGAGAGAAGCCAAACTACGGGATATAAAAGAACAAGGTCAGTGTCATGTCATCACGTGATGTGCCACGTGCTTTAGAAATTTAAATAAATCTACTCACTTTTCCCTCACAGATTATTAAAATGAAAGAAAAACAGGAAGAAGAGATTTGGGACAGACATTGTCCTTATTGATAGCGCTGCTGTGAGCTATAACAGCACGAGCACTGATGCGAGTTGAAGGTCTTTGTAGACAAATGTGTCCGCTGGAGCGATGAGACATTCCATTTGCTCAATGGTCTGAGGAAGCATGAGACTCAATGTCTGTCATGAGCTGAGTCATTGTGCTGCACTTGGCTAAATATTAGCTCTGCAGGGAGAACAGGCTGTCGTTGTGTGGCTCCCAACGCAGACGCTGTGGCTGGTGAGTCACTGTTTGAAGTGGTGGCGGTGGTGGTGGGGGGGGGGACAGAAACGGGAAACAAAGTGACACATGACAAGATTGTAGTGAGTTTTTGTGTGTGTTTCTGTCAGGCGGTGCTGGTGAAGTCGAGGGAGCAGGTGGCAGATGAACTGAGTCGACTACAGAGAGACAACGAGAGCCTGCAGGGAAAACACAGGCTACACGTAGAACTGCAGCAACAAGAGGATTTCCAGATGCCCAACACTGTGCAAGTATGTGAAAACCCTGATCACGTCCTCAGTGGTAGAGCGAGGGTTTGATTCCCGGCTCCGCTAGCTCACATGCTAATGTGTCCCTGGGAAAAGACACGTATCCCCAAGTTGCTCCTGACGGCTGTGCTGGGCGATGAAAGACGTGTGTGATATAAAAAGAGTTGCCTGGTGCTTTTTTAGATGAGGTTCCAAGTGAGCTGAGCCGAAACAAAAATGTGACGCCAATAGACTGCCGGCCACTGATTGGTCACCGGAAGAGTCATGAGCGTGACGTCTGACACAAGAATCAAACCGAACAATGCCGATCTGTAGATCAGTTACAAAATACTTACACATTCTGAAAAGATGCGTCAGAGCACTCGTCGCAGGAGAAAAAAACACTAACATGCCATACTTCTCGTCGGGGTGTCGCGGAGCATCCCAGACTCCAAATCTCTCTTCTTTGATTATGTCAGAATCCACTTCCGTTCATCGACCCCGTCGTTCATAATCTGTCCCAAATGTTTGGGCGCGGCCAAATCGCTTTAAAATCAGCCGTATTTCATGAAGTCTGATCCTGGCATAAATCGTGTTTTTAATTGGTCCTCTAGACTAAAAATGACAGACCATTCACTTTAGTGAGAGGGCTGAGACTGTGATGATGATGATGATAATAATAACACGAAGCACTGGTAATTAAATTTAACAGTCGGTGATTAGATTAGATGTAATTTGGGAGTGAAAGGAAGCAATAATAATACACATATCATAAAGTCAAGGTTAAGATAAGTAAGTGTGCAGTTAAAATGTGATAAAGTGATATAAAATCTTTATCTGCCAGAGTGAAGTGGATACATTTCCCAAATGTTGATCCGAAGTCAAAATAAAGTAAGAAATACACATATAGATTAAGTTAGAAGTAAAAGTAAAAGCATGTACAAACCATGCATGTAATGAGTGTGTCCATTAATCAAAAAAATGTTAACCAGTGTTTCCCAAACCTTGAATAATGATATTCTCAAATGTCTCATTTTGTCCACAAGCCTAGATTATTCAGTTTTCGTGATTTGTCTTTGCCATATGGAGCAAAGAAACAAGCAAATATTCACATTTAACAAACTGAAAAAAAAGAGAACTTGTTTTATTTATTTAAAACCAATTGATTGATTATCTAAATAGTTGCCAATTAAGTTAGTAATTGATTATTTGATTAGTTTTTGTAGCCTTAGATGACATACAACTGGGATTAAAAGCAAGTTTGAGAAGGTAAGACTTGATATTTAACAATTCATACTTTTGATACCTTAACTATTTTGACATATGACTAATTTCTCCTTGTAAATATGGAAACATTTATTTCATACACGTCAGCAACTGCAAATCCAACAGAAACTCGCAAAAAATTCACAGGCATCCATTGAATCTGGATTAAAATGTTAACATTGCAGCTCCCTGGAAGAACTGGCCTGAAGTAAATGAAATGTGTGACGCTCTAAAACACTTTAGAAAACACAGCTGATCCATGTTTACAAAGATACAATGACTAAATCGTCTTCAAACTGTACTTACTTATTTCCTTGCATCTCAACACAACATAGCATGTTATAATCTCTAAACTGCTGTTGAAAGGAAAAGATTAGGGTTTAAATTTAAATTTGGGGCTTGTTGTAAAGTCATTTCACTGGGGGTGTACTTGTACATCCACATGTGACAAATACAAACTTGAATCTTGATGTCTTTTTTGATGTCAAGGTCAAGCATGCACAGATTGCTTCATATAAAATCAAATGGATTCCCTAGGTTTTTTTCTGATGATAGAAAGTAGAAGAGCAGAGTCTGTTCTCCACTTATAAACGGTCACAGAATAAGCAGCCACATTCCCGTTCCTGCTTTTATGAAACTGACACTAAATTATAGAGTAAAATTAATCCCTGCAGTGCGTCGCTCAGATGTTAATTAACTGCGTTAATGCCTCTGTGTGTGAGTCCGCCGGCTTCTCTTCAGCGATTAACTTCACCGCTGCTCATTTCGGGCTGCGTGATGAGGGGGAAAACACTGTGATTTTCACAAATGAATCCCCCTCCTCTCTGTTCAGGAGGTTTCCCTCCAACACACACACACACACACACACACACACACTCTCGTCTCGTCCCACACACTGTGACTCACGTTGCAGTGTAACCTTGTAAAAAGGAGAGTGGAGCTGTGCTGTAGTGGAGGTGTAGTACAGCGATGACGAGCTGGTGATATTTGGAACGTGTTGGCGGCTCAATGAGCTGCTTACACTTTTAAAAAATGTATGAAGAAAAATAATCAGGACCAGAAATAATTCAAGACATAGAATAAAACAGATTATTTTTCTCAGACACTGAGAATGCACTGATTTATTGGTCAAGTCTGATATCCACCTTGTTGACTGTAAATAAGAACATTCTCTGATCCTGACTCGAAACATGTTGTGATTTCTAAGGTTTTATAAAAGGTCCTTTCATACATTTGCATTGATGAATTTGCGATTGTTTGTAAGTAATTTGATAGCCTGAATTGAGCTGTTTTCTATAATGAATATTTGTTTGCCGTTAATTGAATAGTAGTTGTAGCTCTAGAAAACATTATCCTGTTGGCCCCGAATCTTGCAATTGGTGTATCACTATGAAAGATAGATGTTTTCACTGAATATTTAAGTTAAGTCGGAACATTTTTGGCTTTATTGATCAATAATTCATGGTTCAAGTTAATGTAAACATGTGCCTTTAATTTAATGGTCTGCCCTATGGGTTACACTGTACATATGGTAAAACCATAGTATTTCTACCATTTTTAGCTTGGAAAGGGTCAAAAGGCGTGATATTTTTTAATTCGCCGGAAACAATTGAGTCCCAAAAAGAACAAATTTATATTGGCAACTAATTTAAAGCCAAATCTGTAAAACCTAATATCATTTTCAACTGGTAAATGAATAATGTCCAAGAGATGTGTTATAAAATCATTAAAACTTAATTTTAAGAATGTTATTTTAACATATGCACATGAATCTTAACTTAAAGTTTGGGACATTCTGCAAATTTGTTTGAGGGCCCAAAATAAATCTATTGTGACCTAGTCTTTGAGAATATCTGTTTCTCAGCAACTCAGTTCCCTGATGGCATTTGAATAAAAACTAGAATTGTGTGTTTTTTATGGACCTGTAATGCCTTCCAGAGGCCATCAGGGTGAAAAGCTGATGACTGTGTCCCTCTGCAGGAGCTGCACGGGCTGGTGCTGCGGCTGCGTGACGACATGGTGGCGTTACGGACGTCGGCCGATCACATGGAGGAGAAGCTGAAAGCGGAGATTCTGTTTCTGAAGGAGCAGATCCAGGCCGAGCAGTGTCTGAAGGAGAACCTGGAGGACACGCTGCAGCTGGAGATCGAGGGCTGTAAGGAGGAGATAGGTGAGAGCATGGCTGTTTAATGACCACACGGTGAAAATACTGAAATCAGAATTTGAAACGTCCGTGGGGGTTTATCATGCTTTTTATTTTTCTGGACATTATTTTACATTCTCCTCTGTTTCTGTTTCTTTTGTTTCCTCTCCACTTATTGCTGTCACTCAGACATCTTGGAAGGTATGATGATTGTTTGAGCTGTAGCTAACTGCTTTCATGTGCATGTGCTAACGATACACAGTAGCTGTTTAGACTAATAACGATAGTGAGCTCAGAGCCTTGTAGTGCTTTTCCTGAACTGTGCACTAATGGATAATTCACCTTTTACAGTATGTTGTCGCATCACACGCGAACCACTTATCGCATGCTTTACTGGAAACTGAGATATTTACTGATGTTGCTGCAGATTCTGATGTGGTTTATTAGCATATTATCGAAATCTGAATTAACTTATGAAGTCTGACCACACGGTAAACTAGAGGTGCAAACGGATATTATCAAATATGTAAATGACTTTGTAAAAGCCGATGGAACACGCACGTAAAGTAGAAGTCCTCCTCGCCGCAGCAGTGAGCACTGAGCTCAATACCATTCAGTTGAAAATTGCCGTATAATATAAACACCTGTGTTTAAACACACAGCACTTATGTAAATCAAAGAGAGCCACACTAGATCCCAATCAATTTAGTCAATACGAGTCATAAATGAGTTCCAACTGAATTTTTGGAAAGACTGACATTCCTAATTGGTTTATACATTATATATCAGTGATATTATTTTTTTGGCCAATATTGCACACCCCTAATGGAAACGTATAGAATATACATGTTCAGGAATATTCATGTTATTCCTGTCCCCTGTGATAAATGTGTGATTCATGGTCCTGACCTCCGACAAATCGTCTCAAGAGGAACTGACATTTTCCATGGTAACGAGACACTAATCCCAGAGAGTGATTGTGTAATTTCACATGTGAGAACATGAACTTGGGAAGAAAGGTCACAGAGTCTAACAGGTCATAGAAAAATGTCTTTCACAACTTGTAGGCTGAGGCCAAACATGTCTTTCTTTTAAAATATTTTAGCGATGTAGCGGGTGAAAATCTCCTCCCTCCTCCTGTCTGAAAGTGCTAATGTGGTAAAACTACATCTGCAGCTAACATGATTGAGAAATCTATCAATTATTTTCGAGTGATCAGAACAAAATGACAGAAAATGTTGAAAATGTTCCTAAACGTCTAAATGATTTAAAGTCTAAATGATTTTTTTTATTTTTTTATATTTACATTAAAAAAGCTCAAATATTGTGTTAGATATTAAAAAAAACTCAAACTGGTAAATCCACTATAAAAATATGGGAAATTTACCTTAATTTTCTGTAAAATTACTTGAAATGTGATCGAAATTTCAAGTTTCTCCTTTACCGTAATGATCAGTTGTTTCAGTCACTTTTTATTCTATTATATATTACACATTTTTAACATGTTTTATTTAAAATGTAGCGCCATGATTGCTGGGTGTTTGTCAGGGTCACATTTGTTTGTGTGTTTGTTTCCTTTGGCGACGCTTGTAGTGTCAAAGATTAGTTGAGAGTCGAGATCAAAGAGAAAATGAAAAGATTTTAATAAGGGATTCGTTTTGAACATTAACAACATTAATTCCTGCCCCGTCGGCATCTTAGTAAATTATTATGTGTGTCAGTGAACTTGCACGAGACCTTAACACGCGTTAATCTGTACATTCATGAGTTTTGTTTGATACAAACAGCCTCTAAACAAATTCAAATTAAATAAAAAATTCCACAGTTGTAGTTGTAGAAACTAAAACCAATAAAAATAAGTGTTTGAATTTGTGAAGTATCAAAATTGCCTTTTATACTTCTGAATAATGAATTAAATTATAAGCTTTATCATTATGCTCTGGATAAAGGTATGGAAAGTCACTTTATGGATGAAAAGGGGGACGTTCTTTTGAAAATCCATCATGTTTTGATAACTCTGTTGGGTTGAATGTTCAAGTTCTCACTGTTTGTTCTTGTTTCAATGCTACGTTCAGGTTTTCTGTCTGTTTCACACTCTCACTCGCAAACCGCGTCACTCCACACAGCAGCTTCACTGAATGTGCAGCGTTGTTCCATTATTCATAGAAGATGATGGTCAAGGCGTCTGGTTACTGTTCCACAGGGAGTTTGTGAGGTTTCTAGAGTCTGCCGGGTGAATGTTGTATCCATGACGCTCTAATAATAATAATGATGTTTCTTCCTGTTGCAGCTTCTTTCTCCAGTTTGAAGACAGAGCTGGAGAGAATAAAAACTGAGAAGGAACAGGTACACACCCCTTTCATTTTAACATGATTCAGTCACTGTGGCTTCTTAACATATTTTACATATATATCAGGTTGTAAATCAGCGATTTCATATACAATACAAAATGACATGTCCTCGGGCAGCAATATAATATTTGCAGATTTCAAATTAATTCAGAAATAGCAACTAAAATATGATTAGACCATTTTAATTGAGGTTGGTTTTCAAATATTAAAATTTGTATAGTTTATTTATGTGTTTTAATGTATTTATTGTGTATTTGTTTGTGTAAGTTGTAATCTAATATGTAATCAATATATGAGGACAACAATATGCCAGTTGCCAATACAACAAAATCTGCCACAACGCTATTTATTTTAGTTTGATTTGAACAATATTATATCTACATTTTACGCATTTAAAAATATGAATTGACAACTTTCATTGACGTCAGTCTTCAAATGTAAATATTCAGTGTGTTTATTGATGTTTTCACTGTTGCACTAAGCCATAACATCTTTGTCTATTTAATATCACTTCCAGAAATTGTCAAACCTAATACAGACAATGTGAGTAAATCTCATGAAAGATGTTGTCGTGGAAACAGTGTTTTTATTTCTATATTTTATAGATTGATACGTTATAGATCAGATCATTAGTGCTCATAATGATCCACAGAGAATAGTTTTGGCCAAAATGTCATAAATGTTTTATTTGGTTCAGTTCACATTGTGATTGAAATAGATTTACAGATTAAACAAGAGTAGGAGAAATAATCCGTCTTGCGTTTTGCCCTTGGTTTAACCCTGTTTGTTTGTTTTGTAGTTGCAGCGCAGTTTAGCGGAGAAGACCGAGACACTGGAGAACATCCAGGGAATGAGGATCCGCCTGGAGCAGCAGCTGAAAGAGCTCAACACTGCAAAGGTCTGTTTGACACACATGTGCACTTACTGTCGCTGTACATCATAGCCAAATGCAGCTCTCTGTAACTCAGCCAGTCGTACATCAACACAACCATGTGTATTATTGAGCTTATATAGCGCCATGTGGCAGTGTGTGCGCCAGGGTTTATTGTCGTCGTTTAAATCCACAGAGGTTGAGCAACATTTCGCAGAACTCAGACAGACTGAATATATCTGACACTTACAAAATACCCTAGGGTGATTTTCACAAGTATGGAAACAGCCGGAGCAAATTATTGCGGCATCTTCAACTTTTCTGATAAACTTTTCCCTCATTCAACTCCAGAAAACGCCACAGTAAAAATTCATACACGTTGAAGTTCTGTGACGACAGTTTCCCAGTAGGCAGTTAAGGGGAAACTTAACTTACAATGATCGAGCCCCTAAGATTGTCAAATAAAATACAGTTAAGTCTTTTTGTGTGTCCCAAAGTACTGTAAGACTTTGTTTACTCATTCTGGAAAAACCTGAAGGAATAGAGCTAACCTGATTAATTTTGTTGTATTTAATTCGTTTTTTTTAATGAAAATGATTCACGTCCCCTCCTTTTATTTGTAAAACCAAGTTGCTTGTGCAAGTTTTGTCATAAACAAAACAAACCGGATTTGAGACGTTTCCCTGAACATTTTAAAGTGGCTTTTGTAGTGGGTATACATTATATACTTTCACAATACATAGATTTTCCACTGGTTACCTCCATGAAAGAAAAAGCTTCTGTTTGTGTCGTGGAGCACTTTCTAAAATACTTGAGAAACGTTCACACAGTCCAGTCCATATCCTTTTAAATGATTCAACAAACACGTCCCACTTAAATATTTAATTCAGCTTTTCTGAAAGGCCTATTTTTTATAACAATTCAGAGGCTCCTTTCTGCCTTTCTAATCAAATTAATGTTTGTTTGTTTGTGTTTATGTGCGGCAGAGTGCACTGGAGAGTCAGGTCCTCGACGAGCGGGACAAGGCTCAGCGGCTGCAGACGGAGCTGGACGTCAGTGAACAGGTCCAGAAGGACTTTGTCAAACTTTCTCAGACTCTTCAGGTAAGAAGAAGTTAGAACGCAGCGGCGTAAATAAGGTCAGCCACAGACTTTTCACATCATCCTCCTCTTCCTCACACATACTTCTAATTAGATTAACATGGAGTGAGAGATAAGGTGATTCTAATTATTATTGTTTGTTATTGGTTTATGTTTCTACACACACCAGTCAAAATGATTTGATCACATACCCTGATATATGCAGTCGAACAGTATTTCTGATTTTCCTCCAAGGTACATGCACCACAGTTTGAGAACCGTAGCACTAGGGGAATTTTAAACCTATTTTAAGAGCACAAGCTAAACACTTGAGGACGCGTGTTCCTGTTTTTAAGTCTTTTTATCTGCTTCTTATGTGGCACTTGAGCTTGAGTGCACTGTGTTGTTAAGCCTGTCTGTCAGTCAATGTTGACACATGTCTGTGAAAACAGATCCCAGTGCGATTACCTGTATAAATAAAGGTGAAATAAAATGTCAAGTGTAACGTGGAAAGATCTTGGGTCTTGCCGTAATATTTTGTCAAGCCACGGGGAAATTGTGTTTCTACCCACATTACCATATTTGAATGATTAAAGAAGAAGTGATAAAACATTTGGTTTCAAAGAGTTCTGCTTTGAGAGGCAGGGGGTGTGTCCACTGAGGCGTAAACGCCCACTCATAATGATCAAAGTCTGTGAATGTTGCAGATTGTACAGAATATTGAAGTGAATAGAATAAATTTTAATCATATTTAATTAAATGTCTTATTGTAACAGAACCACCAGCCATTTCCTCCACAAGAAATGATTTGCTCCACATCTGTGTGATTCTTTCTTCAAAGTAGACTCAGAGTTTCTTTCACTGTCTTTTCAAAATCCTAATACCATTGATAATGTGGTGCTGATATGACAAAAAGATGAAGCCCAACCCGAAATGTAACTGCTGTGCGGTGCTCGTCTTGGCGCAGGTTGCAGCTGATCATCTGAGACTTTGCTTGATTAATAATTATTATGGCTTTATTCTCATAATATGGCGACTTCATTCCTCGAAAGAGTTTGGCCCTAATACTCCGTCGTAATTTCCTCTCCTTCTTTAATAATTTCCGATAAAGTCGTCTCATAAACAGTTGTGTGGGAGCAGGTGCAGTCACTCACCAGTGAATGGTTGAACTGCTTATACAGTAAAGCTCGCTGAGGGTATTTATGTTGTGTATTTATTCGTAATTTAGAATTTAGAATTAAATTTTATTAATCCCCTTAGGAAAAGTATTCCTCTGCATTTGACCCATCCTATTTATGTCGTTAGAGTGAGTTATCGAGCCATATTTTAGACGCAGCGAGAAATAAAATCCTGTATATAATGTGTTCTCATTTTCATTCAAAAAAACATGTTTAAAATGATAAAAAGATGTTCTCTTCAGTCTGTAGAATAAGATGTGTGTAAATCAAGAGAATAATCTAAAATGATGTTTTGACACACATTTCTCCTCCTAAAATATTCGATGGATTGTTGAGCCCTTGTGTCTGGTAACACACATGTTAATTGACTGCCTATTTGTCCGTGTCCCTTCAGGTACAGTTGGAGCGAATACGACAGGCGGACTCCTTGGATCGTATCAAAGTAATCCTCAACGACACCAACTTGACTGACATCAACCAGCTTCCAGAGACATGATACCACTGAGTGAAAACTGCCTTCAGTTTCATTCCCCTCTTTTTTCTCAATCACTGGCCCAATAACATTATTGATCCGACCCTTCCTCCTCCTCCTCCCCATAACCGCCGTGGACGAATCCGGAGGAACAAGGACAGACGCGGCACGAGGAGCTCATGACCGTCTGTGTACATTTTAAGTCATGGAACACACCACGGACAGGAAAGATGAAGAAGAACACTACTTAAAAATGAAAAAAAATGTAAATAACTAAATGTGTGACTGTGGATGGAGAGAGTGGACGTCCGTCTTTCTGTGGGTCTGTCTGTGTCTTATTTCTACTGTAGATACGACTGTCTGTGTTAGGCTCAACCAAAAAAAAAGGTTTGTCGTCTTCTGAAGCACTTTTCATCTGCAACTCTCCAGGTAAATAGAAAACGGACACATGACATTTTCTCCGTCTCTTCTCACGGCGGTTGATAATCTCTGCTTCTCTGTTCCCACTCAGTTTTTCCTCCTTTTTACTGTTGCATTTTACACCTCTTTCTGGTAATTTCACCCCATAATTACAAAACACCCATGAAGGATGGAAAATACTTGCACATAACTCAACTAGGATTAAAAAAGAAAGAAAGAAATAAGAACATAACCCAAAATAAGCAATACCCTCAATTTCTCTAACATCCTCTACTTTATCTTGTTTTGCGCTTGACGTCTGACAGAAGTGTTTTGTTGTTTTTTTCTCTTTTTAAAGCTGCAGAAATACAGTGAAGAAACATTACTTTTGTTCAGAAATGTGGGTTTAAACTGTCAACAAAACACTAGTTACGCCAATAGATTTAAGGTGAAAGCTGCTGTCAGTGATGTCATCTTTTTGGCTGACTTCTTACTTGTTCTTCCTGTTACACTAAAGTTCCTGATCAAAGTTTGAACAGAGAGAACAAATTGTGTGTTAAACTGAGACCAAAATGTTGAAAATCTCACTTCTCTATGTTTGTATTCTGTATCAACACTGAAAAACAGCAACGTTCCTCTGCTTTGGTCCCCACTAAATCGTAGTGGGTCAAAACAAGGCGTCGATTATGGTCAATGTAATCTCACTTATACTTTAAATAAGGATCCCTGGTGAGGTGATAGAGTTTGACTGCTGATCTATGGTCGGATATTTGAGATTAGGATTGAGACTTTCTCCTGATTGGATTAAATGTTGTGCGACATGTCCTGAGACTGAAAGACCCACCATGTCACTGAGTTATTAAATACAGATTTTAACTTAAAGCTGTAGCAGTAGCTCTGCATGACTCTCTTTGTTTCTCAGTATAGTTGTATCGACAGTTGGAGTTCCGACTTTAAACACAGAGAAACACAGAGAAGTTTCTGAAGTAAACCCAGATTTTACAGTTTAAATTGATAAATGTTTCTTGTCCCCGCCCGCCCCTGCTCCACTGCTGTCTACACGCAAGCGCTCCCTCGTTCAGGTCTGATGGTGTTGCTTGTCGGAGCCTGTTTTTACATGAAGGAAGCGCCATAAATGTAACTTTACACAGTCTCTGTGTATGAAGACCAAACAACGACAACGACAACAAAAATCACACTGTAGCTTTAAAAGACTTCACTGACAGCAGCTTTAAAGTGGTGACTTAAAGAAAACAGACCAATCAGCTGTCCACATGAGTCAATAAGTGTACATGGAAAACAAAATCAATTTTAATACACTTTACTCCTTTTTAATGTTTGCCATTTGCATTGACTTTGGATTGAGTTTCCTAATGAAGCTCTGAAATGAAAGCGGGTGGCTTTTAAATTGTAATGGAGACACATTATAGCACAGTGTGTGATGAGGTCAGGGGTCAAAAGCAAGTCGCTCGTACAGGAAATAGCTTTTAGGAAAGCTCAGAATGGTGGCGGGAAAAAAAGACAACAAAAAGCACTGTCCACTCTCCCTCCTTGGTTGGTTTCTGCATCAAATGTATGCGGACAAATGTTCTCCTTCCTTTGCGTAGTAATGGTGCGGTCCAGTTGTAGTGAGAATTTGGAATTTCTGAGTTCCTCGTGAGAATTTTCAACTGGAATGCCACCTCAAGTCGGAGCCACCTCACAAATTCTACTTCTTTTACTGTTAATTGAACTTCTGTCTTATTTGTTTCCCATTTAATCAGTGGTACACACAGTACGGTTACATTTTTAATCCGTGGTCCACGTTGCTGCGCTGTTTGTGCGAGTAAAAATCTTGTAGTCTGAGATAGCTGCGTTCATATTTTTCCCGACTTTTCAACTGGAACACATTAAACTTTCTGACATAAATGTAAGCTTTCGCCATTTGGGCTGCGTTATAAACACTATGGCGCAAGATGGCTGCCTCCATAAAGGCCTCCAACAATAAAACGTACAAAAGGTGTATTCTAAGGCTACAACAACCAAACAATTACCATTTTTAAGCATTTATGCACTTATACAAACATACTAAATGGGTGGGATTTTAAGTTTCTGCCAATAAATTCTTCCTAAATGTTACCAAGGTTCCCAAAGGTCCTTAAATAGACATTGAAAGTCTTGCTTGATGTACGTAGACTACACCTGCACAGAGCAAATGTTGTGGACACTGTCTTTCTCTGACGTGCAGAACAACGAGTGAGTAACGTTAAGCAAAGAGAGAGCAAATGTCAACGTGACACCTAGGAAATGAAAACTCCCAAGATCTCTGTCTCACCAAAGAAAATCAAAAAAGACTGACATTGACCAAGATCCCAGAGACAATCACTTGTCCAGATGCAGAGCGTGCTGCAAATCAATAAAAGTGGACGCCATCATGGGCGAAGACGCTCGTTGCATCTTAGGCTGTGTCAGCACATTCGGTCCTTGAATTTAAGTGAAATTCCTTGAATTTGATTACACACTTGACCTTTAAAAGATCTTTTTACGACTATGGGGGGATGGGGAGCAGTGTAAGATGCTGTGGATTTCAGATTGAGAGGAAAAATCTCTTTAAAAGAAAACCCTGCATTGAATGAATTGTCAATGTTTTCATTAACATGTCGAGTGTGAATCATTTCTGACGAGTGTGCACTCAACCTGTGTGCTTTGAATAAAGTTGGTGACTCTGGCTGCAAATGTGGGTTTCATGGAGAAAAGAAAAGGAAAGCAAATGAATTTTGTCCTGCGGTAAAATTCTTCCTGAAGTTTGTGAAGGGGATTTTCTCTAAATTCTGAGTTAGACATTTAACAGTACAGCAGCATGATCACTGTTTATTTTGTTTTGTTTGTTTACATGCATGTATTTCATTTCCATGTGTTGCTTATGTCTGAGCTGTTGATATGTTGAGTTGATATTTATGACAGAGTCGTGCAGTGTGTGCTATGACAGAATGGGAATGTGTGGGCGAGCGATCATGACTTGCACTGAGAGAACACTGTACGTCGTTTTGAGTCTTGCGCCTCACATCGTGTTGCGTTTGCGTCGAGAGCCGGTGGTGAATTTAGAGTATAAAGGCTTTGACCGTGTGATTCCTGCACATTATTTTCTCCGACAGCGTCATTGCATTGGCTTGGTGTGTTTTCAATTGTCTCTTTAAATTAATTTAACATTTATGTCCGATGTTAACGCTTTACAATACAGTACAGTAAAGGGGAAGTGGTAATATGGTAAAACCATCTTATTTCTACAGTTGTCACCAATTAATAGCTTGGTAAAAGAAGGGTTCAAGCATCAAAAAATAAAAAAATGTGTATTGTATTTGTATTTCACTGCAGTTTTTCCCAAATGTTCACACTAAACTGTTTTGACCCAACAACTTTGTGCATAATTAGCAACTCATAGCCATATCTGGAACAACTAATATTATGGTAATTATTATATTATATTATGCTATATTGGGCATGTCATTACAGTAAAATCAAAAAGTTTCCAGGTTTCCAGTCTCAGGTTTTGACTATTTAACACCCCCAAAGTTATTTGAAATATATAAAGTAGGTCATGAAGTGATGTTTTTTCTGTATATAAAGTCAATTTAAACTAATGCAGACACAAACAATGGTGGCTTCTCTGTCTTTAGACTCAATGACTGTGATTTTGCCTCCTTATTAACACACAATTTCCACTATTGTTACCAAGCTGGAAATTGCATTATAAATAAGTTGGTATTATCATAATATCATCTCCCTATTACAACATTTTCCCATTATTACCATGTTGTTATTGCACTATAATGTAAAGTTTAACCATCTATTGCAATGACCCATTTTGTGGTCGCCGCAGACATTTTCTAAATCACTGTTTTTAAACTCAAGAGTCGCCAGGTTTTTCTAAATATTTGCTCTTTCACTGAAAAACAATCGGAGTTTAGAGTTGGTAGTGTGACAGACTTACAGTATGGTCTGAAAGCTCACACTGTGTCACCACAAACTTGCTTTTTATTAGAAAAAAATACAAAATAGCAATTCACGTGGACTAATAATAAAGCACTTTCAAAGCCCCAATCTCCTTGTGCGATCTGAATGTTTCTGTTTTTGACATGTGGGAAATGTGCATCTCTTTTGGCAAATTTTGTGAAACTAAATCTTGAACTTAACTCACTGCAGCCTCAATGGTGTCTATACAGGAAATTACACAGCCTCAAAAATCGTATATTATGTTGTAATATACAGTCAGTCCTTGCATCATACACACTGACAATAAATTACTGAAACAAAACAACAGCAAAAAAAAAAACCTTGTTTCCAGTATATCACTATAGAAATTAGACACTTTTAAAAGTGTGTTTTCATGCTTTCCTTTTGTATTATCTTGTCTTTGATGTCTTTGATTATTACAGCTTTGAAGGTGTCCATTGATCCTTTGAGGAATCTTCTTCAGTTCATTTTACGACTTTAATTCTTTGTTTAACTACTTATGTTGACTTTTCTGCCCCCTTTATACTATGGAAAGAAAACAAAATGAATGGATGAGAGATTAGTGACTTTACATTGAAACAGAGTAGAGGATAAAGGAGGAGTTGCAAACCTACTGATTTTGCCTGGAAGTCATTGTAAACTTTTTAATTTATTTCGTGCTGTTTTTTTTAATTAAATGTAGATCAATTTATTTTATGAAAAACAAAGCCCATTGAATCCCTTCATCCAGCTGCATGCGCAGGCTGTCATAGCGGAACCTGCAGGGGGCAGCAGTCCGGGAGTCAGAGATGTGACGCCGCCGCTGAGACTTTCCACGAAGAAGAAAGGACTCGGACTGAGGGTGGAAAAAAAGCAGAGGAACTACTCCTGTTTACAACAACACAATGGAGCCAAAACGGCCGAATACCGTCTGCAACCGCCTATTACTGACTGGATTTACGCTATGTGTTGTATTAGGTGAGTGTTGAAGCCCACAGTGGGTTCCTTTGTTTCAAATAAATGCCTCGTTTTGAGCGCATTATTTTAGGTGGGACATCAGGTTAGCTTGCTAGCGATGTTGTCTAGCATCTCATGTAAGGGAGACACCTAACAACACCCGAACATCTGTCCATAATCTCGGCACCAATGTCGTGGTCCTAATAGCTACGAACAAACGCCTCCCTTTTTCCCTCGAACGTTACGTAAGACCCCGTTTGTACACACATTGTGATATAACATTTAAAGAAAAAAGTAATTAAATTGAGTAAAATCCGAATCATATTTGGTACACAGTGGTGGCTGCCCCCTTTGAGCGCAGCTCCGTCGGGAGGGATTGTTGGTCTGACCGTGGAAGGGATACACATTACTATTTGGCCCCACAGTGGATCACTAACTGTGTTTGACGAATGCCGATTTCAGCAACCTCTGGGAATTTAGAAAACCCATTCAAATAATGCGCTATCATGCAATGTGCGCTATCTATCCGACGACACGCAATTCTATGTCGAAATGTCAGACTTCCAGTAAGTGATTCGTTTGGTGGTTTCTCTGTCGATTAAAGGGTGTGTTGAATGAATGCCGAAGCTATGAAAATCATGTAGTCATGTTGGATTACTATTCATGTGTGTGCTATCATGCAGATATTTCCGACGATATACGAATGGGCGTTAAAGTGCCAGAATTTCAGTAAAAGATTCGTTTAGTTGGCTGTACTGTGGATCACTGACAGTTTTTGGTGATTACCGAATTGAAGAAAATTGTCTATTAAACTGGAAATATTTATCCAATATGTACCACAATGCAGCTGTTTTCCTCGACACCAGATTTTACCTTAAATTGCCTTATTTACGATAAGTGAATCGTTCGGCGTTAATCGACTGTCGCGCTAGTGGGACAGTCACTTTCTAAACTGACAAAACAACAGGCTAACACTATTAACGCCAATCAACTGAATCCGATTTCATCATCATTAGTCAACAGCGACTGTATTTCATTTACACACACTGTGGCTTGTTAACAGTGCCAACGCATCAGCTCTGTAGGTAGCCAGCCACACTTCCGACCTTGGTTAGCTTAGCTTCCAAAGCCAAAAAAACATATCATCTCCTCGTTATCTATCTCTGTCCCGACTCACATTATAAATGTAACATCGTGCAATCCTCAATCTCGGCAACAGCACATATCCAAAAACGCGAATTAATTCAGATGTGTTCTTTAAAGAAAGCACTGTTTTGACAACTAGCATAAAAATGGCTTCGTGTTTTTAACTTCGTGTAACTGCTGCTTCCACTGACGTTATATAGCTTCACTTTAAACACAGTAGACAATATGTTATACTGTATTTTTTTTATCACTGAATCAGACTAAGATTAGCTCCAAAATGAGCAATTTAATCTTATGTTCAAGGATGTAACAGTGTGTTTAAAACCAGCATCTGCAGACAGTTCCCATAAACAGACTTGTCTGAGACTGTGCTAAAATAAATTTTTGCACAATGGCAATTTATTTTTGCCATTTTGAAATAATGCCTGATGTTAGGGGAAGTGGACAATGCCGGTGGTTTTCTGTCCTCAGTCTCAGACTGCCTGGAGAAAATGAGTGACAGACACTTCCTCATGTTGTCATACTGTGGAATTAATGTCACGATTGGTACCTGGAACGCCACTCTCATTCGAAACCTATGTCATATTAGACTAAATTAAATCCTAGGGCATAGAGCGACATATAGAACATGCAAAACCAATCAGAACATAAAAAAATATCATATCTTAAATGTGCACATCAATGAAAGAATAACAGTTGTTTTATTACAAATCAATGCTGTTGTTGTCTACCTGTCTGAAATTAAACCACATACTGCAGATTCCCAATGAACAAGTCACACCTTAAGCCATTTAAATGCTTTTTTTTTGGGTAATTTTTACAACCAGTTTGACCAAAAATGTGACAATTTTGTGATGAAATGCACAGAATGTTAAGCAAAACTGTTTGCTAATACCTGTAATTCATCCTGTAGCCCACCTCTGCCTCCCACCAAACCAAGCTCATTTTACATTTGTAGTTTCCTTTGGTTCTTCTGGTTTCTGTGGCTCATTCATCATTTATTCTCCTGGGTTTTATTTTCCTTATTGCAAGACCAGAGCGCCATCAACTGTAGCATTGAAATGTACTACTTTAATCCTTCATTATTTAAAAATTAAGCACAGAAAAAACTAAAGTTTAATGGGTTTTTTTAAGAAGCACATCGGCACATGAATTTTTAATAATTTGTCACCGTAATCTAGCTTCATCCAAATCTATAAAAGGATTAGTTGAGAAACACACTTCTTCTGTCAAGCTGTGATGTTTAGGCATTTTTTTACCTTTAAAAAAAAATGCCCATAAAGATGAAGACTGCCCAGTTTCAGACAAGACTCATAATAGATATTCAAGTTAGTTACTTATGTCAGTGGGATTAGGAATGAGTTTGTTTTACTTGTGCAACCAAAGCCGCACGTTGTGGTTTCACTTTGGCTCTGAAGTTGTTACAAAGCTGTTGTGCGGTGTGTTTGTGTCTGTTGACCCCTGCACGTTAAGCTGTTTTCTAAACTGGATCATATTTCACAAGTGGCAGCTACCTGTGCTGTTGTTAAGCAAGTGCTGCTATAGTAAGGCCTCATTTACGGATAGGGATAGGACGGTACCGTCTGATACCGATATCACAAACTCAAGTATCTACCGATACCGATATCAGTCCGATACAGTCATTTTAGACCATTTATGACCATTATGAAGTTGTTTACAATACATTTGTGCTGAGTCATTTCAAAGACACAATTCACCAGCTGTGTAACAAATATTGTTGTCATAAACAGCCCAAACATGACTCCGTTAAAATGCTTTTGCTGATTTTTATGTACATTATTACTGTCTCTGCATAGTGAAGTATGCATAGCATACTTAATAAAATATGCATGGCATATTTTGGATTTTTGGATTGTATCATTTTCATCTGACCAGTATCGGACTGATACCGATAATTCCCAGCCCTAATAACAGTTATGTTGTGTTATATAAGGTCACGGTTCTCAGACTGAAGTACGTGTACCACCAGAGGTACATGAGCTTCCTCTGTCACCTTACCTCTTGCTCCATCTTAATCTAATTTAACTATAACAGTGTGTGAAGTATATGTAAGGAAGAGGAGGATGATGAGAGAGCAAATTATTTTATTGAGAATTAATCTGCCCTCTGTGAAAAGTTCTTGTTTATACCACTGTATTGTAACATTGGTGATAATGGTGTTACTTCCTGAGCTCAAGATGTCCTCACATGGTACTTGGTATTAAAAGTTTCAGAACTGCTTGTATAAGATATTTTTCCTCAAAGTTTTTCCCTCTCATTCAAAAATCCCCCCTCACACCATGACACTTGTTTCAATTCCAGTCACAAAACCCACTTCTGCGATCGACATATACGCCGATGGTGAGGTGGTAATGCAGAACGGCACCTCGGGGATCCTCCGCTGCACCTTCAAGTCCAGCGAAGTGGTCAGCAGCTCCACCTCAGTGACCTGGAGCTTTCAGTCGAGTCAGCCAGACCACCAGTTCTTCAAAGCACCGTACGTGGTAAGTTTGTCCCCGCCGCTCGCTTCCTGTAAGGAAGTTTTCCTGTGATTGTGGTTTTCTTTATCTGCACGAACGCATGGAGAGAAAACCCTCAACTTTTGCTCACATTCCATGATTTCAACACTTTGGAGATAAAGGTTTCTTTACGTTTTGAAACAATCGTGCTGCTGAGCTTGTGTTTGTGAGATAAAAGTGTTACTTTAAATATTTAGCACTTTTTATTTTTGTTTGATCTTGTTTCATAATGCTGCAGCAGTGCCTTGTTGTTGTTATAGGTCTTTCCTTCTTGTTCTTTTGTTATTCTCATCCTTGTTCTTCTTGTTTTTCTTCTTGATTTCCTTCTATTTGTTTTTCTTCTTGTTCTTCTTCTTGGGTTTACTTCAACTTGTTTCTTATCTTGTTCTTCTCATTGTTGTCCTTGTTCGTCTTGTTGCTGTTGTCATTGGTCCTTTCGTTTCTTTTTCCTCCTTGTTCTTGTTGTCGTTGGTCTTCTCCTTGTCCTTGTTGTTCTTCTTGTCTTGCACCTCTTAGAACTTTTTAATTATTTCCTTCTTTTTAATGTACCTCTGCTTTCACCATTTGTTTAGATTAGTATATGACTTTGCCACGATTTATCTTGCTTGAGCCTCTCAATTAAATCTCATGTTGTGTTTTCATAATTTTCATATTCATTTCATGTAGCATCATGATTATCAGGATTTCAAGGAGAAAGCTGTAGTATTTACATATCGTGTTTATGTTTGGGTGATTATTATAGATGTTGTTATTAAACGGTCAGTATATACTGACCGTGATACATTCATTCGAAACCCTTAAATGCCTGCGAAATCACTGCATATTTAAAATGTTAATAACAGCAGTGACATGTACATCTATAAACACTGTGCTGAAGAGCATCGCCTGCTGTATTTAATTAGGATGATTTTAGGACGTGGTTTGTTTGGATCACTGAGGCTGGGCGCAAGCCTCACCTGTCTGCTGTGATCTCCTGCAAACACGACATAGCCTTAGGGTGTTTTTGCAGAAAAGTCGTGTCAGAACACACACGCAATCAACACGTGGCATATCAAGCTCATTATATCTGTAATAATGTTTGATTCAGAGCCTTGTTTAGACAACACTGCAGAACTACCAAACCTTTCCAAAACGGACTCTCCGGTGTGTAAATCTGAAAACACTCGCTTGTTTTAGTGTTTTTAGAGAATTTGTTTTTAGGGATTTTGACTTTGTGATCATTTTAACATGATCAGATGGAAGAAGAAAATTAGTAGAGTTAGATGGTAGTGAGACCTGCTATGATGTATGGCTTGGAGACACTGGCACTGTCTAAAAGACAGGAGGCGCTGGAGCTGGAGGTGGCAGAGCTGGAGATAGAGTGACCAGGATGGACAGACGTAGAAATTAGCACATGTGAGTGACAGCTCAGGTCGAACATTTTTTGGAAATAAAGTAGGAGAGTGAAGGTTGAGATGGTTTGGTCATGCGCAGAGGAGGGATATTAACCCCACCACCACATGTTGGAGGTGATGCACCTGAGGAAGAAGAGGAGAAGAGGATTAGCTGTTTCTATGTTGTCCAGGTGTGAATTTGACCACTAAAATGTCTGTACATGCTCATGTGTGTCTAAATAATTTTTACGCCTTTAAAAAAATAATCAGACATTCCTGGCAGTCACCTGTTTTACCAGCAGCTTTGGACTATTTTTGGGAAATCTGTCTGTTTTCCCTCCCTCATGTTTGCTACAGTGACACAGTATTAGTCATCTCAAAAAATGTTTGGTCTAAAAAACAAAGCACTTGAAGTGGAGTCGAGTGTCACTCAAGCCAAAGCGATTCTATCAGGAAAAGCTGCCACAACAAACGATTATTGTCGTTATCCATTAATCTGATCTAATCAAATGTTCCAAACCTGGAAATGATGATGTTCTCAAAGAGCTTGGTTTGTCCACAAACCAAAATGATTCAGTTTTTGTGATTTTGTGAGCAAAAAAAACAGAAATTATAATTTTATTTTTTTTTTAAAAAAACAGACTCTGCGATTAATTGATCCTCAAAACAGTCAACAGTTAATTTTCTAATCAGTTACTTTTTTGATTGATTGTCTCAGCACTACTGCCAGGACCTGAAAATATGGAGACTTTGTGGTTTAGTTTCACTGCCGATGTCTTTCCTGTTGATGTGAAAGTGGTTTTGACGGACTCTGCTGAGTGGAGTCATCCTCAGACTGTGGGAAACAAATGATTACAATTGAAATCACTTCCTTTTCACTTCTATCTGTGCGTGTGTGTGTGTGTACACAGCTGCTGACACAAAGCCACATTTGTTTGCACCCTTTTTCTTGGCTGCACAAAAAACTGTCCTCTCTCCACATACGTACAGTATGTACCTGAGCCATGTTGGAGTTAAATCCGATGGGTGTTATTTTTAACCACAGCTTCCTCTGCGTAAGTAGGTGTGTGGAGCAGCTCTGAATCAGATTTTATTTCATGTTAAAGCTTTGCTGTGGCTGAGAAAAAAATTAAGCACTCTGTTAGGGTGGGGGTGATTGATATTGTGAAATATTGCAAAATTTTGTGTGGCAATATTTCTCTTTTGAGACAACAACTATCATTTTTTAGCTGATGTTACCAAAAAAACATTAAGCGTTTTGTGGCAATATCAGAGGGAATGGTAACTTTTATATCATTATTCCCATTTTCAGTCAAAGGATGGAGATCTGTGAGAAACAAAGATGTTGTCTTTAGTCTGCCGTATAAGATGTGTATAGATCAAGACAATCATTCATCTAAAGTGAGGGCTACAAGCAACTGTGGTGTGATTTGTTTAGAGCTTGTGTTTATGACCAACGTGATATTCAGGCTGCCTGGATTTATTTTGATAACTTGATCACTTTCGATATCTGGCAGTTATTCATTCGTTTGGGAATTACAGTCCTGAGAAGCACGTGCCCGAAACGTGTGATGCACCGATGAATCTTGTCTGTGATTGGACAGTTGTTCCGCGGAAGTCCTGATGGCTACCGTAATGACAAGTATATGGGGTACAAAGCTCTATTTCTCTGCTTTCCGGGATCAATCCATCCATCTTCTACCGCTTTATCCTCCACATGAAGGTCACGAGGGGTGCTGTGTGTCTCTGAACTCACCTGTGATTGGTCAGAGTTTCCCCTCATGGACCTGATTTCCTCAAGGCTGAAAACAGAAACCGACAGAGGAGCAGAAGTCGTGTTCTCTCTTTCAGATCATGTCATTTACATTATGCTGATTATTATGATTATTATGGAATCATTGAGCAGTGATGACAGAAATATGTTGCCTAACCCAGTTTTCATAAGTGGTTGGAAGGATTTCAATGTTGCTCATATAGAGCTGATTACATCTAGGTGTCACAGCTTTAGGCCATTTCCGCAGATGTGTCACAGCATGCAAAAAGAATAAATGTAAAGCTTCTTTTTACCAGTAGATGCTTTGAATTCATGTTACGTCATTCCCAGTGTCTCGAGTGGTTACTAACTTTCTTTCATGCCCTTCCAGATTTTCTACTTTGTACATGGGACAGCATTCCCGGCACAGAACATGTTCAAAGAAAGGGTGCAGTTTATTGGCGACGTCAACAAGAGGGACGTCTCGATCCAGCTGAGTCCGGCTCAGTTCAGTGACAACGGTACCTTCTTCTGCGACGTGAAGAACCCACCGGATGTAACAGGAACTCCAGCTCGAACGGAACTCAGGGTCGTTCTGAAAGGTGCGATGTATTCATTGCTTCTTGTTTTTTGTCAATTTAATTGTTTTTGCTTAAGGTTTTTCTCACCTTTATTTTTTACCTCTTCTCCAAGTGAGACCTCACCAAGACATTGAGCATTGTTACACATGCAATTGGACAACCACGTCAATAAATAACATCAGAAACACAAAAATTACAACACAAAACATGAGCTTAGGGTTTTTTGAAGTATGTATTGTAAGATATATATATATAATATATTATTTACTATACATATAGCTGACTGTGCTCTGCTGGCATCCTGTGCCGAGAATATGAAGAAGAAGCAGCAGCAGCAGGAAGGAGGCAAAATGAATATTAGCCACTTAACAGAAGACTCTCCTCATAAAATGTATGTTGGCTTAAGTGTATGCTGTCTCAAGAATATGTTCACTGCTTTGTTTCACAGTTTGACATCGTTTGGCACCTGGAAACTAAAGTTTGTGTCACTGACTCTAATTTGCGATGTCGGTGTGTGAAAACCTTCATTCAGATTTCCTTTAAAAGTTGTTGATATAAGCAGCAGTGGACCAGAAACTCATGTGTCCTGTGACCTAAAATAGCTGAATTTCCCTATGGACTTTGGTTTTGGGGACTGAATGGTTTCCAGTTGGTAAAGTCAGACTAAAAGCAAGGTATCCATGAAAACCTATTCTTGAGACGGTGTACACTTAATCTGACGTTGATTCCTTTGTTTTGTTGGGACTCAAATGTTGTTTTCCCCGCTGCTTCTCGTCTTGACACAGGAGGCGTGTGGAACACAGTTGGCTGCATGTTAAACACTGACTATGAGTCAGTGTCTCACAAAACCACGCTTCGCTGAACCAAAGATAAAGAAACACATGTACACTGATATACAATACCTGTCTCAGTTCTGCATGAGCAGAATTGTGGCCGTGATCAGACTCCGCACACACACACATACATGCTGACTGGGTGTTGTAAGAAAAGACAATATAGACTAGTGTGAGTCTGTGTCCTTGTACTGAATGCTTCCTCTTTCCAGGTAAAGAGTGAATGTTTTCCTGTCAGTGTGGCCTCCTGTCACTTAGACTAATGAAAACCAAGATTAAATCAAGGTGCATCTTTTAAATGTGCCACCGTACCGCACTCTAAATGTGATTGTAATTCAACGAGGATTTACTGTACCTTAAACCTCAAACCTTCTCTTAATCTCAGTCAAAGCATCTCGAAACATTAATCATCAGATTTGTAAAACCAAAGAACCACTGTCCTTACGACTGCTGAATATACAGTACTAAGACAAAAAAAGTAGTTTTTTGAACTTTTATAGTTAAATAATTACTTGACATTGTATGTTTCTGTCACAAAACTGTTGGTGTCTGTCAGTGTTAATGTGCAGCTGAATCTGTGACAGATTAAAAACATAAATAATATTTGCTTTATCATTGTATTCACTCACCCTCACTTATTTTATATGGCTCGCATTGTCACTGGTGTCTGGTTATTAAACGTTAATCCACAGCTGTGTTTGAGAGCCAAAATTGACACTTGATAGTGGGCCAAAAGTAAGTCAACGCCTATTGTTGTGTATTCATTTTAGGTGCAAGCAAGTTCTGGGATCCCTGATTAAGTATTTCTTAGCTTTTATCGTTAAATAACAACTTCAAAACACTTCTAATAATAATCTCAATGACCAAACCTGAATTTCTATATATACGTTTATAGTAAATCCAATTAAAAAGCCTTAAATTGATAAGTTTGACATGTGTCACTGGTGTATGGTTCTTAAAAATGAACCCACGGCTGACGGTGACAGGTCAAATGCATCGTCTCCTCGGGCAGCTGGCAGAGAAATAACTACAGAATATAAAAGCCGTTCACACAGGTACATTCTTGTTGTTTGTTGTCAGCCGTACAAAGCCCAAGGCTGCATGTGACGGCTTGTTATCTTCTGCTTCACCAGCAGCAGCAGCAGCTTCACCCTGCAGGTGGGACTTTGTTCCATGTCAAGAATTTAGAGTCTAAAAAAGCAGAAGAGTCACAACGTTAGGCACATTGTTTGTTAATCAAAATATGTCTGATTGCATCGCCGGGGTTTTTTCTTCTTCTCACGCTCTCTCGGACACAAAGAATTTTGTTGGTATTTTTCCAAAACACGCCGCACTTTTGTTTACAGACAGATGTTCAGGTATCGCTGACACACGCCCTGCTGTGGGGTATAATTGAGGACAAAGATGCCTCATTCATGACCTTCAACTTAAAGGTGTACGTCACATTTTTTGTTGCTGCTTTTATTATACTTTTTAAATCACTCGGCAAAGTGTTTTTCATCCGGAAAAAAAACATCATAAAACAAACACGTTCACTTGTAGCCACAAGGTCCGGAGGAGAAATACGGCGTTAAGGAAACACCTCAAACGTCTCAGCGGTTTGTAAATGAGGAAACGCCAGAGGCACAGTTATACTTTGTCACTAAAGATACATGTACATTTTATTTGATATTTTATATTCAGTTTGCATATTAATAACATATGTGATCGTATTTACAGGCCAGAAACTTTATTTAGTGTCTGTGTATTGAAGGACTGTTGTTTTGTTGTTGTCTGCAGAAGTTTGCCAATCCTCCGTTCCCACACATATAAACCCATTTTTTCCCATTTATTCATTCCGTAAAGTTCAGTTAACTGTAGTTGGAGTAAACTACAACATATATATAAAACAGAAATACAGTAGCAAAAAACCTGTATACAGGATAAAATGCATAGGAACTCAGTTATTTAATAGATACAATTTACTGATGTAAAAATCTGAAAGCTGTTGTCAGCAACATATATATATATTAAAATATGTGTTAAAAAGGCTTTATATTTTGAGAGATATCACTGATTTAGAGTTTTGTAAAGGCTACATCCACACTACATTTTGTTTTTGTTAGAAAACACATCAATTCTATCATGGATACGCCTGCGTCCACACTACCCTGGTGTTTCCATGATCATGTTTCATGTTCATTGCTTTTAATTGAAAAAAACAGGGAAACTGAAATTAGGATCTTTAAAAACAAAAGACATAGTTACCTGTATTGATGTGGTTGTTGCTGAAAACAACTAATCAGGAAAAAGGGGATAAATAAAGTACAAAATACAAACATGCTGTACAAGAGTGCTCTTGCTCTTGTTCTCCAAATCTACAAACTAACCGCGACTGTTGTCTCTCTTGTTTTCCTTTGCAGAGTCTCTCCCTCAG
This sequence comes from Solea senegalensis, assembly GCF_019176455.1. NCBI lineage: Eukaryota > Metazoa > Chordata > Actinopteri > Pleuronectiformes > Soleidae > Solea > Solea senegalensis. Next base: position 5,762,466 of record NC_058033.1, read on the forward strand.
AGCAACACCACGGTTATAGCGGCGGCAGTCTGTGGATCCCTGTTTCTGCTCATCCTCATCGCTGTCGGCGCCTGCGTCGTCATGAAGGTGCTGCACAGCCGCCACGACTACGAAGGGTGAGTGTCGTCATTCCCGTTTCTGCCCTGAGACGATAACAGATCCATAATGTTGCCAGACATTTTATTTAATATACCTCCATCGAAGATATGTATGCAAATTACAACCACCACCACCTAAATTGTAGGAGTATGTAGATGTACGTCTTCAGTAGAGTAAAAATTATACACAAAATTTAAATTTTCAATAAAATAATGTACATTCACTGATGATTATTAGCAGTTTGAGTAGATTAATGTCACTGCAGTGGTGTTTATTGTAAGTAATATGATATTTTACTCTTTCATGTTTATTTTTAAATTCAGTATCTAGAAAGTGAATGTGATGAAGTTAAGGTGTTTTCCTGTCACTGAAATGTCAGTTTTAATCATTTACGGAGTTCTAATCATCAAACTGTAACACTTGCCTAACTCTGTCTGCATGGGAGCTGGGTTCACTCTCCGTCTGTAGCCTTGGACAAAAAAACTTTACTAATTATTAACACATTTGTGAAAAAACATTGTCAAACACTAGAGTTATAGCCGTTGCTGTGTTGCCTGAGTTACGTAACATGCGCCAGCTGGTGACCATGAGTTACGCCATAGTGTTCCATGAACATGAGCGACGCTGTAGAGGAGATGCCACTGATGCTTTGAGCCTGTGAAGAGCCAGCGATCACTGGTGTTTGCTGTTTGCACTGGTGCCTCCTCCATCATCATCGCACACGTGTCGTAACACAACTAACATTTCAGCATCACTTTGTGTCTCATTAACAAGCTAGTGTCCGTCATCTTTTACCACTAACATCCAAAAACTAATCACTGTCTTCTTCATTTGTCTCTGGCAAACTAACACACACACTCACACCGTCATCAGCATGTTTTTGTGATGACTCGTGTTTAGACAACAGAAATGTGCTGGTGAGGTGTTTTGCTGACAGCAGAAAAAGGACAGTAGCCTCTTTTTTTAGATTGTGCAGCTCGGTGGTTCCCAAACTTTAGGGTGTGGTTTGGCCAATATGTTAAAAAACGACATGCTGTTGTGCTAGTTTGTGAAAGAAGGGGCCGTGTAAACAAAAAATATAAGATGCTTCACCAGTGTGATGTGGGGGTGATGACCACTCCACCACATTTGAAACAATCAAAATGTTGTGTGAGTCCGATTAAAAACCTGATTTTACATCTAAAACTACATGGATATGTTCAACTGGGTCAAAACTAGCCAAGATGCTCTCATAAAGAGCTGATACAAAGAAGAGAAAAACATGGTGAAATGCTGAGACACAAGGAGACTTAATCTATGCACCGTCAGCATGAAGAATGATATATTTTGAATTGAGCTAGTGCATTTAGTTTTTTGGCATCTGTGACATAAAAGGTCAACCAGAAAACTCATACTAACAAGCTGAAAGGGGGCATATCACCACCTAGTGTAGCTAAGCGAATTGCAAAAGAAGCCTGTTGAGAGAAATTGGTTAAGGCCACATCCACACGGCATCGGCACAAATCAATCTTTTTCTTTGCCGTGTTAAAAAAAGTAAAAAAATGAACCGAGCCAGGGGGTAGAAACGGAAACAAGGTCTGTTTGTATATGTTTTGTGCCGTTAACATGTGCATATTTAGCGGCTTTACAGACCCCCGACATTGTGTCGTAACCTAAATACTTTTGGAGACAGAAATGCAAAATTATGCCGCACAAGTGAGATCCATCTCACTGTATTTACTGCTGTTTTCAGATTTTTCAAACATTTCCAATCCTCTAAAACACCGTTTCCACTTCTCTGACCCAAAAAAAGTATGCATATTCACCTAATTTCTGTTTCTGTGTGGACGGCCCCTAATTCTACTGCGAATAGACTCTCTTGCTCAACAGAGTAATTCCAACAAACATCCCTGCCCTGACATGCTAAAATGGTTTCCGATGTCGTCGCTCACCGAGTGAAAGTTTGGGAACCACTGAATTAGCCCAAGGTGAATTAGTTTACATGAACCACCTCTACGAGTGTGTAAAAGTGCTTGCAGGGCACCGGCAACCTGTTTTCTGTCTGTTTAAATAACAGATGCAATCTTTGTAAATCAAGTCGTGCTGCTAATATTTATACTGCACTGCATGTACATACGCAGTGTGATTTGCATGTGGATTCTTGAAAGTTTTAGCTCCTATTGTGGATTTCTTTTTCACTCTGACCTTTCAGATCATTTTATACCTTAAAAATCTAAATTTCTAATGGTTTGATTACCTGAGTGGTATTTAGTGTCAGATTCACCATTATTATCACTTATTTATTCATAATTGTGATGTATTTTTAAAAGGGTTAAACATGAATGCACAGAATTCCAAAGGTGTGATGTTTATCGTGATTATCTAAGTCTGTCTGAGATAAAGACTTTGTTCCCCAGACGACATTTAGGAATTCACAGTAGCTTGATGTTTGATGATATTTGACTTATATATCAACCTCGTCTCCCTCCGAAGGCTGTCACTGCTTTTCATAGAGTGTCTCTGTGTGGGAGACGCCGCGCTCTCTGTTTCACACCCAGTGTTTCATGTGCTCATCTCTCATTGTTTTTTCATTTTTGTCTTGTCCCCCACCTTACTTGTGTTGCCTGTGTTTCACCAATGATCGCTCAACATCGTGGCAAAAACCGTAAACCTCTAAACTAGATGTACGACCTTGGAAAGCATGAGCACTCAGGCTCCGCAGGCACGAAAGAAGGTGGAGTCTGGTCTGGAGGGCTCCAAGAGCACCGTCCCCCTGGGTCCACTACAGGTATGAGCTGAGGGGACCCACTGATCCACAGGCTGCCGCTGTCAACAGTTTACCAGGAAGTGTAGTGTGTTTGTGGCCACACTGGAAACCTTCAATATTATCCCCTGATATTATGTCATAGATATCACTTTGTTGACAAATTTCCAAATGTGTTTTAAGAGAGTAGCCAGGTTTGTTTTGCTGTCACTGTTGCCCCCTACTGCATAGAAAGTGAACAACACAGGAAGTTTAAGAAATGCAAGAATGTATTTTCACAGAGAAAAATGGCTGTAGATCTTTTCCACATTTTACACATTTTTGAACCTAAAATTTCACCCAAACTTTGTTTATGATCTAGTATTTTGCAATATATTTTTAAAATCTGCAATACAAAGGGTTTACAGTATCAGCATTATTTAACACACTAGTCATAAAATCATCAGTTTAAATGGAGCAGGTAAAACAAAGAGTATAAAACTAATGCATTGTTTGAAGGCTGGATTTAAATATTAAATGAAAGGCCTGGTTATTCCCCAAGTAAACAGTTGACCCTCTTAGTGAGAATTGGGGGTTGACGTTGTTATTTCTAAGCTATCACTTACCACTTGACCATGAAATTAATATGGAATTAACCATAACACGACTTTCCTGTGACCAAATTAATACCATATTGTTACTGTGTTATCCAGTCATTTGTAAAAATAGTCTCCCGTTCACATTATTTAATCAGTTAATAAACTAATTTAACTCAGCTCAACTTCACACCATCACTTTTGTGCTTGAGTGTGCATTTGTTTTATTTTACTGTTCATTTTATCAACTGGAAAAAAAACACATTTCTAATTTAACAGCCAATTAACTTTAAAATTGTTTGCCAACATAAGAAAAATGAATTACTTATTGAATTTCCTTTCCCTTTCTCTCCTCTTTCTGTTTTTCTTTCAGGGCCCGGTGATATACGCACAGTTGGATCACTCAGGCAGCAAAAACTCCTTCCATAAGATGGAGCCCGTGGTCTACGCTGACATACGTAAAAACTGAAGAGGAGCGGGGGACCGTGAAAGAAAAACAAACAAAAAAAGATGAAAAAAATAACAGTCAAGTATCAGACCTCTTTATCAGCTGCTCTTGGGTAGGGAGGGATTATTTCAACAGGGACATAATCGGTGCAGTTTGTTTTTTTAGTTTTTTTTGTAAATCTCATCCTCTGAAAGCATACCGCTGTTACGACCCCTCCGCGCGCTTCAGTTTAAAAGACAAAAAAGAGAAAAAAACACTACAGCGCTCCATCGCGTCTGCCTTTAAATTGTTTCCAACACAGGGATCAAAGTTAAAAGAAGCATTAATATTCTGTATTTATCATTCCAACATGTTAAAAAAAGATGTTGTTTCGATAACTGTAGCTGTGTGCTTAAAAATAGAACAACAGGTTCCGCGGGCTGTTGCACCAGCTGAACACAAGTCAGATCACCATCAAAGCTCCAGTCGTGACGGAAAAGTACAGCCAATGGAAACGTTTTCCCCGAATACTGAAGGAGAAAACACGTGATCCTGCGAGTGTTACAGTGCCTAAATGTGATAGATAATAATGACATCAGGTTCTGTTTTTGGCTGCGTTTTGTCTGTATTTGTGAAATGCAGCGTTAACCCAAAAAGAAAAAAAGAAGCTGCAGTTTTAACAGGGTTCCCGCAGGTCCTTGAAATCCTCAAAAAGCCCTCGGAAGGTTTTGAAAAATGCCCTGAGTAGACATGGGTCATTGAAAGTGCTTGATATTTGATATTTAGATAAATGTCTCCCTTGTTTGTCACGACGCCACCTACTGTTTCATGCCCTGCACTGCCTCATGTACATAGACGAGACACATGAGGATCAAACGAGTCAAAAGAGTCGTGATGCCTGGGAAATGAAAATTCCAACATCTCTGTCTCACCAAATAAAAATGACAAAGACTGATTTTGCTCAAGATCCCAAGGACAATCACTTGTCCACATGCATAGCGTGCTGCAAATCAATAAAAGTGGACACCATAATGGGCGAAGACGCTCTTACAAGTTGCCCTCCCATCTTGAGCTGTGTCAGGACTTTCTGTCCCTGAATTTGCGGTAATTTGTCCTGGAAAGTCCTTGAATTTGATGTCAACCAAGGTGTGGGAACCCTGTTTAAACTGAAATCTCAACAAATGTCTTCCCTCCGTAATGCTGCACAGTGACAGATTTTACTGTATGTCAATCCTCCAATGTCCCTGCAAGAAGACATTAGAAAACTATCACAACAACAAGTCTGAAACTGTTAAATTAGAGTCAAAACCTGCATAGTTCTGCTTTAAAAGACGGATCGACAACATGCAAAATATCCTCAGCTTTAAGAGTCTTATGCTTCATAAACGTAGGTTTTGTCACTTTTACTAACAGGCGCTGTTTCACAGAGGATCAAATGTTTTGTCGTTCAGATGTTTCTAAAAGAACGAAACCAAACATCGGGCGTACTTTGATGTTCACGCCTCTTCATAAACTTAAACCAAATCCTTCTATGATTGAACCATTTTTTTGTGTGAAACTGACATTTTGTCCAGAGCAAACGGGAGAGATAACCACTATTTCTAATGTATCCTGTCACATGTGAAGTAGCGTCTATGATCATTGTCGATTCTGTACTGATATCGTCATCAAAATCTCTGACGCCAACGAAATGTTGGCGGCAGCAGAACAAAAAAACTCCCCTATGCCAAGTATCGCATGTTGGTGCTATAAATGTTAGTCGGTGTAGTTAAGAACAAAGTGCTACTGTTGTAAATATGAAAGAAAAGTTACTTCGTTGACTTTAATATGATATCTTCTTGTCTTTCTAACCTGTTCCCGCCCTGACGACGCGTAGTAACAACTGACCAAAGCCGAGCAGACGGCGTTCATGTTTGTTGTCATTGGGGCTGCAACCAGTGGTTATTGTCAGTGTTGATCGTTTAATGAATAATTTAATGAGTTTTTCTGTCGCAGAGAAACCAGAAAATACTCACATTTAAGAAGCTGAAATCTTAGTTAATATAACTGTCATTAACTTAATCTGTTAATCACTTTCACTCTAGCTTTTATACATCTGTTGCCTTGGAGAAAATAATCTGCTTTTAAATTTAACTTATTGATAAAGTTTGAACTGGTTGATGGCGCTTTTCCACTTCACAGTTCCGGCTCGACTGGGCACGTTTATTGTTTTGTTTGCTTTTCCATCAGTGATGGTACCTGGTACCTGAGCCGATCCTAAAATGTGCCGTCGTCACTGGAAGAGTCATGAGCGCGACGTCTGACACGAGAATCAAAGAGAAACAATGCAGAACTGTAGATCGCTTAAAAAGAGTGAAACATCCTTGAAAACATTAAGCGTTAATCTCCACCATCAGTAATTGAGTATTTTTTGAAATGTTATCGTCAGTCACTGATTGATTCATTGTTGCAGTCCTATTTCTGACAGCTGACAATCAAACATGTTATTTTTACTCACGCTAGAGAACACGGCTCACGCTCGGACGTGAAAAAACTATTCCTTAATCGGTTTTGTGCAGCGAGAAATTCAAGATGAGCGAAGACGTGAAGGCTCGGCCGACACCGCAGTCATCCACAGCATGTAAACAAACAAGAGTGTGTGCGTGAAGTCGTGGCGTCGCCGTCGTCGTCGTGGTCGTAAACTCGCAGCTGGTGCAACAGTTGAGCTGAAGCCACCGTTCACTTCAGTGACATCGTGACTTTGTTCAGTTTGGGGGCAGATAGCGCCACGCGGTGACGTTGCATGCATGTAAATGTTAAAACAGCTAAACGTGGTACTCACGGTGTTACTGTGAAAGCTTCAGTCGTCTGTAAACATGTCGCTATGGTACCGTTGAAAAATGAAAAAGACACTGCCTCCTCCTATGACTTTTGCTTTTCACCTCAGCTCAACATGTTTATTTTTAAATCATCTTTCGTTGCTCTTTGTGTCTAACCCTTCATTTTTTTTCATTTTTTTTTAAAAAGGGCAAATGAAGTCTGACAAAAAAGGTTTGCTGCTCAAACATCAATAATAACCTGTGCTGCAGTTTTTTTTGTGTAAGATAAAATGTGTACCTGAGGTGAAACGATACACTATTTGCATGCAATTTACTAACAGAACAGTCGTTATTATGAGAATATCCATCGTTTTATTTCATCTACATATTATGTAAAGCTCTTTTCTTTTAATTACTTTTAAAACTAATGGGCCAAATATCTTAATATCAGCAGTCATGTTAGGTTTCAGTTGTGTTCACATGCTTTAAAGCTTTAAAACACATTCCAAATTAGTTTTTTTATACTTTGTGTTAAAGCGTTCAAAAGCCAAATTTGTATTTTTTAGTTTTAGTTTTTTTTTTTTTGGGTTTGGTGAATTATGAGAACAACGTTTGTGTTGCGACCAAGTCTTAAAGCTTCAGCTTGTGATTCCAATAATGCAGTAAACCAGTATGTGTATATATATTTTTAGCTCGTGTAAGATATAGTGCTGTTTACTGTAACTCATTCCAGTGTGGTGTGGCTGCGGGGGGAACGTCGCCTCCAGCAGGTGGCGTACTGCGCGTTTCCTGCGCTTCAGTCTTAAAGGACACTTTCAGCGGATGCAGTGCCTGTGCGAAGAGTCCGTCGGGTTAAAAATGGCTTGAATTAAACATTATTTAGTCAACAGTACGATCAGAAAATTCATATTTAAAAGATCCGACAAACATATTTAAGAACACATCCACAGTGAAGAACTTTGTCGGAGATGATGTAGATTTGTAAATGAGGGCTGCGACTAAACATTCATTTTTAATCCAAAACTTTTTATTTTACTGTTACAGAGGAGCAAAGAAACATTTTTAAAACCCGAAAATCGCAGAAAATCACAAATTCATCAATGAATTATCACATAATTTGAAGTAGTGTTTGATTATTAGTTGCTAAATTGTCGCAGCTCTTCAGTAAACCTGCCTTCAGTGGATTTGTATACACTCCTGTGCTCAATAAGCTAAAAGTCTGTAACCATAGCGACTGTAAACACTCCCGAACGCACAGTCGATGGGTTAAATGGAGCTTTAATGTCTTTGATCGGCGCGGAAATGTCCGTCAACGAACAAAAACACACTAACATTACAACAAAACAAGGTGACTTAAAAACAACTTGTGCCTAAATTGACAAATTATAAACAAAATCCATCGTAGTTTGATCAACACGTGCCTAATAAACATGCTAGCATGAGCTGATAAATCAGCTAAAACTAGTTACGTTAAAACCTGTCTGACTTTTTATTGCATTGTAAACTTTTGCGAAATTTAAAGGATAGAGGATAGAGTTCACGATGTTTTTTTAATCTGCGATGTCAAGAATGAAATATTTTTTAAAAAATCTCCCCCAGTACCTGTACCCCAGTGGCAGTTTACGAAATATGAAACACAACCAAGCGCCTTTAAATTCAGCATGCTAGCATGTTAGCATTAATATACTGCAGATGAACAACTGTAGACGACAAGAGGAAATGTTGAGTCAGCATATTTTTTTTTTAAATTAGCATACAAACATTGACTTACATACACTTTCTGACTAATACTGTACATAAATAAATACTATTTAAGCGCTCAGAAATCATGAATCGCGTCATATTGTGTGGTTCGTCCTTTTCGGGGACTATGAATGTTTGTACCGAACCATGTTTTTAGCGCCATCTCGTGTGTGTGTGTGTATAAATAGCATGTATATCTTCAGCTTCTGGACATTTATTTTCCTCTCATTTTCCATTTTTAAACTTGTCTGTACAAATAATAATCCTTGTATTTATGCTCTAACTTATTCACGTGGTCTCCGCGTCGAGGCTCAATCCTTTGAAAACACTCTTTATGTATTTGTTCGTAAACATTCGGACTAAAGAAAACGTTGATTCGGTTTCATTTTGACTCGACTGTGGCTTTGACTCTCGCTCATGCAGGCACTGTGTCGTCTTCCATTCGTGTCCTCTCTCTCTCTCTCTTTTAACGTTGTTTTATTTGCTAGCATGCGTCTCTTTCTGGCGCCTTCACCCGGAACGATCCTGTATGATACCGATAAAACAGTTACTGCTGGTCACTCTGCTCGTGTTTAGTGCTGTTTGTAGAAATTGTGATGTAAACTATAAATTATCGACAGTTTTTTTCTCCTCCCAGTTTTAACCGAGCTTGCGCGCCAACAAGTGCTCGGTGATTCGGTGGCAAACGCACCAGATGTTCGCTCGCAGTGAGTCTTAAAGTCTTAAAGTGCGTACTTAGTGTTTTTTCCGATGGTAAATAGTCAGTGTGTTGTTTGAGAATTGTTTGTTTATGTTATGTTGTAAAAAGAAAAAAAAACCTGCACTATGTCTTGTGTATCAAAGACAACGAATGCCCTGTGATTTTTTTTGTTTGTTTTATTTTACGTTCATCTCTGTCTGACCTTGGCCGCTGTTTAACGTCCTTAAAACTGGAATGTTGTACATTTAGTGCCTTTTACATTTCATCAGCTAACTTGAACATCTGCTCAAAATAGAAAATAAGATAAGATTCATTTATTTTACTTTTATTGTATGTATTTTTTTATACACATAATATCGCCTCTGTATCCACTGTTCAAATTTTATATAAAACCTATTCCTGGCCAAATATCCACATGTTTGTCCTGGTTTTTCCTTTTATTGTCAGCTGTGAAATGTCCATGTTCTGCTTTGTCTTTATGATTTAGCACCGAGAAGCTGCAGAGAACTTAATATTTAGCATTTCTGTGTCATATTAGCAACTGTTTCTTATGAAATTCATACCTAGTCTAATAAAACTGAAATTCTGCATTGAAACTTGAATTTAAAACCATAATTTATCACCAGTGTTGATAATGAACCTTAGAATTTATATAGTAGATGAATTCTGCTCTGTGGCGCTGAAAGGAAAAATAAAGGTGTAAGTTTTATTGGCAAATTTATTAATAATGGTACTTCAAACTTTAGATAGATTGATGGCATTGATGTTTCTCTGCAGTAATTTAAAAGAAATACAAATGAAATTATACTTCAAATAATTCATAAAAGCAGTCGAAAGTACTGGTTATTTAATATTGTGTCCTGTTGGAAGTTGAAAAATGTAATAAAGTAACTTAAGATGTGAAGTAAAACTAGAGCCATAACGTGTACAGTGTTTTTCTAATTCAAAATTAAGTTTAGTAGAAATAAAAAGGCTCAATTTATTAGAAGTATTTCACATCAGTTGAAAAAAAACAATAGTTGACGCCACATACCGACCAACCAGCTGTTGACATCTATGCAATAAATGAATAAGTGGTGTAATAATTGTGTTTGAGCAGCAGGGGGCAGAGTTGATCTGTAATCCTCGTTGTCTGTGGATCTTTACAGATGAAACATTTATCTGTGGAGTTTAATGTGATGTCACTGTTTTCTGTAAAAAACCTGAAGGAAAAAACTCAATGAAAGGAAAATGATATTTCTGTTTTTAAATCACACATACACACACCCAGGTTTGTGCTGCTATTCTTCTGAGGACACTGCATTTACTTCCATTCATTTGGACAGCCGCAACAAAGCCTCTTACCTTAAACTTAACCCAAACACGATCCAGTAAACTAAATCCATCATTAGAACGAGGTTTTGCTCCTTATAAGGACGACTTGTCCTGACAGTGTTTATACCAGTCAAGGTCTTTAATAGATAACAAATACAAGGACACACATACACAGCACCACAACTAAAGGCCTTACACTTAAAACTAGGTCATAACCCACAAAAGAACCTGTCCATTTGTGAGGACTGGACAAAATGTTGATTAATGAATTGTTTTGTCCTCGCAAGGATGTGAGGACATACTTCCTCTTAAACTAACCTTAAGTGTGCCAACCAGCTAATCCTAACCCTAACCTGAACCCAAGTCTATCCCTAACCCTAAAAACCAGGTTTTAATCCATGTTTTAACTTGTTTGGAGGATAAAGTGGTTGAAAATGGATGGATGGAACTTTATAAACGTAATGCCTTCCCTAGCCCCTTAACCTTAACCTTACCCTTAACAATCACATCCTAGTGCCCTACCCTTAAACTAAACATAATCTTAGCTCTAAAGATATAAATGAAAGTACTGAGACACACACACACACACACCTGCTGCTCTTCCCTCTGTGTAGATGATGATGATGATGATGATGATGGTGATGATGAAGCTTTGAAAAGGAAACAAAAAGTCTGGGAATCCCAGTAAACAAAACAAAGAGGGGACAATCCCCTGAGGACGCGTCATGTGGTGTTTGTAATATGAGGCTGTCAGGTGTGTGTGTGTGTGTGTGTGTGTGTGTGTTTTGCAGGCACATGACAATAAAGGATAATGAAGGATGAAACGACGGTGAATGTGAAACCAAACCTGTTACAATTAAACGAGACGCTGGAGACGACGACCGACCAGGTGAGGCTGCTTCTTTTATTCTCTTTGTCTTTATTTACAGTTGTTTCACGTTTCCTTTTTTAATACTGATGGAAAAGTAAGTAATGCTCACGCTCCCTGCACCAAAGTCCATTGAGAAAATCAGGGATTTTTACATCATAGCACACAGGGGTTCTCCATCCACTGCTGCCTCCTCACATAACTTCAAGTGTGTTATTTTGTAGATTCTGTGTTTGAAATTCTCAGTTTAGCTTCACCTCAGTGACACAAACGCACCAAACATGGCAGCAGTCGAGCAGCAGCTCCTGTGTCGCTGTGAGCTTAAAACGCTGATTTTCTTCATGGGCTTTGGTGCAGGAGAGAGGGAGAGCATGCTTTACAAACGCGGCGTTGGCGTTCCACAAAGAACGTTTATCTGAAAAAGAGTTTGATTTAATGTTCAGGCTGCTGCTAATGCGGAAAATTAGAAATACTGTCCTACTGAATATATCTAGGTATGTGATCAGAGTGCATAGAAAATTAAACAAAATAAACATGTTATACAGAAATTATAACAAATAAGCTTAATGTTTTCTTAGGTGGTACTTGGTTTATTTACATTTAAGAACCCAAGAGCCCAAATGTTACATGTTAAAGGCTTTTCATATGGCTAAAAACACCAAAACACCTAAATGTCACACACTGGACCTTTAACTACACTTTCATACAGCCTGAATTATTCCTTTAAATGAACACTGAGTTTCTTTCACTTTCTCATCATCAATCAAACGCAAGTTTGTCGTCATTTCACACTAATTGTCTGAAAATGTAAAGTGCTGTGACTCAGTGTCATTACAGCCGTGTTTGTTTACTGTGCGGCGAACCGGAGCAAAACCTCATCACAGACTCCCACTAACTCTCCACTCAGCCTCCAAAATGATTTATTTTCTTTCTCATTTTTCTCTGAGGACAGAACGTCAGACGTTACTGCTGCTGTTTCTGATGTTTGTCTCTGTGTGAGTGGAATGTGCAGCGTCTAAACTGCATTTTCTTAAATAAAATGCATCCATAAAAGGTTCCCTGTGGATCAAAGGTCCAGACAGGGGGAACTTTTCTCACCGTAACACGAACATTTGAGCGTCTTCTGTGACCTAATCAGCATCAGGTGGGCATGTTGTACCAGGGGGCGTGTTTGTTGCTTGTTGTGTTTCCGTTACCCCTAGAAATGCGAAAAACCTAAACCTAAATATCGCAATAAATAAAAAAAAAACTGGTAATGTACATGTAAATCTTACATTTTTGAAAAACTTAAAATATCGCGAAACCACCGGTTCACTTCAGTGCAGTCGCGGGACAAGATTTTACAAGAAAAATGGGATGTTCACGAGACTTGACTTTATGAGAATTACGACTCGTACGCAAAACACCCTTCAATGGAAACACCTGCAAGTAACAATTATATTTTATTTTGCGAAAAACTGAACCGATCTGTCCCCAGAAACCAAATTTGTCCGACAAATGTGCAAAACGCAGCTTACAAACAAATAATGTCTTATTTAATTTTCATAGTTCTTCTTGTAAAATAAACCGGTTTCTTATGTCCATGTGGGCCTGTGAGGGTTATATTCATTCATATCCATTCAATATGGGTCCCAAGTGGGTTTGTTCGTGGTTTCCATGGTGACCAGGTTCATGTTACTGAAACCATATGGCACCTGAATAATTCTTCTTCTTCTTCTTTCTTTCTTCTTCTGGGTGGCGACGACCACAACTGTCGTAAAAAAAAATAAAAATAAAGCAAGAACATAGATCGGGTTTCCAGAACAAATCTGTGTTTACTGGACCTCGAGTCCTGTAAAGGTTAGAAAAGCTGCTCCAGTCAAACGCACACCGATTACACGCACGCACGTACGTACGTGTCACGACCAGATCTGTACCAACTGTTCTGAAGAGGGACTATGGTTAGGACTAGGATTCAGGACTGGGATTTTTGACATGAAGTAGCTGCACTTTTGTGTACGTGGAGAACTAATCAGGTTTTCCAGTACGGACTGTGTCATTCTGTACCATAAAGACTGGAAAAGCCAGCCAGTTAAAATACAGAATATGGCAGTTGTAGATCAGTGATCTATGATGTAGGTTGTGCTGTAGGACAAAAAGAAAGTGGTATTTTGCCACCCCTGCTCATTAGAACCAGGTTTTGGTCTCTGTGAGGACTACTGAGGTCAGAGTTTATGCCTGATAAGGCCCTAAAGATGTGACAAATACAAACACACACACACTCATGCTGGGAGTGTGTGTTGACCTTTGAGCTCTGAGGTCACCGATGTTCAAGGATTTCTGGTGAAATCATGCAGTTTGGGGATTTTAGAGGGTGTTTTGGATTTAGAGGGGTGGGGTAGAGGAGGGCTGGGAGAGGAGGGGGGGGAGATCTGGGCTTCCCAATCCCCTTATAAGGCGTTTCCCTGCGAGGAGTGGGAGTGGGTAAAAAGGCCGAGCGCTGCAGGATATTCTCACAGGATGTGATGGCTGCACAGCAGCCGTGCGATGTGGACGAAGAGTCAGCTGAGCGGAGCTTAGAGGGTCGCTTGCTATCGATCTCTGAGAGTGTTTGCGCGCGTGTGTGTGTGTGTGTAAGTGTGTGTCCACTGAGGATGTGAAGTCAGCATGATCTGGAGTTTCTCACACATTTATCATCAGCTGATCATGAGGTAAATATTAAAGTTTATAGTCAGTCCTGACGTGTGGTTGTTGTTGTTGTTGTTGTTGTTGTTGTTGTTGTTGTTGTTGTTGTTGTTGTTGTTGTTGTTGTTGTGGTTTTTTAGCAGATGTTTTCTCTCATTGCTTTTAAATCACAGTTGTGGAATAACTGTCTCATGGAAACAAAACAATATAAGACACTGTAATCAGACTTTATCTTCAAAATAACACATTATTTACTCCTATATTTAGTCAAAATGTGTGATTTAAGTCATAATAATGACTTCTTATTTCACTTAATATAAGTAAAGGATCTAGTTTTGTCTGCTTTTGAGCAAAATGGAAAAATCACTTTTTGAAAAATATGAAAATGTATTTTTATTTCACTTTTTTGGCAGAATTTGTTTAAATGTACTTCCAGCATCATAAGTAAAAGTAGTGATTATTGTGTTTAATGTTGTTAATATTGCTGCGTCAAAGCCTTTCTTTGGCGTTGTTGCTGCTCAGGATTTGAACACGTGCTTCCAGATTTTAGGGTTAAATGTTTTCACAGAGTGGAGATCAATGATAAATCTCAGTGAATCGAAGAAGAAAAACAAAGCTTCGACACTCTTTTGTTTGCTTTGGCTAAAATATTTAAGTCTGAGTCGAGACTAAAACTGAGATTTAAATCAAACCATGTGAGACATTTGGGTGCTTTACGGGAACATTTAAAAACATTTTTAAAAACATGAAGTAAAAACATTGTTATTGCTCCTGATGTTTCGTCAGATCTTAAATTATTTAAAAGTTTCTTTTTAGCTGCTTTTTAAGGTCATTTTGTTACTTAAACAACTTCACATGCTTTTATCAAACACACTTTCTTTTTAAGATTGCTGTCGTTTTAGAGTTCATATTCACTCAGAACTCAATAAAGCCTCAATCTGACGCTCTGTGTTAAAAGAAAATCCACAGGACCAAAGTCTTCAATCTTAAATTTAAGTTTAAATCTTATTTAGTCCCATACAGACATGACTAGAATGAAAAAAGGGGGGAAAGAAAATGTAAAACTAATCCAGTATCCAAGGTAATTCACCATATAATCCCAAATTATAAATGATTTTATTTTATCAACAAAATGGACTTAATAGTTTGTCAGAGGCCAAAAGTAAGCAAACACTTATGGTGATGATTAGATCTAATGTTTTACCTTTTTTTTTTAGCTTTTGTAGTGAACTAACAACGTGACCTTTTATGTTTCTGTCATAAAACTTCAAACATCCAACCAATAAAATACACGAACAAGGACGTAAAAAAGAGAATAATTATTTATTTATTTATTTTAAAACAGTCACATCCACCAAGTGGAGTAAGGTTTCTTTCTCGATCCCTTAAAATTGACTCAAACTCGCCACTCCAAATAAACAGCAGTTTATTATTTAAATATAGGTTTAACAGAGACTTATAAAAACATTGCAAATGTTGAATATTAATACATATAAGAAGACACAAGCGTCACATTTTGTGTTGACGTGTAACAAAAGTACTTAAAAGTAGACAAAGTAAGTGATGTGGCTATTTAATATAAAAGAATGTGTGTTTAATATGAGTAATGATTCTTTTTGCCTTATCTCCCCCTTGCTCTTTTGTTTCACCCCTCCTCCTGTAATGGTACTTACCATGAGTGTGATACAATGACTCCCACGTTGTCTGCTCTGTGTGTTGTTGTTGTGTTTTTAATGTTCTGTTCAGGGGAAACCGATCAGGGAAACGCAGAGTAAATGACAATAATGACTCACCGAGGCCTGAAAGTACAATTTCTGCCCGTTCTAATATAAACACTGAATGATTACATGATTATGAAAATTACATGATTATGGAAATGATTAAGGCTCCTTGTGCTGAGTCACCCGCTCAGTGTTTTCACGAGCACATGTGTGCACAGAGAGGAAAAAAGCCCCTGTTTGTGCAGCGTATGGCGGCTTAAAGAGCTCAGTCATAGGTCACACAGCAGGTAGAGCCACTTCCCTCTCTTCCTTCCCCCGGTGCTGGCTTATATCGACTCGCTGCTCGCTTCCTGCATTCATTCATTCATGTGCGTCTCTCTGACTCTGATCCTCTGGACTCTGTCTGCTCTGCAGCACCATGGCCGTCCTCCAGCTGCTCGTTCCACTCCTGGCCAGCTGTGTGGTGGCATCAACAGGTCCTCCTCCTCTTCATCCTCCTCATCCCCAACACCTCCCTCCATGCCAAGTAGTAAGTAAAGATGCACACGCAACTCTTTTTTTTTTTTTTTTTTTATCTTCTTCTGGGCACATTCCTCACATTTCCTGTTAGATAAATACAGTAAATCCTCATAAAATAGGAGTTTATTTTACCGGTTGCCCCTAGCAACTCATCCATCATGTGCTTTTACATCAACTACAGGCAGATTTAGTGTGTTTGAAAGATTCTCTGACGACTGGTTGACAAATTATTTGGCTTTACTAAGGACCAGTTGTGTATTAAGTACAAGTATGTAGAAGTTAAAGTCAATATTATTATTATTAATAATAATAATAATAATAACATATAAGTATAATATTACTTAAGTAAAAGTCTTAAAGTATATGAAATGTACTGTACTTTAGTATCAAAAGTACATTTCCTGATATATAATGTACTTTTCATGGGGGGTCAGTGGTAGGGCGAGTTGTCCGTCAACTGGAAGGTTGTGGGTTCAATTCCTGGCTCTGCTAGGCTATATGTGTCCTTGAGCAACACCATGTTGTGTCGTGTGAATGAGTGAAAACTGTAGTGCAAATACAGACCATAATACCAGCCCTTCTTCTTCTTTTGATTTTGTTTGGTAGTAACAAAGATATTCAGAGGAAATGTAGAGTAAAAGTAAAGTAGAGATACTTGGATACAAAGTATTTGTACTTTGTTACGTTACAACACTGCAGTGGAGACATGTCATTCCTGTGCTGCTGTACCGTGACGTCTCAGATTCACTTTATAGAAACAAGTGGCAGAGCTTTTTGATGAAGTGGTTGAGTTATGCTACGTTCACTTAGAACAGAAAAGTGTCCACACACTCGGCTGTGGCATAAAACAGAGAAATCTGAATATGACTCAGGTCCTCATTGTGATACAGGTTCTGTTTCATGTCGTCTTTTTCTAAAAATAGAGCCGACACTGAAACTAAACCGTCACCACTTTTGTTTATTGTTTCTATAAATAACCAGGCATTGATTTGAGTTGAGTTGTGGATTTTAGAAGGAGAATGTTTTTATTAATCACTCCATTAGAAACCAAATATCACTCAAATAAAACATGAGTCAGGATTAAAAGTAAAGCTGTTAGATATTAAATAAAATTAACTTTATTATATACTATATAGACAATATGAATATAATTAAAAACAGAAGCTGTGCTGCATAGGTTAGGTGCAAAATGTGTGCTAAACAAGAAATATGACACTTCTACATAAGAATGTGTAGACGCTTGGGGGAAAAACATGATGAGAAAGTGAGATTTTGTATTTATACACTATATTTTCTTGAGAAATACAACAGAAAAGTCCAAACTGAAGATTTAGTTTGCAGGATTATTAAGTCAGTATGTACCGAACAATTGATCTGTCGCTTTTATAAACACTTTCCCCAAATATTCTATCAAAAATGATTCAGTTCACCAAAGGGAAACGGGCTTTATCTCAGATAAAGAGGCACTGAAGTGTATTTAAGTGCGGACACACGTGTTGTTGTTGCTGTGAGTCAAATCCACCAAATGTGTTGTCTTTTCCTTTTCACTGTTTTTGTTGCACGGTCTGCCTCAGAGTCAGAAATCAGAAACAGAATTACTGTCAACCCCGGATTTTTTACTAACAAATCAGTGATACGTTTGAAAGGAGGAGGAGGAGGAGGAGGAGGAGATGACTGGAAACAGAAGGATGGAGACGAGGCGTGACATGGAACAACATGTCTGAAGCCTCGTGTTTCCTTCAGCTGAGCCTCACCATATACTGCGTTTTTACATTTTTCATCCTGGAGTCAGTTTAGGACCATGGTTCAAACTTGGCAGGTTGTAGCTCAGCGGTAGAGTAAGTGGCCAGGTTCGATGTCCATGGGCAAGACACTAAACCCTATGTTGCACCTGAAGGCTGTGCCGACAGTGTGTGACGACGTATGAAAGTTTAATGATTGAAAAATGCTGCATGAATAGGTGTAAACCGTCATGTGAGGCAACTTTGAGATGAGAAAAGTGCTAAATAAATAAAAGACCATTTACCAGGAGGGTAACCAGTGTGTGCAGTGCTTGACTTTGGTGGTGTTTGGAGAAGAAAAACAGGATTAGTAGAAATGTGACAGATACAGATTCATTTGTCCATTTTGGAGAGTTGAACGTCTCTTGTGTAATTATCCCAATTTCACCAGAAATACACACAAAAAAAAGCCTCAAACTTGGTAGAGCCTGTGACCCGAGTTCAATATCTCCTCTCTATCTAAAGAATATACAATAGAGGCAAAAGAAGTCCAAATATACCTTTAAAGAAAAACCTGGACCACAAAAAGAGGCACATATTGACCAGGTACTGGCTGAAAAAGTACAAATAGGACCATGCTGTAAGTTGGAAATGAATGTTTTCCTTTTGGTTTCTCACCTTGGTTCCTCTACTGATGTTTCGCTACATTATTGCCATGACTACACTTTCATGAATCTCACACACACACACACACACACACATATACATGTATGATCATGTGACGCACACAATGGTCAGGTTGCCACGGTCAAAATGTCACAGCAGTGAAGCTTGTTGTCCTTGTTCCACGTGCTGGTGGTAGTAGACGAAGAGGGACGTTCTGTTCCTGCAGTAGCTCTTAAATAAATAAATAAATAAATGTGTTTGTTTCTTGTAAGCAACAGGGAAATGCCACTCTCAGGATACCACAAATGTGCCGTGAAGCTAAATGTGCGCCCGCCTCGCGGAGGGAACACAGACAGGTTTTATGAGCTGTCTTGCATGGGGAGGTCTCTCCTCACACATGTGGCTCCAATTAAGAACTACACTCAATAACTTAAATAGTTGAAACCTGGGTGAGAGGTTGAGGGAAACTATGCTGGTATTAAAAAAGTGAGGTGTGTTCTCTTATGTGTCTGATTAAGGTTTCATGTTGAAGTTGAGGAGAATGCTCGTGATGCCGTTTGTCAAGTATTAGGAGTTAACTTTCTGGATTCATTTTAAAAGTCATTGTTAAGGGGCTTTTTTTTTGTTATTATTAACAACTCACCATTATAAACCCCCAGAGGACGGCGTTTCTGCCAAGAACATGTCGTGGACGCACTGACTCATAACTCAACCTCCATTTAAATGTTTGCTCTGTGTTGTGTCCTGGTCAGTGGATCCTGGCCGAATGCCGACATAATCAGGCTGGTGTTTGTCTTGGTTCGCAGGTCCAGGTGGACGTGTTCTGCAGCGACCTCAGCCTCCGGAGTGCACCGGTCGACCTTCCTCCCGGTGTGCAAACGCTGGACCTTTCTCGTAACCAGGTGCAGAATCTCAGCCAGGAAACGCTGGCGTACCACTCCGACTTCCACCGCCTCAATCTTCACTCCAACAGGATTCACTTCATCCAGCCGGACCTCTTCAAAGACATGATGGACCTTAAAGTTCTGGATCTGTCCAAGAACCATCTGAATGTTTTTGCTCTTTCCAAAATAAACATCGGGCCTCTCACGGCTGTAGAGTCCCTCGATCTGTCCAGCAACGGGCTGTACACGGGCATGTCAGACTATTTTCTGGCAGATTCCCCATCACTGACAAACCTTTCCCTGAGCAGCAACAGCATAACCAAAATAGCTCAGAATGCCTTCATTGGATCCCCATCCCTGGTGAAAATCAGCCTCCACAATAACGTCATCCTGGAGATTGAGAATGGAGCTTTTGACTCACTGCATCATCTTACCGAACTCGATTTGTCCAAAAACTCAATCACGTGCATCACAAACTTCAATTTGTACAAGTTAGAAGTGCTCAACCTCAGCAAGAACAGCATCGGGCTTTTCCAGAGCGCAAGCACGGATAACTGGTTTAACCTTTTATATCTCGACCTGAGTGAAAACAAAATGCTTTACTTCCCGTCTCTCCCCAGATCCAACGTGCTTGAATATCTTGACATTTCGCGCAACCGTCTCCAGAGCACAAACGTCTCAGGAAGTCCTGAGAAAAGGGCAAAGGTTATTTTAAGTAAACTTCAATTTCTGGACATGAGTTACAACCAACTCAAGAGCATACCAGAGTCCTTTTTCTGCTTCATGAGCTCACTCAAGGTCCTGAATGTCAGCAATAACTGTATCGACTCGTTTACCATCTCTGTTGATGGTCTTCTTCCTTCAGTGAAGGTGATAAACCTCAGCTTTAATTCCCTGCAGAGTCTGACATTTGGGGAAAGCACTATGCAAACATTAGAAAAACTCTTCTTACAAGGAAACAACCTCGCCACACTTGACCATCAAATATTCCAAAGGCTTCCAAGTATCAGGTACCTGCAGCTCCAGCAGAACAACCTGATCATCTGTGAAACGGGGGAAAAACAGCATGCGCCGTCAGACCAAAACCAAGAGCATCCTCCAGGTTGTGTTTCCTTCTCTTCTGTTCCCACCTTGCACTTTCTGTACCTCTCTGAAAACAATCTGCAGACGCTGCCTGCAAACATATTTGCCAACACCCCTCTGAAATTACTGGACCTGTCCCTGAATCCAGGCTTGGACATGGACAAAGACTCGCTCACTGGACTTGAACACTCTCTGGTTCACCTCCTCCTGAGTGAAAACAACATTTCCAGGCTCAACACAGACCTGTCCTTGCTGAAGAGTCTCAAACATGTGGACCTGTCCACCAACCAGTTGACGTCTCTACCGACGTGGAACAAGGAGTCCTCCATCGAGTCCTTAAACCTGCAGAACAACAACCTGGTCACCCTGGACTACAGCACCATGGTCGCTCTGGAGCACTCACTAAAGACCCTCTACATGGGCTCCAACCCTCTGAACTGCTGCAGCAACCTCGGCTTCCTCCACATGGTCAAGCGCTCGGCCGTGGTCGTTCCCGACATCGAGACTGTGACCTGCGTTCACAAGGACTTTTCAGAGCCGGTCAACATCGAGAGGTTGACCGAGGGAATGTGTCACGAATCCGGCACTTCAACATATCTTATTGTTTGCTTGGTGGCATTGATAGCTGTCATAATCATGTTGGCGCTTTTAGTTAAACGTTGCCTTTCAAGAAAACGGAAGCGCAACAGGAGTTTTACTGCGTAATATGAAGGAATGGTGAACGTGCACCATAAAGACAGATGTTGACTTTATGTTCATTGGAGGGTTGGTGGTTTTAAACAGATACAACATAGAAACATGAATGTAGTGTCTGTGATGTCACCCAGAGTCGTACTAGAAGTTTTCGAGTGGGTTTTTTACCGTCCTTCACTTTTGGACAAAGTGAAGGAAGATGCTGAGATGTGTGAAGTCAAAAGCGACCACGAAGGACAATCTGTTCTGAAACCAGAACTTCTGTGAAAAAGGATTCACTTTGTTTTTTTAAAGAGAAGTTTGGAGTTTTGGACAGACTAGATCCTCATGATGTGTTCAGAAGAAACACGTGGATTTTAAAAGATTCTACTGTATAAATGTGGTGTTAGTTTATTCCGACCGACTAACCTCTAAAGAATTTCAGGTGGGAATAAACAAACACCACAGTCAAACTCAGTCCACTATATTTTTTGCCTGTTCATGCTCGGTTTTAATATGAAGTCACATGCCGCACATCACTTTTATTGAATGTAGAAGGAAAATCCACTTTAAAACACTTCATCACTGTTGACCGTTTTCTCTCACATGCAGCCGTGAAATCTTAAAAGAGAAGATCACCACCAATTAGCTTAGCTTAATTTAGCTCAACATAAAGACAGGAAGCAGCGGCATAATAGGTCGCTAAGTTCTGCGCAAGGACAATAAAAAGTCTTTCAACATATAATTTCTTATATTCCTCTTAAAATGATCACAATTTATGTTAAAAAATAGTGGGGTTATGTGTTTGAATCATTCTTATTTTGTGTAGTAACTCCAGGAAGTTGCAGGAAACAAAGATCATGGCCTACTATGCTAATAGTAAGATGCTAGTTGTGAAAGATTTTAGTCTGAACTGACCTTTTAAATGAATAAAAATGACTTATTAATATTTGAAAACAATAAGATAAAAAAAAGAATAGAGCTTTATATATTTTTCATTCAGAATGAGCCAGGCTAGCTGTTTCCATCTGTTTACGCTCTTTATACTAGGCTAAATTAAGCTAAACTAAGCTAACCATATGTTGATCTTCTCATATTACAGTAAATGCAGATTATTTTCTAATGGTTTAATGATTTATTTAAAAACAAAACAAAAAAAAAAAAACAACCAACAACGATGGACAGATTAACTACAGTGTTACGACGATGTGAAAGTGTAATTTTGCTTTAAGCTAAAAAACCGAAGAAGAAAACACTACAAAAACAAAAAGCTCTCGATTTTTGGATAATGAAGTTTTTTTTATCAGATGAAGAACACCGGCCTTTACCTTTTATTTACTTAGCACTTTATATTTTTGTACATATATATATGTGTGTAACATGCTGTATATCTTACTTTGTGAACACTAAAGAAAAAGAGTCATTCTAGACAAAACAAACAGGACATATTTTGATATAATTTATTTTTCTTACTCTAAAGATTGAGGTGGATATTTTTTAAACCATTATGTCATTGTTTATCCCACAATAATGATTAATTTGACATGTTTAAATACACATTCATTCAAAAAAGATAAACACTGAAATTAAAAAACTGTGATAGGGAAGTAGGATATTGGCGCTGTTTAGTCACAGGATACACTGGGATCCACACTTTTCATGTTTTTATCTACAAATCAGTTGAAATGATTTGTAACATTTCACATTATGTCGTGTAAAAACACACTTGTGTTTGTGAATTTATTTGGGTGACAAATAAATATGTAAACCTCTGAACACTGTAGTGACACCAGCACTGGGCAGTTTATCCAGATTTCCTGTTGTTATTTTATGGTAATATTGTGTGTGTGAAATAGGTGAAAATGTGAAGTTACTCCTAAAACACACTTAATAACACATTAGGCAGAATTTATTTCCCAAAGGTATTTCCCAAAATGTCACTTAACGGACTTTATGGTTTATTATTAATAGGGTTTAAGGAAGATTTATGGTGAAATAATTCAGCAACATTAAACTGAACTTAACTTCTTAAACTGACTCTCGAATATTGAGCTAAAGTTTGGTTTCATTCCACTTAATTATTATTAATTTCCATACTGATTAACATGCCATATATTGTGCCTCATACGTTATTATAGATCATTCATAAACTGTTATTCAAAAACTACCTTTAGTACAAGTCTTTGCTTGTCTTTTCATCTTACTTTTAATCTGGTTTGACCATTATCTTTTTTTAAAAATAGCATCTGAACCAAAGTCTAAAGTTTATGTGTTTATAGACATAAACAGTGACATGAGTCACTACATACAGATTTGCTTTTGTGAGGAGGATTAATACTGTAATTAGCTTTGAATTTATTTATTTCAAACGTTGACGGGCAGGATATGAAGACAGAAAAACAGAAATAAAACCAGATTAAAAAGATAACTAGATGCTGCTGTCGGGATACTTTAAAAATTAAAAATATCAGCACATTGACCAAACATTGGACCTTCGTGTGTGTGTGTTTGTTCCAAGTATTACATACTTACTACTAGTGTTGTGTGGACCTAAATCTGTTTACACAGTGACATTATGGGGACATCAAGTCCCTACAATGTCAATTTAAGTCATTTTAAGGTAAAGGTTTATAAGGTTAGGACAGTAGTAGTTGAGGTTAAGGGTTAGAGTTTGTCTCCAGGAAATTGATGTAAGTCAATGGAATATCCTCTGAAGTGATGGAAACCAGACTGTGTGCGTATATGTGTGTGTGTGTGTGTAGTAATGGGTTGCAGGTGTGTGTGTATGATTACAGGTGTGTGTCATTGCCTGATTGTGTGTGTGTGTGTGTGAGAGTCTTCAGTGGATCCTGGGAGTCGACTGGTCCTGAACAGGAAGTTCCAGCATGAAGAGCGCATCATCGCAGGTGCAGTGGACTTTTCTTAAACCTTTCAGTGACAGACGGTCAACAGACATTGTGCTTTCTTTTAAAACTGTGTGTTTAAAGTGATGCTGGTGTTTTTTGGGGGAGTTTGGAAGACACAGTTTCCTCATTTGTGCTGAGATCAGGTTTTCCCTCGTTTATGAACATGAACTTGAGTTTGGGAGTTGGAGTCTCCTGCTGAAAATGTGAAATATTCAGGTTTTTTTCTTGATTATCTGTCGTCACATAACCATGACGATGTGGCTTCTGACTCAGTGTGATGGATATTTTTGAAAAGACACCCAATTTTTGATATGTGTCTTCTGATCACATATCTGTCAAATGATTCGCTTGACAGTCTTCAAACTGGCTTCAAAAAGTGCTGGCTTTGATAGTGTTAGGATTAAAAATGACAGATATTTTAGATCTGTGATAATAGAAGGTATAGTTGAATTTTGTGTGAACTGAGCTTTTATTGTCCTAATTAAAGGACTACACTGGATTAGACCCAAACCTGAGGCTTTTAATTTGATAGTCCTGACCTTTTTCCCCTGGCCTTCCTTTCTACCTCATCTGTCTTCTCCTTTTTTCCTCCCGTGTTTACGTTGAGATTAAGTCATGATTAAGGTTGAGAAAGTGCTGTTCACGTCATCTTCACTGATGTTTTTACATTCGGTGACTCAGCACTTTCCCTCCTCCTCACAGTCACTGAAGCTAATTTACCGTCCAGGGTGGTACAGGAAGTGGTAAAAGGGCCGTCCTGTAATTCATCATCTTCATTACGACATAAATAAGAATCTCTCTGATGCTGGACTGAAATATTCTCCCATAAAAATGGGCTTTTGTCTTAAAAAATACAACACGTCACAGTGTGTTTGTGTTTAAAATAAATCCAGAGCTGTTTAAACAGAGTTAGAGTTAGTAGTTTTGATTACGTCTGAATATAAATAAAGTTTTGTATTTATATTTCAGTTTAGTCTGAGACAAAACTTGATAAATAAATGATTAAAGCTATTTTTATACGCAAACAAGTCTTTGAAGCTTGAAAAAGGAGTCCCCAGGAAGATGCTGAGTCATTCTGGGCCCCATCTTCTGTCTTTCACCATAAATATTTTTTAGCAGTTTTTTTTCTGTTTATATTTATGATTGAGAATTTGTAGTTACCGGAAACCCCCTGACATAAACTACATCCTTCTTTATCTGGTGTGTGAAACTGATTTCTACATGTGATAAATTCTGTACACTCACATGTCTAGACTGTGTTTACATGAGTGGAAATCACATCTGGTTTCCATTTTAATGGAGAAAGACAAGTGTCATCTTTGTCATCTGAAACGTTCAAGTCCCCTTTAACAAAGGCAGAATTTGATCCTTAAATACTGATGCTACTGTACATTAATGAACCTTTCATTGACCTGTATCATCACCAGGATAGAAAATGTTTATTTTTGAGACATTACATTACATTACATTACATGTCATTTAGCAGACGCTTTTATCCAAAGCGATTTACAAAAGTGCATTTAAACATTTGGGTACATATAAGAGCTAGAAGTAAGTAAGAGCTTCAAGTAGAACAAACTATGAAGTGCTAGTCATAAGTGCGATGTACAAGTTTTTTTTTTTTTTTTTTTGTCGTCTTAGTCGAGGTAGAGTCGGAAGAAATGTGATTGAGGCGTCTTGTCAACAGAGTAGGTTGATATATTCTCTCATGCACAGATTGTGAATGTAACAACAAACAAAAAAGGATGTACTGTGTGTGTATGTGTGTGTGTGTGTGTGTGTGTGTGTGTGTGTGCGCACCACTGCTGTTGTGTTCCGTCATAACTTTAATTAATGTTAACAGATTAGAGTGTTCCTGTTTAATTAAATTGTGGTCAAATTGTGGTCATTGGAAACTAGTTCTTATCCAGTAGAAACTGAGTTTAAACTAGTTTTTGACCAGTGTGAACTTGATGATAATAGTTTTTTAAACAAGTTTTGGCTTGTGGAAATGGCATTTAAATGAGTTACTGTCCAGTGGAAACTGTGTTGGTTAGTTTGGGACCAGTTTCAATTAGTTATTGGCCACTTTAAAGTTTAAAGTTATTTCTTGTGAAAACTACATTTAAACTAGTTTTTGACCAGGTTATACAAGTTTTTGACCAGTGAAAACTCTCCAAACTAGTTTTTGACCAGCTGAAACTTTGGTCAAATTAGTTCTTGTCCAGTGGAAACTGCATTTAAACTAGTTTTTGACCAGGCTATACAAGTTTTTGACCTGAGGAAACCGTATAAACAAGTTTTTGACCAATGGGAAAGGTTAACCAGCATTAGCCACAAATGAGCAGTGGCCACAAGGTCACATGGGGTACTTAGAGTGAGAAACACAAGTGACTTTGAACTCACCATATTGGACATAGTTAGTTCCAGCCATGATGTCATTGCAGTCTCCTGCACATAATCCATCATTAAAATAAAATACATTATTGTTGCTGTGGATGAACTTAATCCACTGCTTAAGCACTGGCTGCTACTGGAGAGTCTCATCAACTCTTCAGTGATGAAGATGAATGACTACCATGAGTTTCTCCTCGCCAGTGTTTATTTGCAATAAGCCAGACGACTAAATAATGAGGCGACACAGAGCACAGTCTGGACGGATCAATGAACACAAAACGAGACAATTACTCCTTCGCTGAAACACTCTAAATATTCATGACCAAACGAGACGACTTCATTCTAAGGTGATTTATTTTTCCAGTGTGGTGAACTCTCTCTGGGGGAAAAGTAGAAGAAATAGACGGTAGTGGAAGCTTCTCCTCTTCACTGGGAGCTGCAGCCTCAGAGGGTATACTGGTTTCCTCCCAGTTCAAGTCTACGTGATTGAAGCTTCTCTCAGTCAGAGACAAAACAAAGCTGTTGTCGCAGATGTGATGTACCACCCTGCCTGAAGGCATCATTTCCTCTGGAAAACGCTTCCTGTTCTCCTGTTGTAAAATTCCACCACGTTTTCTCCTCCTTCCTCTAGTTTATGAGATGAGCGACGAGCAGAGATTGAATCAGCGGAGGCCTACTTGGAGGCATCGCCTTTCCTTAATTGGAAGCAGACCGCAGTCACTTTTCCTCCTCTTTGTGACCAGGCATCGAGTCATAAATAAACATCTACCTGTTTTTTACAGTCACAGTGAGATTAAAGAAGGAGGTTTTATTAGAGGAGCAGACGAGGAGCAGGTCACTTAGTCATGGAGGGGATATCACACAGTGAGATGAAAGGGAAAACTGAGGATCTGTAAACAAACAAAACACACACAAAAAAATGTCTTTCCATAAACATGCATTCTTAAAGAGATATTTCAGGGCTTTTTTTTAATGATGGATGTACTCCAAAGATTGGTATGAACCAACCTGGGACTCACTGAAGCCACTTAACTTAAAAAAGTTAATCTAATAAAATCTTAACCTACGTAAGTCTATGGGATTCTTTGCAGCTTTTTCTCATGATGAGACAGTATTTTCCAGCTGGAAACTGAGGTTTGTAAACAGCTTAGTCCCCCTGTACCAAAGCCCATGGAGAAAATCAGCTGGCTCGCATTGACCAGTGGAAACTGTGCTCAAACTAGTTTTTGACCAGTTCAAACTAGTTTTGAACAGTTCAAACTAGTTTTGAACAGTTCAAACTAGTTTTGACCAGTGGAAACTGTGCTCAAACAATTTCTGACCTGTTTAAAACAAGTATTTGACAAGTAGAAACTGCATTCAGTCACCATTAGATGACCTTCTCCCGCTGGAAAGTGGGGGTTTTAAATAGCTTTGTCCCCCTGCCCCAAAGCCCATGGAGAAAATTTTACATCACGGCACACAGGAGTTGTTGATCCCCTGCTGCCTCCATTACAAAGTTCAAATGTGTTATTTTGTCACTCTGCTGTTTGAAATGCTTCATTCATATTCTCGTCAGGGGCACAAACTTATGACACAAGGCAGTGGGAGACCTGCAGCTCGTGTGTCCCTGTGAGCGAAACACACTGATTTTCTCTATGGAATTTTGTACAGACTCTATAATTACAGTTGTGACAGTTTTTGATTGGCACTGCTGTAGGATAATATTTCAAAGACCCTCAGTTTGCTGTGTTTTTGTAGTATTCCTAAAGTAGTATCAGACTATTTAAATAACAATCTAATGAACCTTTCATCTAAGACTTAAATGAACATTGTCTTTTTCTCATAGTTTGACTCAACAGTCATAAAATTGTCTGCCCTACTTCTGTCTCCACCTCCATTTTTCTGCTGAGTCATACCAGACAACCATGATGTATATATGTGCGTGATAGTGACTCAATTTTGCATTCATGCCTTTTCATTTCTCATAGGTTATCAGTGGAGATGTCTCATTTGACCTCTGACCTTTGTGTGTGTGTTTTTGAGTGGATGTGCCTTGCTCCACAGTCTCTGGGTGGCTGGTAAACCTAGATAAAACAGCATCCTATTATTCATCCTGGCTAAAAAATGCAGTGCTCCCACACACACTCCTCATTATCCTGATTTATCACTGAGGATCATGGGAAAGGTCAGAGGTCGCCATTTATTTTCCAGTTCCACCCGATTCTCTTTCTCCCTCCCCCCTCTTTATCTTGTTGTTGTTGATGTTGTTGTTTGTTGAGTAATAGACTTAGCAGCTGTTGTGAATGTTTTATATGCTGGTTAGCGTTAGGGTTAACAGGGTAAACCACACACACATGGTTTTTAACCGGTGTGAACTGTTTTCAAACTAGTTTTGACCAATGGGAACTGCGTTTAAATTAGTTTTTGACCCATTTAAACTGCATTTAAACATGTTTTTGACCAATTACACTCGTGTTTGTCCAGTGTAAACTGTATTTAAACATGTTTTTGACCAATTACACTAGTTTTTGTCCAGTGTAAACTGTATTTAAACATGTTTTTGACCAATTACACTAGTTTTTCTCCAGGGTAAACTGTATTTAAACATGTTTTTGACCAATTACACTAGTCTTTGTCCAGGGTAAACTATTTAAACATGTGACCAGTGTTTGTCCAGTGTAAACTGTATTTAAACATGTTTTTGACCAATTACACTAGTTTTTGTCTAGTGTAAACTGTATTTAAACATGTTTTTGACCAATTACACTAGTTTTTGTCCAGGGTAAACTGTATTTAAACATGTTTTTGACCAATTACACTAGTTTTTGTCCAGTGTAAACTGTATTTAAACATGTTTTTGACCAATTACACTAGTTTTTGACCAGTGGAAATTGCATTTAAACAGGTTTTTGACCAGTTTACACTAGTTTTTGACCACACACACACAGGTTTGCACAGTTTTTCTTCTTAGAACATTCCACTGACTTCCAGTCATGTGGACAACCTCAACAAAATGTTTATCTCTATCTTTAACGTAACCATAAATCAAATCTTAGCCCTAATCTTAACCAGTGTCTGAGAAATGAGGCCCTGCCCCATAAGGACTAGATGTTGGTCTCTATAAGGTCCTGACACGGTCAGTGTTTATGCCAGAAAAGGTCTTAAAGAAGTAAAATAAATTACAAGTGTATACACACACAGTCAGGACAATGGTATCAAACATCCTGCCTCTGTTGTCTCTATAAAAAGAAAAGCACAGACATATTTACTCTGCTCTGCTTTGAGGTTCGTCCAACAGCATCGAGCCCTGAATTGAAGCACAGGATGATTCAGTTTTTGGACTCAGGCTGTTTGTTTTATGAGCAGGACAAACATGTAGGCATGTGGATCTGAGATAAACACAATATTACGCAGAATTTCCCTTTTTTATTGTATGTGGCACATGTTGCAAGAGTTTATTTATTGACCGATGGCGGACGGCGGCCGAGGATAACGTAAGTGTGCTTGGCAGTTCAGAGGGATTGTGAAAGTTTGCCTGAGTGTTTTTGTAAGAAAAGGTTCGGCCAAATTACAAAACAACAACAAAGATTTGTCCAGATTTGAGAGATTGACTCCTGATGAGAAGACATATTCAATAATTACTGTGGTCAAAAAATGTCACTGTGAATAATCCTTTGAACCACATGCGGCCCTCCATTTCGATTTCAAGTATGTTTTTTTATTTATGGATTTTGCATCATAGAAAGGTTAATAATGTGAATTCAAATCATTCCATATCAAAAACACTTTTATTTTGAAAAAAAAAAGACCTTTAATCACTTGACCACCCCCTGCTGACCAGACCAGAAGCTCAGTGGCTTATTTGAATTTGAGACGGCAGCTTTAATTCTTTTATTTTTATTCTTTAATTTAAAATCCCTGAAACTGCAGTAAATGGTTTTGACAGGAAGTAGCTAAACATTGCATCATGTGGGGAGGGAAATTGGGTTGAGTGAAATGAAAATACTGCAATTACAGGTGCATCCATGCATCTGGATAAATACATTTATTATAATTCTGTTTTGTACACTCGTCAAACAACAGAATGTGTTATTTACTGAACAGATGCAATGACTAGATTCAGTTGCCCAGTTTTCCAAAGGCAAGTAAATTAAGATAGACTTGGAAATTATAAGACATAAAAGTGTGATTTGCTAATAAAAGTTCTAGAATTATATGAATATTTAAGAGAAAGCTTCAGTGAACAATGTTTCCAGGCCTCAGGTATTCAGGAAGTTTGTTCTACAGGTTCTGCTTCTGGGAAAAGGCACAGTAAACCTGTCCCAGATGATCTTAGGGCTCTGGATGCTTCATAGGGAACTAATAAGTCTAGCATGTATTTTGGTCCAAGACCATTCAGTGCTTTGAAGACCCAGAGTGAGATTTTGAAATCTATCCTTTGACTCACGGGAAGACAGTGTAGTGATCTGAGGACCTGTGCGTGATGTGGTCCACTTTCCCGGTATTAGTCAGGACTCCAAATAAGTAGAAAGACATTTTGAGACTTGACTCAGGGCAAAAATACATGACATTGTGTAAACTGCAGCTGCAGGAATGTTGTTGCTGCCGTTGCTGCAGCTCCAGCCCCGGTGATAAATGACATGTTGGAGGAAACTCCTTCCTAAAGCCTTCACACCCATGATCTTTCCTGTACATGGTTCTGCTCCCTGTAACAGTCAAAAACAAAGCAACAGTCCAACAAACACAGTCTCCTGGTGTGAGACATAAGGAAAAAGATCATGTTAGCTCATGTTAAAAGCAGCTGGAAGAGTTAATGTGTGTTTTTAAAAAATGTATCATCACTTCTCAGGGATTTTCCAACACCCAATAATAGACATATAGATATGGTTCAGACTTAGGATGGCCCTCACGGCTGCTACCCTGCCAGCAGGTGGCGCTATGCCCTTGACTCAGTTTTCATGTGCTGATGTTTTCTCTCTCGTCTGACATTTCGAGCACATCGGTCAATATTCAGTAAAGTTACAGGCCACTTCCTGTTTCGTGGCAAAATGGCGGCTAAATTCGAACAACATCCTGTTGAGTTGAGGGCTAATGGAATTTTTTTTTTGATAATTTGAAGATAAGAGAGTTAAAACTGGATCCTTTCAGCAGCTTTTTAAAGAGGAAAGGGAAAGTACGTCCAGCAGGTGGCAACCTTTCCTATTTTTATTTTTCGTTCTAGCAAAAATGTTTTGGAATATCGACAATTTCAGCTGACATTTTTGTATTTGTTCAATGGGGACATGAACGTTGATTAATCACAGGTGGAGTTGCTCCTGCACAAAGACACACTGATTTGAAGGCCATGGTATACTTTCCATGACTTGGTACATTCCACTCCTCCCCTCTGTGTCGATCTATTTGGAATGTTCCATTTCCCTTGTCGGAGCTTCTTCCACGCGGAGACAGAAACAACAAGAGGACGAGGAGCAGCGGGGTAACTGCTGTTTAAAAATTATCCACACATGTCTTAAATTCTCTGTTGACGCTCTGTTCACACCTGCTGTTCATCCGACCTGAGCGATCCGATCACCGGTGTTCAGATTGCACCTGCTAATGCTAATGTGACGTCACTGCTCCACAGTAAACACACGATCACCGTCTAACCATGTACGATATGGACCAGTACATAGTTCACAATTAAAACGTTTTAATTTATTTCGTACTGCAATGACCACATTTGAACACTTTAAACTGGGTACTACTTTGTCCCATCATGTCTCATGACTGAACAGCTGCAGTTAAAGGCACAGTTCATGTGTTTTCAAGCATGGTTAAATGAGGTCATTATCATCACAATTTAGGGCAATAAGAAAAAAACAAACAAGCCATGACTTGACAGTGAAGAGTAAGAAGAGGCTTTCAGCAGTGCTGTCACTAAATACATCAGCATCCTCTGTTAAATATTGAGATTTTACAAATGTTTTCAGGATTTTTTTTGTAACTAATCTACATCTTTGTTTGGACCAGGACCAGGACCAGGACCATGAGCCAGCAGGAGCAAGAGGACCTGGAGGAGGACGCGGAGGAGCAGCGCGGACAGGTGTGTGGTAGCTGCTGCTTAAAAATGATCCACACATGTATTGGATGTTCTGTTGACGCTCTGTTCACACCTGCTGTTAACATCCGACCTGAGTGATCCCATCACAGATGTTCAGATTACACCTGCTACTGCTAATGCTAATGTGACGTCACTGCTCCATATTCAAACACACATCTTTCATTTCTTGTCTCTTCACATACAAATTATGTCCTTTTTTATGTTTGAAAGACAAAGAATCCAGGAAATGTTAATGTTATTCATTTCAAACCAGGAAATGACGATTCTCAAAAGTCTTTTTATTATTATCCACAAACCAAAAATTATGCAGTTTGAATTCTTTCTTTGCTATAAGGAACAAAGAAACCGGAAAATGTTCAACATTTGTAATGGAAAAAACAATTCACTCATTATTAAAGTATTTGACGATTCATTGAGTAATCATTTAATAAATCGTTGCATCCTTACTTGTTTTATATATTTTCTTAACAAATCATCAGAGACACCATGATACGATTTATTGCAATATTTGCAACATCATGTATTGCGATATACTGACACAACAGTGCTAGTGAAAGTGAGCACTTGGCACCATCTAGTGGACTAAAGATTCATTTATTTAGTTATTTTTAATGCTAATCACGGAAAAAGTTTGACGTTTATTTGTAACATCTGTTCAAAAAATATACGCTAAAAAAATGAATACTTAAAATATTGCCACACAAACGCCATATTTCACTGTATTTGTTTTCCCCCACCATCACTACTACTAATACACTCAAACAGCTTCACATCCTGTGTGCAACCATAGCAACCACAACAACATTAGCTGGACGTAAAGTTGCACTCTTGTATAGACGCACATTTGTCGCCGCTTTCACGTCAGACACACTGGAGACGCATCGGAGACTCGTTGCATTCACACTTCTCTTCAATGTTGTCACAATGTGTCTGCGACCACCTCACGTAGTGCTTTGGCAGATCAGATAACAGTCTCAACATTTTTTGTTCTTTTCTAGAACAAAGAAATCATTCAAACTCAATCATTTTTGCTTTGTGGACAAAACAACACATTTGACAACATCTTCATTTACACCTTTAAAAAACACTCAGCAACATTTTTGCACATTTTATGACTCTTTCACCTGTCATTGCATCACCTCACACGGACCACGTTAACAGCACTTGTCAACAGAGCTTCTGTTCAATGTGTGCACATGATTTGTTCCATTGTTAACAGGTGAAAACTATGGACCAGTCAAAGTGGAAACATTCAATCAATAAATACACCGTTAAATAATGACTCAAATGTGCCATTCATTCATTCAAATTGGAATGAGATACATGTATGTCTTATTAAATGTGCTATTCATTCATTCAAATACCAATTCATTTGATGTAAAAAAAAAACATATACAATGACTTGACTATTGAATGAATGATGTCATGGTCCTGTGTTGCAGTGCACTTTGACACATCAAATCAATTCCTCATGCACTGCAACACAGGACCATGACATCATTCATTCAATAGTCAAGTCATTCTATATGTTTGTTTTACATCAAATTGGTATTTGAATGAGTTAATGCCACATTTAATAAGACATTTATGCATTTCATTTCAATTTCAATGAATGAATTTGAGTCATTATTTCATGGTGTATTTATTGATTGAATTTTGACACTTTGACTCCTCCATACTTTTCACCTGTTAACAATGGAACAAATCATGTGCACACATTAATCACACAGAAGTCTCATTCATGTGTTTATCATTTTTAACCAGCAGTTACTGGACACCTGGGCCCCAACTGTGTGGTCAACAGTCCAAAGAGTGGACCCCTGTCAATTTTTTTTTGTGTTTTTATGTTTTTTTTGGGGATTTCTTTGGGAAAAAATGTGAAATAAAATGGCATAACCCCCTGGTGTTATCTGTGTGGGAAGCCGGGGGAGCACAGCCCAGCCCCAACCCCCCACTACTACAATGGCAGTGGGAGCGCGCGTAGCGCGGCCCCGGCGCCGGGGCCAGGCATTCGGAGCGTGCTGGATTTGAACCAGCCACGGCCGGACTGGCACAACCTTGCGGTTGCTGACAGATCCACCACGCCACGAACCCTTCTGACAGTTGGGACAAGCTCCGGGCGTTTTTCACTCTTCACTGTGGCTGTGGAACCTTGAAACATAAAGGAATTGAACCGTCAACGTCAGGATTCACAGATAGCGCGCTAACCAGCTGAGCTATCTGTCCACACTCTTTTCCTCAGGTTTTCTCACATCTATTCACTCTCTGTGTTGAAAATTGTGCTTAAAAGGTCGCCTCGTCTAAGATTCGAACCCCTGATCTCAGCAACTCCAGCTTTTGATGTAACCACGTGAGCTATTTGTCCTCGCCTAGAATTTTTTAACGTTGGATGTCTTTCAATAGCAGATGACCCAAAAACGCCCAAAAACACCACACTGATGAAGTATTTAAGAATGTCTGTGCAAGATGCTGGGCCACACGGCTGGTGTAGTGGTTAGCGCTCTTGCCTTTGAAACAAGAAGACCTGGGTTCGAGACCCAGTCGGAACAAGCATCTTTCGCCATGGAGCTTTTCATGTTCTGCGTGGCTTTTCTCCAGGTTCCTCTCACAGTCCATCAGTCGTCTCCCACTTTGTCCTCCACTGGAGGGACACAGTGCCAAGCTCAGCTGTCATAGGGTGATGGGGGGCGTTCACCCTGCACTGTTCACCAGTCCATTCCAAACATGCAATACAGTGATGAGGGAAACTTCCACTTCAACATTCACAACATGAAAAGCTCCATGCACAAAGATCCTTGTTCCAAGTGGGTCTCGAACCTATATCCACTCCATGCAAAGTCAAGAGCACTAACCACTACACCAACCACGTTGTCCGTCTTTGTGGACAAACGTTCTTAAATATTCCATCAGTCTGAGGTTTTTTTTCGGTCATGGGTTCTATTATTGAAAGACTTCCAAATTGTGGGGAGAAGACAAGTGGCTCACATGCTTCACACACGGTCTGCCGTTCCTATGGTCGGGGGTTCGAATCTTACATGATGTGAATGTTTAAGTGGAAATTTCACTCATCACTGTGTTGCATGTTTTGAATGGACTGGCGAACAGTGCAGGGTGAACCCCGCCTATCACCCTATGACAGCTGAGCTTGGCACTGTGTCCCTCCAGTGGAGGACAAAGTGGGAGACGACTGATGGACTGTGAGAGGAACCTGGAGAAAAGCCACACAGAACATGAAAAGCTCCATGGAGAAAGATGCTTGTTCCGACTGGGTCTCGAACCTAGGTCTTCTTGTTTCAAAGGCAAGAGCACTAACCACTACACCAACCACGTTGTCCATGTTTGTGGACAAACGTTCTTAAATATTCCATCAGTCTGAGGTTTTTTTCGGTCATGGGTTCTATTATTGAAAGACTTCCAAATTGTGGGGAGAAGCAAACTAAGACAAGTAGCTCACATGGTTCAGACACGGTCTGGCGTTCCTATGGTCGGGGGTTCGAATCTTACATGATGTGAATGATTAAGTGGAAACTTTGATCATGACTGCGTTGCATGTTTTGAATGGACTGGTGAAGAGTCCTATCACCCTATGACAGCTGAGCTTGGCACTGTGTCCCTCCGGTGGACGACTGATGGACTGTGGGAGGAAGCTGTAGAACCCGGAGAAAAGCCACGCACACAACATGAAAAGCTCCATGGCGAAAGATGCTTGTTCCGACTGGGTCTCGAACCCAGGTCTTCTTGTTTCAAAGGCAAGAGCGCTAACCACTACACCAGCCGTGTGGCCCAGCAGCTTGCACAGACATTCTTAAATACTTCATCAGTGTGGTGTTTTTTGGGCGTTTTTGGGTCATCTGTTATTGAAAGACATCCAACGTTAAAAAAGTCTATGCAAGGACAAATAGCTCACGTGGTTACATCAAAAGCTGGAGTTGCTGAGATCAGGGGTTCGAATCTTAGACGAGGCAACCTTTTAGGCACAATTTTCAACACAGAGAGTGAATAGATGTGAGAAAACCTGAGGAAAAGAGTGTGAACAGATAGCTCAGCTGGTTAGCGCACTGTCTGTGAATCCTGACGTTGACGGTTCAATTCCTTTATGTTTCAAGGTTCCACAGCCACAGTGAAGAGTGAAAAACGCCCGGAGCTTGTCCCAACTGTCAGAAGGGTTCGTGGCGTGGTGGATCTGTCAGCAACCGCAAGGTTGTGCCAGTCCGGCCGTGGCTGGTTCAAATCCAGCACGCTCCGAATGCCTGGCCCCGGCGCCGGGGCCGCGCTACGCGCGCTCCCACTGCCATTGTAGTAGTGGGGGGTTGGGGCTGGGCTGTGCTCCCCCGGCTTCCCACACAGATAACACCAGGGGGTTATGCCATTTTATTTCACATTTTTTCCCAAAGAAATCCCCAAAAAAAACATAAAAACACAAAAAAAAATTGACAGGGGTCCACTCTCTGGACTGTTGACCACACAGTTGGGGCCCAGGTGTCCAGTAACTGCTGGTTAAAAATGATAAACACATGAATGAGACTTCTGTGTGATTAATGTGTGCACATGATTTGTTCCATTGTTAACAGGTGAAAAGTATGGAGGAGTCAAAGTGTCAAAATTCAATCAATAAATACACCATGAAATAATGACTCAAATTCATTCATTGAAATTGAAATGAAATGCATAAATGTCTTATTAAATGTGGCATTAACTCATTCAAATACCAATTTGATGTAAAACAAACATATAGAATGACTTGACTATTGAATGAATGATGTCATGGTCCTGTGTTGCAGTGCATGAGGAATTGATTTGATGTGTCAAAGTGCACTGCAACACAGGACCATGACATCATTCATTCAATAGTCAAGTCATTGTATATGTTTTTTTTTTACATCAAATGAATTGGTATTTGAATGAATGAATTGCACATTTAATAAGACATACATGTATCTCATTCCAATTTGAATGAATGAATGGCACATTTGAGTCATTATTTAACGGTGTATTTATTGATTGAATGTTTCCACTTTGACTGGTCCATAGTTTTCACCTGTTAACAATGGAACAAATCATGTGCACACATTAAACAGAAGCTCTGTTGACAAGTGCTGTTAACGTGGTCCGTGTGAGGTGATGCAATGACAGGTGAAAGAGTCATAAAATGTGCAAAAATGTTGCTGAGTGTTTTTTAAAGGTGTAAATGATGATGTTGTCAAATGTGTTGTTTTGTCCACAAAGCAAAAATGATAGAGTTTTAATGATTTCTTTGTTCTATGGAAAGATATATGGGCATATTGGATATGGGCTTATCATTATTATTATTATTATTATTATTATTATCATTATCATAATTATTATTATTATTATTATTATCATTATTACGACAAAGAAATAATTAAAACTGAATCATTTTTGGTTGGTGGATAAAAAAAGACATTTGAGAATCTTCATTTCCAGGTTTGAGAAACACTGATCAACATTTTTCAAACATTTTCTGGCCCAAACAAATATTTGATTAATGGAGAAAATAATAACATTAATATTTCCTGTATTCGTTGTCTTTCCTGCAGTAGCAGGTGTAATCTGAACACCTGTGATGGGATCACTCAGGTCGGATGTTAACAGCAGGTGTGAACAGAGCGTCAACAGAACATCTAATACATTTGTGGATCATTTTTAAGCAGCAGTACCACACACCTGTCCGCGCTGCTCCTCCGCGTCCTCCTCCAGGTCCTCCTGCCGGCTCATGGTCCTGGACCTGGTCCAAACAAAGATGTAGATCAGTTACAAAGACTTTAAAAATCCTGAAAACATTTGTAAAATCTCAACATTTAACAGAGGATGCTGATGTATTTAGTGACAGCACTGCCGAAAGCCAGTGATAGTGAATGGAATCACAACCGGTTCAGCTATATTTCAGTTCAGTTCACTGTGTCAGGAGTCTGTGCTCTGGTTATGCGGGAAGTACTGAACTAATGTTAATAATTAACTGATTAAATGTCTGCAAACATTTCAGTTGCAGACAAAGTTTGCTGCCATTGTCAGATGTGTGTCATGTGTCTTTTTACTCTTCACTGTCAAGTCATGGCTTGTTTTGTTTTTTTCTTATTGCCCTAAATTGTGATGATAATGACCTCATTCAACCATGCTTGAAAACACATGAACTGTGCCTTTAACTGCAGCTGTTTGCAGGTCTTCAGTC
Organism: Solea senegalensis; assembly: GCF_019176455.1. Taxonomy (NCBI): domain Eukaryota; kingdom Metazoa; phylum Chordata; class Actinopteri; order Pleuronectiformes; family Soleidae; genus Solea; species Solea senegalensis. Next base: position 5,801,217 of record NC_058033.1, read on the forward strand.
ATGAGACATGATGAGACAAAGTAGTATCCAGTTTAAAGTGTTTAAATGTGGCCATTGCAGTACAAAATACATTATAACGTTTTAATTGTGAACTATATACTGGTCCTTATCGTACATGGTTAGACGGTGATCGTGTGTTTACTGTGGAGCAGTGACGTCACATTAGCAGTAGCAGGTGTAATCTGAACACCTGTGATCGGATCGTGCAGGTCGGATGTTAACAGCAGGCGTGAACAAAGCGTAAACAGAACATCTAATAAATGTGTGGATCATTTTTAAACAGCAGTTACCACACGGTTGTCCACGTGTTCGTCCCCGCTGCTCCTTGTTCTCTTGTTGTTCCTGTCTCCGCTTGGAAGAAGCTCCGGAAGTGGAACATTCCAAAGAGATCGACACAGAGGGGAGGAGTGGAATGTACCAAGTTACGGAAAGTACTCAAAGGCTTTTAAATCAGTGTGTCTTTGTGCAGGAGCAGCTCCACCTGTGATTAATCAACGTTCATGTCCTCGGTGGACAAATAAAATAAAGGTAGCAGCTGAAATTGTTGATATTTAAATTTTTGCAGAGAGAACAGAGAGAAAAAACACACCACCTATAGGAAATGCTGCCACCTGTTGCATTTTTTGGTGTTTTAAGTTCTGTTTTTTTTGGTCTGAAGATTTAAAATTTGTGCAAAATTTACTTCATTTTAAGATACGAACTTATAACATCAGAGATACAAGTCAACATCTGATGGCCTGAGCCATTTGTGCTGATGATCTACCTCTGAATTCCGTGGTGTACTTAACTTAGCTCAGCTGTCATATGGTGATCGGCGGGGTCCACCCGTGACTGTTCACCAGTCCATTCAAAACATGGGATCAGGGACACTGATGGAATATTTAAGATCTGAGTTCAAGCCCTGGTTAGAACAAGGGCCTTTCTCTCTCTGTGTGTGTGTGTGTGTGTGTGTGTGTGTGTGTGTGTGTGTGTGTCACAGCAAGTTTTAGGGCTGTTCAAAGGTTTGGGATCTATTTGTTGAAATGTTGCCTGTCAGTGGGGAATCAAAGCTATCACCTTATGGTTGTGAACAAAGACACCACGCCATGAATTCCTGCTGCATTTTGGTGCAGCTGTTAAGGTTTTCTTGGAGCTTTGACTGTTTCCACTGTTGACCCTTGAACTCAAAAAAAACTTAAACTCCCAACCTCAGACATACAAGTCCTGTTCTTCCAGCACAGACTATTCTTTGTAAGCTGCATGAAGATATTTTCTTGGTAATTTGGAAAATGGTGTTTCGAAGTTTCGAAGTTACAACCTTTGAGATACAAGTCATCTTCTGATGGACCACCCACAAATTAACTTTATCACACCTACATTTTAAGATCCACAACTCAGAGAATTTTGTTCACAAACATCTGTTTTTACATGTAACAATAATAATAATAATAATAATAATAATAATTTGTTTAAACACACTTTTATGATGCAGTATCATTTTTAAGCGTTTTAACCTCACTTTATGAATATATTTTAGCTCTAAACACTGCGATAACAGAACAAAAACATTTTTTGGACATTTTGACATCATACTATTTATTTATTTGTTATACCAAGGCACAAAGTGTAGGATATTCTATATCACAAAAGTAAAATATTATAGTGGGACGGGCAGTATCTGTGACACACATAGACTGTCTGGACTGTGTCAGTACCTCATATAACCACACTGAACTATCCCTTCTTTAAATTCACATCGCTGCAGCTGCAGTGTGGTTGTCAGGGTAACTCTTGTGAATCTGACTCAAATCTTGGCACGAGATCAAACACCAGATATCGTTAGGATTCGTCCTCTGGGGGTAAAAAAAATATATCCAGTGATCCTTTGAATTATTCAACTCTGACAATAAGGATTAAATATTCCCTCAAACACAACGGGGATAAAGCCTCCATGTTCCTTTGTGGTTGATTCTTAGGTTTCAGGTGAGTCAGCAGAGCAGATGGAGGTAAACTGCCTCCACCTCGGGGACTCTGACACCGTTATCCAACGCCAGTGGGGGTTCAGGGTGGAGGGATGGTAAGTCAGCACGCTCCTAAACAGAGACACATGTTTTAAAGTTGAAGTCGACCAATCAGAGCCAACACCGGCTGGAGGTGAGCCCCCAGGAGTTCAATGGATCACTTTCAACACCAGGAGGAGGAGAAAGAACCAGTGTATGGACTCAACCACAGAGTGTGTGTGTGTGTGTGTGCAGTTGTGTCTTTGTGAGGACCAAAGGAAGGACATCTGGGCTGGTCCTCACATTCTGTCGCACTGTGCAGACTCTGCTCTGCCAGCTGGTGGCGCTGTGTCCTGAACATGTGCTGCAAAGATACAGACCACTTCCTGTTTACCTTTTGTTGACGTTTGATCTTTGGTGTGTCGAGTACAAATTGACACGTTGTTGATGTTGGTGCGATAAACACACTGAGGTGAGTTCGTTCATTTACGAAACATGCAAGTCGCCAAGATGGATGCCAAAATTCAAAATGACTGACTTCCTTTTGAGTTGAGGCCATGGTCTCAATAGACTTTTTTGTTCGTCTTAGGCTGTGATACATTTCTACCTGGTTTCACCTGGGAGGGCGCCACTGAGCCATTTTGCACCACTTTCACGTATTCCGCTGATTTTTTTTCCAATTATTTTCTCAGTTTGGATTTGCATGCCAATTTTTCTCTGTTTCGGGCCTCAAAAATGCGATCTTTTGAGGAGAAGGAATTCCAATAGGTCCTCATGGAGACCAAAGCCTGGTCCTGACGAGGCAAAACCTCATTTCTGAGGAACTGGTTCAGTTAAGGGCTGAGAAATGTCCTAAGAAGAACCTGTGTGTGTGTGTAATGAGGTTTTAACAAGTGTACAGAGACAGGAGAACGTGTCCAACACCACAGCACAGAGTCCAATAAACATGAGAACCTGGCTCATATGATTATTAAAACACAGTAATTAAGTTTTTACGTTCACAAGTTGGAACAAACGTCAACTCCACACTCAGGCCAAGTTCAATTAGATGTATAAAATGTTGTTAAACTCATGAAACTGAAGTGATCCTGTGATCCAAAAATGCTGAGTTTACAGTTTTAAAAGAAGTACAGTACTTGAAACTTAAGAGTGTGATCTCAAATGAAAATGTGACTTAAATACAGGTTTGGCATTAACTGTGCAATATTTTTATGTTCATACATTTGTTTTATAACATATGCTCCTCCCTCTTTTATAAATGTTGGAGTTGTCACTTTGTCACGTGGCTCTCAAGCCACTTCTTGGTGCATCTCAATAAATTAGAATATCATAGAAAAGCTCATTTATTTCAGTATTTCAACAAAACTCAAAAAGTGTTTTTTAGGAATACGACAACTGGAGCCAAATTCCCTGACACGTCTGTGTGGTGGCTCTTGTGTCTGTTCAACAAGTTTTGCACACTTGTCCTTTACAACTCAAAAAGTAAATTTACTTATTGACCTGTAAGATGTCTGATAAACAGAATGGAGGTTTTAACACAGACGTCAGCGCTTAATATCACAGTAAAAAAAAGGAGACATGTCTGGTTATTTAAATTTATAGATTCATTTTGCATCATTACGAACACTTTTAATTTGAAATTATATTCAATACCGTCACAAATGTTGTTTTGTGATATGAAAACTTGTTTTTTGTCCCACTCCTCCTGACCAGACAGGACATTTATGTTTAAGAATATTTATTTATCATTTTACTGCTTGTATTTGGTCTCTTAAATCTCAAATTTTTACTATGACACATGCTGCTGAAACAAAGATGTGTATGTGTTAAATAAAGTTTAGATAAAAATGAAATAAATATTACATGGCTCAAGTGTGTCTCAACAGCTTCAGATCTTCAGATAAAAACCATAAAGTGACACGTTCTACTCAGCTGTTTTATTGTGCAGATTAAATAGTTGCCGTCTACTAAAGGTATAAAAGAAATGCATAGTTCAAACACGCTATGCAAATTCATACACAGTGAAATCTTCACAGCAACTTTTTCCCACCAACATATCTTACAAAAAACAGGTTCAGTACATTGCTCAATTCCTTTTTTTTTTTCTGTGTTACATTTCACTGAAAATGAGCACAAACGTCACACTGTCCCTGCACGACTCTATCAATCTGCTCCAGCTTTGTTCTCAACACAGTTCTTTCCAACACTTTTTTACAAAAATACACAAGTGAATTTCCTTTTCGTTTGTTTTTGAAACACAGTGGACAAACGTTGACGTGGAACACAAGTGAGTAGAAATTTTACACAAAACAAAGACGGGTCAAATCAATCATCTATTTTACAAAACGTCGTGTAAGTAACAGTGTCAACACGCTGGAACAATCCCAGAGTGTTTTCAGAGGCTCATGTCCAACCATCTGGGACTCAAACCTAATCCTCTCACCTCACTCCCACATTTTACTCGGCATCACTCCTCACACTGGCAATAAAAAACATGTGCCATTAGCTGTCGGGGGAGGAAAAAAATCAAGAAAAAACCCTTGGTTTATTATGAACAAACTAATATTTTACATAAATGAAAACATTCCTCCTCTTGCACTGTAAAAAGTTTTTGTCTGCTGCTTGCGAGGCCTTGAACGCATCCTAACGAGGGGTGTCACCATTCTCCAAATCCTTGATTTTTAGACCATTTTGTTGTCAATTAATTCCCATTTCGATGGTAATGTCATCATTTGTTTGAGCCAATTTGTTCACAGAATCATTCAGTACTTCCTGCATGTCACTGAATTGAGATACTACTGAACGGGTCATGAGTCGACATAGGATCGCCGGCTTTCAGCAGTGCTGTTGCTAAATGCACCAGACTCCTCTGTTACATACTGACATTTTACACATTTCCTTTGCTAAATGTGGGTGATTAACACGTTTTCTGGGTTTTTAAGTCTTTCTAACTGTGTGTGCTACTCACTAGTTTATGCAACTTTGCCGTGCTTTGGCGACTCTGCCTCCACGTTGAGGAGGAACTACTGTATATAGTAATGGAAAACAACAGCAAACTGATTAGAGCCGTGCTGTGTCGTGCTTTATGGTCTTTATAACATGAACACCTTTGTGAGTAAGATGTGACCTGCATGGCGTTCTATAGTGTGGTTCCAATATTCCAACCCACGTTTTTTCCACCACTGAAAAAGGTCTTTAGCGCTAGTTTTTGCATTTAGTTGAAAATGTTTTAAATTTTGCTCCAAATGAGGACAGGGGAGTTGTTTCTGTTGTTCGGTCTACGTCCTGTGCTTTGCTACAAGCTCATAACATAGATTACACACCTTGGTTTTCTTGTCGACAACATTGAACGTTGTTAGTCGTGCTACAATGGCTACAAACACAACACTGTGTTTTTCACCTTTGCTTTCGGAGGTTGAGGTCGTGACACCCCCTAGTCGTACGTAACGTCTGCTAAAACCTGCGTCAGAGGCTCACGGCTGGTCGGGCGGGCTGGCGGCCGTGGCCTCGTCATTGCTGCTGTCCACCTCCTGCTCCATGGGACTGTCCTCCTCCAGCTGCTGGCTGGTGTAGTTGGTGATCTCCAGGAAGCCGCTGGGCTCCACCACCACGTTGGATTGGCTGGAGTCCGGCAGGATGGAGTACTGAGGAATCACCTGCACGTTAGTCACATGAGGTTCCCAGTCAGTCCACTTCTCAGCTGGGAGAGACACACACTGATGTGCCAGTGAACTGACCAAAGGTTAAAGGGGTAGTTCAGGTTTGTTTTGAAGTGTGGTTGTGTGAGGCACTGACACTTAATACCCTCTGCCAAGAAAATGGCTGCCAGCAGGGCCACAAGGGGGAAATATCATTTTAGTCACTTCCAACAAAATCCATGCCTGCTTTAGTCCATGACATCTTAAGAATATATTTGAGTCTTTATTTCACAGTAGAACTCAAAGGAATTAGGAACTCAAGTTTGTAAACATTTTCTTGCACCAAAGTCCATTGAGAAAACCTGCTTTTTTAGCTTGCATGGAAATAGGAGCTGCTGGTATACTGCTGCCTCTTTTGTTACATTTAACACTTCATTAAAATAAAATTAAGTATTTCAAACACCAACGTAACAAAACACATTTAAACTTAATGAAAGAGGGAGCTGTGGATAAACATCTCCTGTGTGCTGGGACATTAAAAAAATTGCTAATTTTTTGCATTTAAAGCTGCAAATGTATTACTAAGATATCACAGACTCAAGCAGGTATAGATTTTATTAGATGAGCCTTCAATGTAGTCCAGGGATTCCCAAAAACTGGGTTGGGACCCACAGATGGGCCACAGTGTGTAAATGGGTGTAAATAAGTAGCTAGTTATGTACAAAGTTACTCTTGTCATGATTGATATTGTGATTCTGGTCAGAATATTTTGCCTTTATCTTTAAAAAGTGTGTTAAAAAGTTTGGGAAACACTGGTTACTCAGAACTAACGGCTAAAATAGCGCTGTAGCTCATAGCCAGAGTGTCAGTACCTCATTCAACCACACTTCAGAACAAACCAGGAGCGATCCCTTTAAGATAATACTGATCTCAATGAGAACTCTATTAGTTCTTTGACGTTAACGTCTTACCTCAATCACCTCGATGTCGTCTTTGCTGCTCTGAGCGGCGAGGCCCTGCATGCAGCTGAACTGCTGTGGTTTGGCGTGGGAGTGATGCATGGACGCTCCAGAGCTGCTGATAAACTGACCAGAGTCCAGAGTGCCGGACACCGCCTGGACGTCCAGGGATTTACCCAGGGGGCCGCAGTCGCTGGAGGAATCCACCACCATGGGCTCTGTGCTGGGGTCGATCTCCGCCTCCATCATGGAGATCTTCAGGATGTCCGACACCGAGGGTTTGTCTCCCGAGTGTCCAGAGCTGGACTCGGGGACCAGCTTGGCTGTGGCCTCGCCGCTGCTGTAGACCGGCGATGAATGGTGGGAGCTGCCGAACGTGATCTTGGTGACAGTCGCACTCTGTGTGATGATTGGTTGCTGTGGAGACAAAACACAAACATGAGGACTTGTTTGTTACATTGACATCTGTGACTCAGAACCCGAAATACTATCACACGCTGTTTTCCAGATGTGCAGGTTCAGAGATTTTAATAAAACACCGTTATATTACGTCCTTAGAAGCATATATAAATATAAAATAAATACATAAATACACTTTGATTTTACATTTTTACAAGTTATTCTTTGAAAAATAAAATGCGTTTGTATAAGGGATTGTCCGATATTCACAATGCCCTCTGCAGGACAACTTGGTATTTTTTTCCATATGGTCTGAGGCACTTCTAGGTTGTATATTTTGAATTTTAACTGTTTTTTTAAGGTCAAGTACGAAAATTCTCCCTGAAATATGAGTGGCTATCTGAATTTTAGATTAAAAACAGTGCGTCCAGGCTGAGCATGACTGGAAACTCTCTGCTAATGTGAAAAGTAAAGAGGTCACGATGCTGAGACAGATCAGCTGTTTCGTATTAGATACTTAACAAACAACTCGATTTAGCAGCGAGCAAAAAATGTACCATAAGGTATTTGTTTCATGTTTTCTTCTTTGGTTTGGATTTTTAAAAAAAATGTGTTTTACGAGTCCAGATTTGAAGAACATGTGTTTCCCTTTTTTAAAAAGAAGAACACTATTTATTGAGCAGCTGTTGAAACAAACAAGCAGTTTAATTTGAGTATGACTTAATGCTTTTGCACTTCTATTCATGTTGCTGGGTTTAATTTACTTCCACATGTGAGAAATATCTATAATTTCATTACAGCTATAAATCTGTGGGATTTTAAGAACATTTTTACGACTATAATACAATGAAAAATGCCTTAAAACTATGTATTTAATATGTTGTTTGACCAACAGATAATTAAATCACAGTTAAGATAGAAAAGAGAAACAGCTGCAGCTTTTCTCCTGTCAGCTTCTTATCAGTCTGTTTCAAGGAAAACATAAATGATGCCTTTAAGTTTAGTTCACCTCCACAGAGTTGACATGGGATTTGGAACATTTCATGAGTGCTGATAGAAGCAAAAATCCATTCGACTGTGTGTTTATTTTAAAATGAAAGGACATCTGCTTCTCGATGAAGCTCAGCAGCTGTCTGTAAATTGTCTTATAGAACCAGCAAGAACTTTTCATTTTAAAACATATTTTCATTTATCCAACTACTCAGTGAGATTACCCATTTATTCAAGCTGTTTCAAGCACCTGTATGAACCTTAAAACAGGCCATAATTTACTTTCACTGGGCATGTGCGAACGGGGCCACAGATTTTTTAAAACCTTTTTCCAAGGCCACTTTAACCAATTCTAAGACCTTATATTAAGTTCTTTGTAGCGGAGCAATCAATGCACACACAATTGTCTTTTCATGCCTTAATCCATGATGTTTCCAGTCAAAAAAGAAACTGAGAGTGAGGAGGATTTCCAAAGAAGGAGAAAGTCAGTGAAACTCAAGTGGAAGTGAACGGACAACGATAAACACCACTTTCACGTGCGCTCGATTCATAGATTTATTCTCCACAACATTCATTTACACCCTCTATTTTCTGTTTATATCCTCTGTTCGCTCTCATTATTTATTTTTTTTAAAGTGAATTGTTCTACTCATCGCGATCTCTAATGAAAAAAAAATATAGCAGGCTTAGTTTGTTGCAATTTTAAGACCAGATTTAAGGATTAATTGTGGATTAATAGTGAATTTTAAGGTTTTCAAGGATGCTGACTCACCTGACTCGGTGTGGTCTTGTCAGTACTGACAGGGTGATGCGCCTGCAGAGGAGGAGGGTGGGACATGGGTGTGTGCAGTGGTCGGTGGTGGGACGTGGGCGCCTGCTGTAGCTTCGGGAGCTGCGGCGTCACCAGGTGCTTGGGCGGTGTTGCCGGGGTGATGACCTTTGCCCCTGGCTGGGCCGGCGCAGTCATGGGTCTGTCTTTGGGGACCGGAGTTAAAGTCTGCGGTTTGGGCTGACTCTGCTCACGTAGTTTAGGGAGTTTCTTGGTCAGAGGAGGAGTGGAAGGGAAGGCAGCGGAGGATGAGGATGGCTGACTCAGCTGAGGTTTGCTTTGCAGTTGAGGTGGAGGTGGCGGCGGTTGTGGAGTTGGAGGTGTAACTTGTGTGGTGGTGGAGGTGTGACGGCTTGGCTCGGCCTCAGACTGGCTTGGAGGAAGCGGTGGTGGTGGCGGCTGAGTGCCTGCAGAGAGGGTGGTTTGCTTCACGGACTCTGTGGCTGGTTGTGTGGAGCGGTAGAACAAACCTGTCTGAGGGTCTAAGGTGTCGCCTTCCAGCTCGCTGACCTCGACCACAGGTTTACTGTGACTGTCAGACGCCTGCAACAGTCAGAGAGACGACTGATGAGGAGAGAGATCAACATAACATAACAATATATATATGAAAATTAAAGAATGTGTCTGTATTTCAGAGGTTCGAAGGAGGATGAAAGAAAGGATGAAAGAAATATGGCTTGTTTTACATGAAAAGCGATGCAATAGATAACAATATAAATAAAATATTTAAAAGAAAGTAAACTCAGCACAGGTGATTAATAACAGTTAACACTTAATATATCCCTGAGGGAAAATTAGGTTTTGCCACAGTTACTCCAGCTAAAAAAAAGAATATAAATATATATACACACATATATATATATATAAAAAGTAGATAAAACAGTTGGTAAACAATAAGTTAACAAGAGTAATTGATGTTAAAAGAACATCATAAGTGCCTTAAATAAATGTCGAATGATTATAGACTATATAAATGTGTGTATCTAAAAACATAAAAGCAAAAAACAAATAAATACAGGAAGAAATGACAAAATAAATATAATTTGTTGATGACAAAGGCTACATGTATTTATTCAGTTATCTATTTAGTTCTATATTTCTATCATTTCTTTTATCTTTCTGCTTTTGTGCAAAGCAAAAAGTCATTAAAATTATGACAAAAAGTACAAATAAATCTATAAATGCATAGATTGAAAAACGTAGAACTATATACATGAATTAAGTGATCAATAATATGTATACAAATGAATAAATAATTGTATAATGTCAATAAGTTTCTGTTCAGAAGTTATAGCAGTTTTCTTGTGTATTTATCACTTAAAGCTTCTGCTTTACTCCCGTCACTGTTTGGTTTCTCGCGTGTCGCGTCCTCACCACGTGGCTGTGACCGTGTGAAACCGCAGCTGCGGACGAGACAACGACGACGGCCGCCGCCCCTTTAAAGTCGTCGCCCTCCAAGGACACGCCCACTCTGCTGACTTTACCTGGCAAAGGGGGAAATCACATGAAGTCACATGATCAGACTAGATACATACACAGATGTTTGAGGTTTCAGCTTGAATTTCCAGACCAATGAGGAAGTTGGGGGGTGGAGTGGCTCAGTGGTTAAGACCGATGCCCTGTGTGTGCAAAAGGCTTCATGGTCGCAAGTTCAACTCCAGCCCTGGCAGGTTGTACTCAATTGCCTTGTAAGTCGCTTTGGATAAAAGCGTCTGCTAAATGACATGTAATGTAATGTAATGAAGTTGCAGAGCAGAGAGGCTTCACCTGCTGTGATGAACTCGCTGCTGGGTTCGGCCTCTGAGGTGGACGGTCTGGGAGAATCCGGGCTGGTCTTCTTCTCCTGGGATAACTGGATGGGCACGGCCAGTTGGCTCAGGTCGATCGTGTGCTGCCTTGGTTTGGACTCAGCCTTGTCCTTAACTACAGGGAGCAGCAACAACAACTCCAATTAAATTCAATCCATTTAAAAACCACAAAGTTGCCCAAAGTGCTGTACAACAACGAGCAGCAGCATTCAGGACCAACTGCAGGCGGTTGGTTAACCACGGTGTTGTGATGAACGCATGAATCATTAAATTGAACATAATATACATAACCAGTTCAGAAATTATTTTAAGTTTAAATATAAATACTTAGGGGCTGAACTTTCAAATTGCAGATTGTGCAATATTTGTTAAAGCAAAAATGTGTGTCAAATTATCATTTTAGATTGATTATTGTCTGGACCTATGCACATCTTATTCTAAAGACTGACAGTGGCCATATTAAAATGTAGAAAATAATGATGTAAAAATGATCATTCCCTCTGATATCACAAATCATATCACAATTCCTGTCAAAATAATCGCAGTTAGATATTTATTTGAAATTGTTCCGCCCCAATACATATTGTAACAGACACACACACCTGTAATATTTGACCATGAGCTCAGGTTTATAAGCAGTAAGTCAGAGGTCTCACATGTGGCCAATTAATATCAAGTTATTTCTGTATGTTTCTTAATTTCATTAATTCATTTTTCATCATTAAAATGTTTATATTGTCAACTTTTTTATCATTCCATATCAAAACAAACTGACATGTAGTGAAAATGTCATCAGAAATATTATTATTTTACATCTTTTTCTCCAAAAGTTTGACATGACTCAACCGAGACGCTCAGTGGTCATTTGAGTTTACGACGCAAGTGTTTTTTTTAAATGAGTAAAACAATTAAGTTTTTTCTTACAAAAAAACCCAAAACATACCAAGGTACAGTTTTATGGGAAAACATATTCACATTAACAGTCTACCAAGAAATGAAAGGATGATGCCAGTTGAGTCAGTGGACGGCTTTCGATTTGAAACATCTGTGCAGGAAATGCTTACATTTTTGACAGTATCTTTTTTTTGTAAAGCAGCAAAGTGGAGGCAGAAGTGGAAATAAAATGTTCCTGAGAAGAATATTAGTAAGGGTTGACTCAAAATAACAGAGAAATGAGGACATGAAGACTGTTGCAAAACTGCATAAGACACTGTTAAACAGATGTTTCCAAGATGTGAAAATATAACAAAATATAGATTATTTTAGGTGTTGAAAGAAGAATAAATACAGTCCTATTTCGGACATTCCATTTTGCACCTATTTGAGAATTCTCCATAATTTCAGGGTTAAAATCTCAAAATAATGAGGCAGTTTTCAGGTTTCTTGCACTTCTCTGACAGCAGGTTTCCAAGAAACACTTGAGCACACTTAAATCATTCTGAGCCTGACAGTTTGGTTTACAGCAGGAATATTTCACATGACTTTCAACAGCTGTGTACTACTAACATGTGATTTTCCACAACACACAGGCTCACCGGTCGTCTGCTGCTGCAGCTCCAGCAGGGCTTTGATGGTGGAAGCGGCAGACTGGGATTCCCCGGCAGAAACCTCCTGATAGATGATAGTGGGACTCGACTCCACGGACACTTCCTGCTCGGTCCAATCCTGCTCCCTGGTGGACAACACGTGCACGACGGGCTGCACTTCTGGGGAACGATGGAAACAATGTCCGCATTGATTAGTGTTTGAGGATTTTTGTTGCTTGTTGATGTGCAAGTTATTTGTTTGCAGTGTCCTTCATCTGAAAACAAGGCTCTGACAGGCCGGACTATCAGACCTGACTGAGGGAGCACTTGTGTGTATAAAGCAATAGAGCAGGGATAGATGGGGACACACATATATTTTTTTAAACTACTGAACGACTTTTTTCAGTCGTCTTGCTTCACTAGCTCAATGTTACTACCGTCAACACTTGTTTTGATATTTTTTGCCAAATTAAAAATGATTTAAACTACACCTTAAGTATTAAAGCAGAGATGAGTACTTGAGTACCACAGAGAAGAATAAGAGCGAAATATACCTTGTGAAGCCTCACTCGCTAAGCTGCTCGCTTCTGTGAAGGCGGCGACTTCGTCCTTCGCGGACCCGTCTGAGCTCGACGCCTGACCCACATCAGCAGAGCGGGTCACCTGCTGCAGCGTCTCTGTCACCAGCTGCCTTGTCTGCTCACTCATCACCGCCGTCTGGAACACTGGCTTCGGCTTGATGAGAACCTGAAAAATAAAAAAACAAGACACGACTACAAATATTGAAATGGTGACATAATGACAAATTATTCAGTTGGCACTGAGGGAGTGGGAGTGGCTCTTGGATACATTTGTCACATTTCTACCGTTATCTCTTGAATTTCTTATCCAAACATCAAAGTTGTCGCTTCACACACTGGTGCCCTTAGCGAGTCACTTGCCAGATTTGGAGCCTATCAACCAAACTGTCGGACATTTATGTGAATAACTGTCTGTCAGGCAGACGGAACCAGATGCATTCAATGACCCTGGTAAATTTCATCGCGAGCAGGATCCACAGTGTTGCACTTAAAGGAGTGGCTTTAAAACACATTCAAACAACACACCATAAACACATCCAATCATCAAAGATCATGATGTATCTACATGTATCTAATAAATGGATAATAGAATATTCATGCTCGTCCCAAGTAGTTTTTCCAATCAATTTATATTTTCTATTTCCTTTCTATTCTGGCTTCTCTGGTCCTCTACAATCCTGTCTTTAAAAGGTTAATTATGATTCTTAAATAAGACACGAGTCATAAGACATATGAGTCATATTTCTGTCTGTTTCATTGTGTCACATTACCGCTTCCTTATTTGCAGGTTCACTCAGTAAAAAAAAGAAAAAAAAAAGAAGTATTTTTTAAAAAAAAATTTAAAATCAAGCTTGGATTAAAAAGTATTAAAACAACTGGAAATAAAACTTTGATAGTGTGCCAATTCTCGTCACTGGAAACTGTTTGGCACGGTTATATTTGTCTGACCTGATTTGTGGTTTCTTGATGATGAAACTATGGAGCTATGCAAACCTTGCCAAGTCACCTCGGGCCCCAACTTTCCCATGACGACTTAAAAACAAAAGGTTGAACTCAGACTAATTTAGACCAGGATGAAGCGTTTTACATGAAAACAATTACACAGTTTTTGTGGATGGGCACGAGGAAGTTAACACAGTCTGGCTGGAGTAAATAAATAGCACGTCCTCATGACAGTGACCTTCACAGAGGAAACATGATATGTGGATGACTGCTACAACCTTCGTTGTCGTTGCTCAGGAACTTGAAACTGTCTAGAAACATGACGGAATTCACCCTCAATAAATGTGTTTTTATGTCTGATTCCCTAAAAGGTTAAGACAGAAATACTGCAGGAAAGGTGAGGTAGTGATTACCACTGTACAATGGTTACTACGTTAGAATAAAACAAGAATTTCTATTGAAGTGATCACTCTGGATTTTTTTCTTATGTCTATATTTGAGGATAAAAACCAAAGGTATAAAAAATAAAGAAACACCTGCACACAATGACAACATACGTTACTGATTAAACAAATCAGCAGTGGTAACAAGGGTTTGGGACTTTCCTGTCACCATGGTGCTCAGTTATCAGTCCAGGGATACCACACCTTGGTTGACGTAAAATTCAAGGACTTTCCAGGATGAATTCCCTCAAATTCAAGGACTGGATGTGCTGATAATGCTTACGATTGGAGGGCAACTTGTAAGAGTCGCTTCATCCATGCATCAGGATGCAAAGTGATTGTCTCTTGGGATCTTGGTCTAAGTCAGTCTTTGTAATTTTCTGAGACCGAGATCTTGGAATTTTCATTTCCCAGGCATCACGTCGCCATTTTCTCTCTTGCTTAACGTTACTTGTTCATTGTTCTGCATGGAATCTCACGTCAATGGCGGAGAGAAGGAGAGAGAGACAGTGGACAATGTCCACAACACCGCTAGTAATTATGACTCCACATTTGTCCTAGTCTACGTACATCATGAAATGCAGGGCATGAAACAGTAGGTGGCGCTGTAACAAACAAGGGAAACATTTACCTAAATATCAACTAAACTTCTTTCTTGCACAAAATTCAAGCACCTTCAATGATCCATGTCTATTTAGGGAAATATTCAAAAACTTTTAAAAAAGGCCTTGAACTCTTTTTTTCCCCCACAATTCACATTCACCTGTGGAAACCCTGTCAGTCCATTTCCACTGAAAAGCAAAGTTACAAGAAACAAAACAAGAATTAAAATCACTCAAAAATCTGATTTGATGGTTTAATAATTATAATATTCTATTCTCTATTCTAGGGCTGCAAATCATTTGAGATTATAATTTTTTGATGTTTAGGAAACACTGATCAACTTCTGATTTCCAGACACTTTATGGACCATCGATAATGAAAATAACAAAAACATAAAGAACTCATTCAGGTTAAATGTCACATCTGAGATAAATGATCAGCAGGAGACAAAAACAGAGCCGATTGTTTTCTTTATCATTTCATAGACTCTGTTTACACTCATCTCTCCCTGAATGAGGGAAGTCAAGGGAGGAAGAGGAAAGGTCAGCATTAAAGCCCCCGTTTAATTTTACTCCGCCAATACAAGCGGGGATTTCTCTTTTCTGTATGAAGTCATGTATTTAATGACAAACTTCTCTGGAAAACTATCTCGGGCAGAAGTCACCAGATTAATGACAACAGAACACATTTAAAATCAGATGCTTGTTCTCATTCATTGTGCCCTTTAAATGTTATTTACAGATATTCACAGTAATGTCAGACAACCATGATTATTCATGTCATATGATTATTGGACTGTGTGTTAAACCAACGTATGTGCTTCGTGATCCCTCTGTGGTAAAATGTCTGACCATTTAAATAGTGTACATTTCTATTTTGCATTATTAAAGTTACACAACACAGTCAGGTTAACAGCAATTCTGATCAGGGCTAAATTCACTCTGGGATAATATTAAATGTATCTCCTCTGGTGTTCATTTAAGGCAAAAAAAAAGTTCATTTTAGAACTATTTTATTAGGCATCTATCTCTTTTAGTGCTACGTTAATACAAAAGAAGGTAAATTCAACAATATTCCGTAGTGGATTTGGTCCTAATGTGAACTGGAGTGTGAAATTGACACAGCATATTTTGTCTATGAGAGACTGTTGAAATAAAACAGCAATAAAGCTTTAGATATCATAAACTTCCACCACAGCTGTCCAGTTTCACACAACACCACCAAAATATCATTTCTTCCTGGGACCAAAAACTACATCCAACTTTTAGTTTCATTCCTCACAGAAATCTTACCAAGATAAATAAATAAATAAAAAAATAAAAAAATAAACAAACGAGAAGCTTTTCTCACCTGCGTCTTGCCCTGCTGACCATAGACGATCTTGGTGGGGATGATCTTGGTGGCAGTGGACTGGGATCCGGCACTCAGGCCTTTGGGCTGGGTGACGATCATCTTGGTGATGGGTCTAGAGGCGGTGATGATGGCGGGTTTGGTGCCCTGAACAGCCTGTAGGCTCTTCTCACCCTGAGGAACAGCAACATACTGTTTTATAGATAGATAGGAAATAGTGAGAATTTAAAAACATTTTTAAATTGCAAACAAAACATGAATGTGCTCACAGCAAAACAGAGATTCAAGTCAATATAAACAAGCGTGTGTGTCAACGGTAAATCTAACAATAATATGCAGTTAATATCTCCTCCATTCTTTTTAAGTCATCGAATTTAGTACATTTCATATGAATAATTGAACAGTTGAATGTATATTTACATACAAGTTTGAGACTTTGGTGCCACCAAGTGGCCATGTGAAGAAAAAGACAATGTCTGACATCTCATCTCATGACTGAGCGCGGCACAGCCCACTCAATTTACATTTAAACAAATCCTGTGTCACTCCAGATCAGACAGATGAGAGGCTGAATTATTTTCATATAAACATTAACAGTTTCAATGTTGTTGCAGCTAAATTTACTGTTATATATTAAATACAAAAGGAGCTCTAAATATGTAAAAACAGTTTTTTAGTCTAGTAGTAGTAGTGTGGTGTTAAACTGACCCCAGCATTCAAAAGTGTGGTGACCACGTTCTTGCCGGGCAGTCCTTGGATGGTTGCTCCTTTTCCCGTTGTTTTCTGAACCACGATGACGTTCGGCTTGGAGGTCATGGGGATGGTTGTGATCTTCGTCGTGGTTCCTGTGGCAGAGTCAATACAGCATTTTCATTAAAGAGTAACTGATCCTCACAAACGTCTTCAAACTTCTTTCACTCACCAGACACGATGTTGCTGCTGATGATTTTTCCGCCCAGAGAGGCCAGTGACTTGGGAACGACGGTGATGATGCTGCCACTGGTCGTCTTCACGTACGTGGTCCCTCCACTGGTGGCTGATATTCTTGCTCCGATGTTGGGGCTGACGGTTGGTCTGGTGTAGGTGGCCTGAGTAGCTGCAGACAGAAATGCAGTTTTACAATTTATTAGCAAGGCAAGCTCCTGTAGTCAGAATCAAAACAATGACGTTTTTGCCACGCTGTTCAAATCCAGAATCTCGTTCAATATGTGCCTGCTTTTTTGTACAATTGTGGTGTGTTTGAGCTGGCAAAATGGCAGCCCCTAGAATATTTAAATTCAACAGCCCACGCAGCTAGTTTCATCTACACACATGAAATTTTGCGCACATGTCTATCAGGATGACATCTCCAAAAATCTCTCTTGGACCCATGACCTAAAGTCGACAGGAGTGCAGCCGTTTTTAATTACAGTTCCCATTTTTGTACCATTTGGCCCATTTTTCACATGTCGTCCTTTGGCAAACTCCTACACGGTTAATTTGATCCATATCAAAGTTGGTGTTAATCATCTCAAAGACAAAAGGACATGCAGTGTGGATGTGAGGACCCAATATCACTGCTTGAGCAACACATTTTACAGTACTTTTCTAATACTGCTTTTACTAAACAGAGATTTTATTGATGTGTGATTGTTTTTGCACCAAGCAAAGTCCAGTGCTCCAAATAAAAAAATATTTTATTTAATAGTTTCTTTTGTTTTTATATCAAACATAAATACAGCATAACAGTTTGCTTGACAGGCTTTTAACTTGGCAGGTGCAGTGCCGACTTTGATGCACTTTGGATAAGAAATAGAAGAAATGTTTGGCCTACGAAGGGCACCAGTGTGTTATCAATTTCTTCCGATATGTCCTGCATTTCTTGTCCAAACGACGTCAAAGTTGGCACTGCACACACAAGTCAAGTTAGAAGCCTGTCAGGCAAACTATGTGTATCGTCTCTTTAGGCATGCAGAAGTGGCTTGTTTGGCGATATATCTGTCACATTTCTACCACACTAGTGCCTTTTGCGCCAAGCCTGAAGGCTGTCAAGCAAACCATTCAACAATTACAGGACAGACGGACGGGGGACATCTGGCTTTCATCATCTGAGATGCCTCATTTTACATCAAAGGATTTTAAAAACTCTACTATGATGTCTTTGTATTTGAGAACTAATGAGCCGCACAAATTTTCTGAGACATTTCCAATTCTGACATAAAACGAGCGCAGAAGACATGGCAATGGGAATCCACAAGCAACAGACTCCACTTGTGAAGTAATCGCTACATATCAGGTACAGAATCCAACGTATTAGCTTGAATTTCTTGTTTTATTGTACACGCTTTTGTTGTGATGTCTCTGTAGGACAAAGCTAAAGATGAAGAATGACGTTACATAAGGAAATGTAATGTATATTTAAAAGTTTCATTCACCAGATTAGATTAGATTACAGTTCACCCACCTGTGGGCTGAGTGACCAGCTTGGTGGTCATGATGGCTCCGTTGCTACTGACAACCATGATGGGAGAGGAGCTGCTGCTGGACAGAGCCACCGATGAAGGCTTGGGCAGAATTTTGCTGGGCTGAACCTGCTGAGTGATGATCTTCACTCCTACACACACACACACACACACACAGTTCTACAGTTATTCAGGAACAGACACACACTGCACAGTTGTTCTCATCTATGAGAGAGACATTATCAACCATGTTCCTTCTATCTAGGACAAAGGAGATGAGGACCAAACATTGATAGACATTAAGGTCGCCTTACCAGACTCTTGTTTGATCTGAATGGTGGGTTTGGCTCCAGGTGAGGTGGTGGCTGTCTGAGCCTGACCGACACCGTGGCCTCCTAAAGGCGAGCCCTGGTGCAGCTGTTTGGGCGACTGCTGTTTGGGGAACTGGGCCAGGATCTGAGTGGGTGAACCCACCATCGTCTTCGGAGAGGGGAGCCTGGTTGAAGCGACTTTCACGGCAGCTGACGCAGCACCTGCAACAGTGAACACTGAGGCTTTTAAAGTAGGAGTGGCTTGATATCACTGCTTTAAAAACTACAAAGCAGTTCACGCATTTACCACCTAGAGCCATTTTAACAAATTTTTAAAGAGTTAGACAACATGACTCAGCTAAAATGCTATTGCTGATTTTTGTTCATATTTTTACATAGTTAAACATGCAAAGTAGGACGATTGGATTATACTGGAGTTATTGTTTTCCATTTGTGTGATCTTGACTTGTATTGTAGTGGATAAGTATTGTATCCACACTTACCTACTTCAAAAACTACAGACAAAAACCCCATAGTTTCAAAAATGTGCCTGCCCCAACAAACTACATTGAGGTGGTAATAGCAATCAAAAACAATTAAATATAGCATTAAAATTGCAATAAAAAACAACAAAACAAGTTAGAGACACAAAATCCAAAGAGAAAATCAACTTCATCTCTAAATTAAAAAGGTCCAGTGTGTAGGAATTAATTTCATCTAATGAGACTGAAGAGTGTAACAAAACCAAAAAGATTGTTGTTTTGCATTGTCAGTATATTAACTTGACGCATACTCAACCAAAGTTGAACCTTGAAATTTCTAGAAGTACATCCTCCTAAACATTACACACTAGACCTTTTAGATTGAATTTTTTATGTTTACGTGCACCACATACAAATTTATTAGGAACCTGGTTGCGTTGAGGTGAAAAAAAAAACCTACATGATGCAACAGTTGACATGACGACTGAGGGAGACGAGGAGACCACTGACGTCACGGCGACAGTGTTGGGGATGGTGGATGGGCTGGAGCTGGCAGGGAACACCACCGTCTGCTTATGAGTGGGCGGGGTCAGCATGGAGGAGGAGCCAACCTTGGCCAAGGCGGCGTGGTTGTGGGCGTGGGACTTGGACAGGATGTTGGGCACGAAGTTGGAGCTCGGCGAAGTCGTCACGATGATCACCTGATGACAAAACAGATATTTAGACGGCGAGTCCAGAGAGCAGAGTGTTTTCATATCAGGGAGTGCTGCTCACCTTCTGCGTGGTGGTGTTGGTGGTCTGGATGGTGGGCTTGGTGAAGGTGATCTTGACGGGCGACAGGTGAGGCGGCAGGGAGTTAGCGATGCTCTGCATTATGTTGCTCATCTTGGGGCTGCCGCTCACCGGCACCGTGATGTTCTTGGATACCGGTGGGGGAACTTTGGTCACCTCCTTAAGCATCACCGGCGACGAGCTGGACGAGCTGGTCCGCCTGCGCTTGCGAGGTTTCTCGTCTTCGTCTGAGCAACTCACACCTGCAAGGAAATGGTAACATCGGTCTTTAAGAGCACTATTATAGGTAAGACAATGTGAACTTTGAAATCAGCAACACAATTTTGCTGAGCAATTCTCCTCCATATATTTATTTGATAAATGCTCCATTTATCAAAAGAAATCATGAATACTGAATAATTTTGGTCTGTGGACAAAACAAGACATATGAGACATTTATTATTTCAAGGTTTGGTTAAAAAAAAACGAAACAGTTTTGCTTCAGACTGGGGCACCGACCAATAGGAGAACAATTGTCACATTGTGGTTGACAATGTGACAAATGTAAACAATACATTTAAGCTCTTAAACGCTCCTCTTCACTGTATTTGTTAATTTTTCAGTAAAATGACATGCATGCTGACTCACTCCACCCATTTCTTCCTTTATTTTAATTTCCATATAATGGTAACATTATCAAAAATATAACGTCATATGAAATTAGGTTTTAGTCATATAAAAACTCACTCTTCACATAGACGGTGCTCCCACTGGGCAGCACCACCACGTTAGATGAGGGACTGGGCGGTCGTGGGGATTTCACCGTGGCTCCCACAGCACCGGTCGATGTCGCGCTGGTGGAGGTGCACGTGGTGCTTGTGTAGGAGTAACACACAACCACTGCGGGGCAGAAAATGAAAATGTGTCATTTAAAACCCTAATCTCCTTACAAATCAAGCTCAATTTAAGAAAACGTGACTTTCTGCCCTCACCTTCTTTGTTTCCCGTCTCGGCCGGCAGAGGAAGGGATGCGTTCTGATTGGCTGTGGCACTGGCCACAGCGTTAGCGGTGACAGTAAAAGCTGTCTGAGGGACCAGCCTCGGCAGCAGAGGAACAAGCCGTCGTCCTTCGATGGACCATTCCGACGAGCTGTTGGGGCCGGACATGCTGAACAAAACAAACAATGCAAAACCATTTAGTCATTTAATTGATCAACCTGCAATTTACTGGACGTTACAAACAAACTTCAGTTATTAACTCACTGATATGCGATGGTGGTGAGGCGTTCATCGTTGACAGCCCTGCGGACTTCAGCGCGATGGCGCTCAGTTGAGATACTGGACAGAGTAAAGAAAGAAGAAATTGAGAAAAAAAATTCAATTGAGTGTCTCAATCCTGGTCCTGGGGACACACTGCCCTGACTGTTTTAGAGGTTTCCCTGCTCCAGCACACCTGATTCAAATAAATGGGTCGTTATCAGGCTTCTTCAGCACTTGCTAATGAGCTAATCATTTGAATCAGGTGTGTTGAAGCAGGGCAACATCTAAAATAGTGTTTGTTTGGTTGTTTGTGGGTGGGGGCGGGGGGGGACTGTCCTTGGTCCTAGGACAGTGTTCCCCCAGGTGCAGGTCAGTGGACCAGGATTCAGAAATCCTGTTAAAGATAACATATGAAGACAAATACCCAAGGATTTTCGTGAGTTCAGCCAAGAGGTCCTTCTTGTCTTTTGTCAGGTCTCCTTGAGCTCGCAACGCGCTTATAACCCCAGCATAAGCCTCCAGCTCTGGAAAATACAGAAACACACACATCAAATCACCAATTATCACTGCAGCATTGGGGAACTGCAACAACTATGATCAACTTTTAATTTTTTTCGGACTTTTCAGCGTCTTAAATGTGCATATATAATTTCTCTGCTCCATATAACTGACTTCATCAATTTGAGGTTTGCAAAACACAGATAAATTTATTTTAACATTTTCTAATTTAATTAATTGAGAAAATAATTGATAGATTATGAAAAAGTTTTCATAATCTATTGTTGTTAACAGTTTTGTAGTTTTAAAAGGTGTAAAATGACTGTATCATACTGATATCCAAATCGGACAAGAAAAAGTGATATTGGGCCAAACCCGTGCATTTCTTTCATACAAATGTGATTCAGCATGTTTAACAACCAAAAGTTGAATCTTACCCAGTTTACGCAGAATTCTTTTGCACTCATCCCTGCCCAGGTCAAGGATGGTCGGCCATACCACTGGCATGGTACCAGTCAGGACTGGTTTCTCCAGCTGAATCATGGGCTACATGGAGAGATGACAGTAAGTTTCCCTTAAAACCACACTACTGCTGCTTCTATACACCACATAATGTGTGTTCCAAAGAGCAAGGATGAGGGTAATAAACATCTGGCAAAAAGTATCTGGCAAATTTAAGTTAAAGTTATTTTTTTTCCATGTGAAATGTTTTAGCACATTTTCTTCAGCACGTTTCCAATTTATATACTATGTATTATTACTACTATTTCATGGTTTTATAAATTTGGAATATTCTTCTGTATTCCACAGCAGTTTGTATCCATGAATAATGCATTTCTTCTTTGTAACCATAGCTGATTCTGATTAAATGATTAAGATGTAAAAATGTACTCTTTACTTAATAAAATGTCAAAATTATCTGGTTACAGGTTCTGTGAATGTCTTTCCATTATGTTGAATGAGAATAATTAGTCTGAGTATCTTCAGACTGCACCAATTTTGGGACAGTGTTCACCCTTATTGACTGAATATGACTGAATTCAGTTAACTGAAAATGCTGACAATGTCAGGAAGAAACTAACTATTAACCTGTTTAATTTGAGGATGTTTTTTAATGGCACAATTTGCTTGATGAGCCAGTAGAACACATTTTGGCTACTGTTCAACGCATACATTAATGTAGTTGACCAAGTCATCAAATAACTTTAAGGTAAAGTGTGAAAAATGCAGTAATGTTTATTGGTAAGGGTTGTGTGTTGCAGCTGAATATCCCTCACCTGTCTCTTAATAAATGTGTTGAACCGGTGTAGCTGTCAGTTAGCAATTAAAAACTACAAAGATGTCTACTTTGTCAATTGTGGCCCAAAATGGCATTCTGGGGGTCCTTAAAAACATAAATTCATACCATTAGGTGATCGTACCTTTTATAAAGAAGTGTAATCATTTTAATTTCAAATAATTGCAAAATGACAATAATTTCACCTAAATTGCACATACTGGACTTTTATGCAGTGACAGCACCGCCCACCACTGGACATCTCAACGACGACAAATACGAGTAAAAAAAAAAGGCCAAAGGGAGAAAGAGAAATATACATAAGCCGAATATAAGAGGAGGTCCTACCTTTGACAAATTAATTTGCATGTGTGTCCTGGTTTTTATATTTGAGGGCGAGCAAAGAAAACATTTAGTTTATGTATTTCTGGGTCATATTGTTGGTAC
Source organism: Solea senegalensis (assembly GCF_019176455.1). Taxonomy (NCBI): domain Eukaryota; kingdom Metazoa; phylum Chordata; class Actinopteri; order Pleuronectiformes; family Soleidae; genus Solea; species Solea senegalensis. Next base: position 5,824,750 of record NC_058033.1, read on the forward strand.
AACGGGAAACCGAACGTCCTGCTGGGTGTAGACTTTCATTTCACCGCCCCATCACCACCATCCACGGGCTACTTTGTTAAAATACGACCATAAACAATGACATTTATTGTCATGTCAGGGGTAATTTTAAGGAGAAAATGTCGTATTTTTGTTTTACTACACACTGAAAACATCAGCGAAGGATGATGTTAGCTTAGCCACTTCGGGGCTCCAATGAACTAAATGTCTTACCATTTGTTAGCAGGACAACTTCAAGGCCTCGGCGAATCCCACATCCACACAAACATGACCGAGCTCGACACGCTCCGCTAAGCTACCGCATGTTCTACTTGTTATGCAATAAACGTCGGTTATAAAAAAACAAAGAATTAAAACGTTTAAATGACAGAATCCGTCCAAAGATGTTCCAATGTTTATGTTGTCTGCTAACCAGCTACGCTTGGTCTATGGCTGAACGGATTTCTTCTCCGCATCAAATGTGAGGGTAAGAGATGCAGCTGTACTTGCGTGCTGCCACCAATCGGCAGTGTCGATAATTACAACTTTTCCAATTTTAAAACGGGGTGTTATAAGCACAATTTTACACAGTATTGTGCCCATAATGTTAAAATACAGCTCGTCCCCGTCATAATTATGGTATATTATAATCATAATTATGTGTATTGACCCATAATTATTCTATGTCATAATTATGTAATGATAAAGTCATAATAATGAGATTTATCATAATTATGAGATACTAAGTCAAAATAATGATATACTATCTCACAATTCTGAAATACTAAGTCATAATAATGAGATACTAGGGCTATTAACAGACGGAAACGGGCGTCCATACATTTTACCAGTCATGTATTATTAAATATTAATTGTATGTACTTCAAATGCCTGGAATTTACTTTTATTATTTGCAATTTAGTAAGTAGTCGCTACATTATGCAATTTATTTTGTGATTTACTTTTGTCATCTGTCAAAAAGTGTGTCCCCTTACAGAAAGTTCAGGTATAGTTCTGATATAATAAATCATCTATGTCTATGTATTACTCTGAAATTCATAATGTTGCTCGAAATTATTTAAAAAACAATACAAATTATGCTATTGTTGCTACTTTTCAACAACTATCTCAAAGTTTTGGGAAATACGAGGAGAACTTGAACGCAACGGGGTGGTAGGTGGGTTTTCCTCTTTCTCTCTCTTTTGGGAAGAAAGAGGAGGAGGAAGAGGAGGAGGAGGGCAAAGCATTTCCCTTTTTTCCATTTACATCCCATTGCGGAGCGAAAACCACAAACCTGCGGTCCAAAACAGACCTGAATCCACTGAAAATAAACAAACAAACACGCAGATGTGGAAGAAGAAGAAGATGCTGCAGGAAACGTGCAAAATCGGCAGCTTTTAAACTTCAACACTGACGCCGCGAGACTTTGAACAAACCGCCGGGAGACAGTGTTTTACTTTTGAAGGAAAAAAGCAACTAACTTTCCCGTTCTGCAGTGTCATAATGGAAGCATTTCCCAAGGACAAATAAGAACTTTCCCTTTATTTCCTCCTGCTGGACTTGGAAGTTCAAGTTTGGAAAACATTTGCAATAAGTTTATTTTTTCTGTTGGTTTTCACAGAAAGCCGTGGCTGACGAATGAAACATATTCAAAACCACAAAGAGGAAACTAAGCACAATTTTTCATTTTATTTCTGACATCTGTGTATTTTTAGTCTTCTTCCTTTTCTTCTTCCTCTTCTTCTTGTTCTTCAGTCTCAAGCAAACACTCCCACTGCTGGAATAACGGGATTTTACTCGTCGTTGCTTGTTACAGGACATGGAAAGACAACAGGAGGCAACATTAAGGAGCCGGTTTAAATAAAAACAACAACAACAAAACACAACAGAAAGAAACTCTGAAAATGTTTTTTGGGTGAATTTCTTCTTTGGAAACTATACAAGGGAAGCCCAATGAGTGTCATTCAGTCCACACTCACTGACAGGTAATGTATTTCTTTATTCAATATTTTTTTCTTTATTTGAATACAATGGTTTTCTCCTCAATATGTTTTATGTGCTGTTTTTTTTTTTAAAAAAAAGCAAATTGCATTGAGCCAAACTCCATTTGAAAATCGTCCAATTTAATGTTCTGTTGCTTGTTGGGAATTTCTCACAAAGGTTATAACATTGACTAAGCCTTTGTGACATCTATTTACGTATTCTGGTAAATACGGCATTCATATTCATTCATACAAGAGGCGCAGTTTTGTGTTCGGTGTTCCATTTTTTAAATTGTTTGTCGTCGCTGAGCCAGTAGTGTGATCGGAGGGGAGGAGTAGGCAGTCGATGGCGTCTGGGAATACGACAATTGCAACACAATAGAAGTAAGATGTAAGTAGATAGGAGGTGTTTTATCGACTTCATATAGAAGCCGAAATGAGCACATGTATTTGAAAGTGTTTTTTACACGTTGAAGTCTGCCCTATCTGTGGTGGCTGTCTGGTAAATGGGAGGCAAGTTGAAAATTGCACAAGTTCTCAAAGGAGTTCGTCAAAGTCTCTCATAAAACCAACCAAAACAGAACAGAAGGTGATTTGATTTTTGTTTCTGTTCATGAGAGAATGTGAATAGGATTTTACTGTCATGTGGCTTTACTTGACATTGACGAATTTTAAAACCTGCCAGCGTAAACATGCCATTTTAGTTTTAGTGCAGTGGAATAAGTCTGTATTGTTTCAGGAGGATCAATGAAGGTTCAGAAGACACTTTGACACATCCACAATGAAGTCACATTGCCCTATCTGTAAACAAGGTTAACCTGTGGGTTATACAGTCACCACAATAGGCTGTTTCAAATGTAAAGGTTCAAAAATCACATTAGCTTCTTTAAGTCAATAGAAATTGATAATTTGATCATACGAGGTATTGACCACAGAAAACACAGCTTACTTTAAGAAGAAAAGGTATGCTTGTTGTAGCCTTGCAGCTCTGGATGTTTGTCAGTAACAACCTGTAACATTTCAAGCCGATTTCTACATCTTTAAGAGCCATATGAGGTGAAAAACTGCTTTACTTAACTGCTGACTTACTGCTTTTCAGATTCCATCCTACACAAGTCACTTACGTATTTTTATGCTCAGTAATCAGGAGTTTCCTTTGAGGAAACGCCAAAATAATGGCATACATGATTGCATCGGAAAGTCAAACAAAGTCATTTGATTTTGATTTTGACCTTCAGTCTGCATCGAGGAGCGAGGCGCTCGTCTGCTTTGCTGCTCTCTGGAACAATGGGCCTCTTCTCTGTAGACCTACTTTAGATTCTCTGCCATGTTTCCATCACCAATTCCATATAAAGAGCATATAGTTAAAAATCTGAATAGCAGAGGCACAGATAGGAGGAGTCTTTGCTGACTCCAGCCACATTTGGATGAGGCAGGACAGAATGAGTCCAAAGCATCTGAAACAAAACCAGTGTCATTGCTAAACCCCCCCCCCCAAAACATGTCACCTAATACACATATGGCAGGAAAACCAAAGCACAGTTAAGCACAAAGACCGCAATCAGCGGGAAACCACCAGTCCAAATTTGAGTCACACCCACTAACATCTCCAAATGTCATTAAATAACAATCTGGATCTAGTTAAGAAAAGACTTTCATACACACAAATGTAAAAACAACAACTCCAGTTAACTTGCTGGAACTACTGTACTGTAGGAACGCAAACATTATTTCTTGGCGATAGTGTGGGTTGCCAGCACAGTGATGCCAGACCTGGCAACCTCATTATGTAGATAAGACTCCAGGAAGTGGCAAGTGATCTCTGTGAGTTTGGAATTTTGTTTGTCACTAAATAGTTTCAGGCCAGGACTCACAGCAGAACCACAAGAACAAAAATAGGTCCTTAATAAGTGAATATTAGAAGTGTGGTTAAGTATATTTTTGAAATATATAAAAAATATTATAAAAAAATATTACATTGACTGTCCAGGGTGTACCCCGCCTATCGCCCGATGTAGCTGAGATTGGCACAGCACCCCCCGCGACCCTCGAGTGGAGGATAAAGCGGTTAGATGATGACTGACTGATATATTTACATTGCATATTATATGTGTATAATCATTATATAATTTTTTGAGGGGGGGATAATAAAGGATAATTATAATGCTGATAACACATTTTAATATTTATGTTGTCTATACACCCGTAACAAGTTGTACATTCACTTAAATATAATTTAACACAGAATAAAATAATGCAAATAAATGTTTAAGCAGCTTTACATTGATGCAAAATACACAGTACAATGTACCAACATAGAAAAATAAATTAAGGTATTTATTTAGGTAAATGTGACACCTACTGTAATAAAGTGGCAAAAGTGGCACACACTCAATCTGGCTATCTCCTCCGACCTCTGACAAACTGTTTTCAACATGTGAACTGCCACCTGACTGAATGTTTTCACTTTTTTCGGACCATCTTCTGTAAACTCTACATGTGATTGCATTAAAAATTCCAGTAGATCAAGGTGGAAAGGTAGAAAAGGTGTACCCAATAAAGTGGCCTGTAAGTGTAGTTTCCATCGTTCCATCTGGTGCATTTACCACTTATTTTAATACCTTCAGCTTTAAATTCAGTCCAACAGAGTGAGTGAGTTCACTGATTCACCCATCCATCATCAGTACAGCTTATCCTCTGAGGGGTCAGTCGGGTCAGTCGTCATCGGTTTGAACTCTGTGCAAACTCTGCATCTTCACATCGCTCACGTACAATCCGAGGTTTGGCCTGGTCATTTATGACAAAGCAGCTCTGGTGCATTACGTCGACAACACACTTGTCTGTAGATTTCAAAGGTTGTTGCTACAGTAAAAAGGGGGCTTCTGTTGCCAGGCAACATTTGAGCACAGCTCCTGAAGTGGGTAGGTCAAATCTTGGACACTGTTCAAGGGTTTCTTGGTGAGAAGAATTCAGTGCGAGCAGCCTGTGATGTTTTCTCTGGAGCAGGGGTCTCAGACTAAAATGACCTGAGCGTCGATGAGCATCTAATCCAATCAAGATAGGGCTGGTCTAGAGAAAATTAGTTTAATATTATAGCACAATATTCCATCATGGTATCACAATCATGATTTGTGGTGATATTTCATATGGAATGATGTTTATTTGATAGTGAAGAACATATTTGTGGTGCAAAATGGATTAGGAAGTAACAAAAACAGACAAAAATATAAATATTAAGTGAATAATAACATGTACACAACTGTAATTAAATACTAAACATATAGTATTATATTATATTATATATTATATTGAATGTAATATATTTTAATAATAGGACAAATATAATCAAATGTACTATTATTATTATTATTATTAGTAGTATTAGTAGTAGTAGTAGTATTATATTCTGTCTGTATTCTATTACCATGCTGGTAGCTGTACCTTTGCCACATATGCTGCACAGTAAATTGGTTTAAGTAACATTAAAACAGACAACACCAATTCCAAATTAGAATGTCAATTTAAAACAAAAACTGTTCATTTAAATAACTATTTCAGAGTATATTCAACTCTCTAGTGTAAATGATTCTGAAAATAATTAAAGTTCACACTGTTCTGTAGTGGATTTGGTCCTAATTTGTACAGGTGTCTCTTACTGTAACACTCCATATTTTACTGTGCGTGTGTTTACAAGGAAGAGGCCACGTAAAATTGATTCGGGGGCCACGAGTTTGAAACCATAGATCTAGACCAGGGTTTCTCAATCCTGGTGCTGGGGATGTTTCCCTGCTCCAACACACCTGATTCCAACGCACCCATTTATTAAAATCAGGTGTGCTGGAGCGAGGAAACTTATTAAAATTAGAGAAAATATTGAGCTCTCAAAGTAACAACATGATCGCCAATGTTATAATACAGTGGTGTAAATAGACGGAGCAAAGTCAGCTACAGACCTTTTACAGGAGGCAGATTTATTCACAATAAGGTAATTTTCTCTCTTATCATCCTCTTCACACACTGGAATAGTGAAGTTAGATTAAGATGGAGTGAGAGATAAGGTGACTCTAATTATAATTGTGTCATTTATTATTATTTATTTAATTTTCTATGCACTCTGGTCAAAATTCATCAGCTCAACTCCAAACACATAACAGTATTTCTGCTCTACTACAAGTGGTAGACATACCATAGTTTGAGAACCATGGTTCTAGAGCATTTGTGATAGTTTATTATCAGGTTGTGACAAAGAAATCCCAGGTTTCCCATTGATTTGGTTCATCGGAGCAGCTAGCTCGCTAACTAGCCAAGCTGAAGCCAACCATTGCCCTTTAAAGGAAAACTGGCTAATTATAGCTAGGTTTTATTTAACAAAAGCCGTTTTTTTTATAAGTTTCCATAGTGTTAATAAAAGTAATAACTAAAGTGGCGACACACACAGGAACCTTGCTAAAAATGGGTTAAGTGCAAGCAGTTGCATAACCAGGCTAGTTTTAAACCAACAGTTAAACTGTTAAACAATCTGTCACAGCTAATGGACTCACTCTCTGGATCAACTTTAGTTGTTTAGTTATGTGGTACAGCTGTCTGTGTTTCTCTTTTTAAACATTTGTCCTGCTTTTTAAAGTGATAGTTCAGGGTGTTTTTGGAGTAGACCAAGATACTGACACATAGTTAGCTTTGAATAAACAAGAATCAGAGTCAGAATCAAGTTTATTGCCATGGTAAAGCTTACACAGTTTGAGGGGATGTGTTCTGCTTGTCAACCCCCCCCACAAATATAGAAATACTTTGTACTTTGAGATACTGACACATAGTTAGCGCTAACTGTTTGCTCACTGTTAATTGTGTTAACATACCCTGCACCAAAGTCCATAGAGAAATTCAGGGATTTTACATCACAGCACACAAGAGCTGTTGATCCACTGCTGCCTCCATCAGTAAGTTCATACGTGACCAAAATGTACCAAATGACGCAGCAGGTGACCAGCAGCTCCTGTGTCCCCCTGAGCTAAAAACACTGATTTTCTCTATGGGATTCGGTGTGGAAGAGTGAGCGGTTTATAAATAGAGCTTCAAGAAAGGGTAAATGAGAACTGCAACCGGTAGAAACAGATGAATCAAATAAATATATTTAGAAATAATGTGACTCCTGTTTCTGCATTTCACTGCACCAGGAAAATGGTGGGTGAGAGAAATAATGTGTGGACTGTTCCTTCTTCTTTCTTTCTAATTTTAGAAAAATTCAGTTAAAATTTGCGAAACATCTTTAATAGACTCCAGGCTTGTGTTAAAGTTTGTGCCTCTCTCCTTCTTTGCACTTGGTGGAGACATGTAAGCAGAAGACAGTTATGTTATCTTTTGGATTTAGGAAGGTCAGCTGTACCAACAGGTTTTTCATTCTGTGACTGAAGGTGTCCATTTGATTTTAGACGTGGTCCAACTGGCGGAGGCTTTGTTCAGTGACCTGAATTTATCTTGTGGCACTTCTTTATTTTTCAGAAAAATTATCCAACGCTGAAAATTCCCCAAATATTAAAAGATATTATTGAACATCAAACAAGTGCTAGAATTCTTTATATTTATATCATTGTAGAATCTATGGAATCACTCTTGCCCCTTCCTCTGTTGGTACTAGAGTGTTTCTTCGTCGTCCTCTGTAGTCATGACAGTTAAGTATAAGAGAAATGCTTAGAATTAGGTTGTGTAACGTGAATGTCCACAGGCTGTGTGTACTGTATGTGTGGATCAGCTTTTCCTTTTTTTACATTTATGTCGCACAGTTCTGCTGAGCTGTGGGTTTTCCCACTGGCCGACCAGACGACCGTCCCCCCCCCCTCCACCCTCTGCACCTTGCCCCGGGCTCTGACGGGAAGTGGTGACATCACTGCTAAACAATGTCTGTCAGGCCCAGCAGGCCACTGGTGCTGCTGGTGACACATCGTGGTGGCGGACATCCCGTTGCTGACAACACTCTAACAGTTAGACACAAAAAAAAAACCTTAAGCGACCACAAAGTAGTTTATTCTGACAGGTATTGCCATCTGATTTGCAATATTTTACAATACGTTCAAACTTCAGTTCAATATTCACTGTTTGACAGTTTCAAATATTTATTACTATTATTTCAAACATGTCTATTACAAAACAGAATAAAAAATAGAACAATGAAATGGTAGTCTTGGCGATTTGTTATTGTGGTTAATTGCACTGCTGTACCACAAACTGTGTGGTCAATTACTAAAATACTCATCAACTTATATCTTAATCTTGAAGTATGTTTTTAATAATTACAAGTCATGTGATTTTTCCAGTTAAATGTTAATATTTTGTAGTTTCTTTGCTCCATATTACAAAGAAATTATTAAACTGAATCATTTTAATTTGTGGACAAAAACAAATTTGAGAACAAAATTATTTTGAGACATGATCAATATTTAAAATTTCATGGCCCAAACAGCTAATCAAGTAATTTATGACAATAATCATTACTTGCAGCCCAACTGCAAAGCGATGCAATTACAGAGCGGCTCAAAATGACCATGAAAAACTATCGCAATGACACAAAATTCTCCAAGGATATAGATATATATATAAATTTGAGGAAAATTATAAAAAAAGGCACACTCAAAAACCCACAAAAACACTCAAAACAAGGATATAGAGACTCAAAACCACCACAAAGAGAAACCAGATCACTATGAATAAGCAGAATGGCCACAAAGACACACAGCAGTTCAGAGAAGGGTCAGGTTTTGTCTCTGTGATTCTAAGTTTACCTCAAGAATAATGACTGAAGCACAAGAGACAACAACATAAAACACAATAAATATGCTGTTGAAATGGCACTAATGTAGTATTTTTTTGCTGTTATGATTTGATTTTGTTCACTTATGTAACTGCTGCATCAGTGGTGTCTTTATTAGCTTTGAATAAACAAGAATCAGAGTCAGAATAAAGTGTATTGCCATGGTAAAGCTTACACAGTTTGAGGGGATATGTTCTGCTTGTCAACCCCCACACACACACACTAATATAGAAATATGAATATAAATACTGATGCTGTTTGTACACAGCAGCAGAGCAAATGCGGGCGGGAACAAAAAGTATTTTGGTGTGTATTTCCAACCTTACAAACCCTGACACATAATTCCAAGAAAGGCAGTCAATTAATCCCCAGTTCCGACTTCCAACATCTGATGTAAATGGAAGTTTTTGAACAATAGAATTTAGTTCTGAAACTTTTCTGTGTTTTCAGTCAAACTGCGACCTGTTTGCAGTTGCCTCACTTCACCAGATCAATGTCATTGTTGCCTCCGTCTGTTTAGACATAAAACAAATCACTTCCTGTGTGCAGCGGAGGAATGTCGCCGGGGTACACAAGATGTAAACACTGCTACACTGAGAAACACAGAGAGAGAGAGTCGTGTAGAGCTGGTAGAATTAATCAGCATTGTGTTTATTAGTAACCAATATGTTTATAAACAGCTTCATAGCACATGCAGTAGCTCTGTGTATCTGGAGTTTTTTTTAGCTTCTTTCTCTCTTGTGTTCTTGCCTTCAATTCTCTGGAGCCGAGTCCTTTGCTGTTATCATCCCGGAGGAATGGTCTGGTATTTTTGGCATTTGAGGCCCAAGTGGACGTTGCAATCTTTTCTTTTCTTTTCTTGGTGCTTGCTTTGATAACTGAGCACAAGGCCAATTAAGAAAACCCAAGCCGAGATTTTAGCCAGCAAACATGTTTCCCAGCAGCAATACTTAAATTAATGATTTACCTTTGTCATGATGCCAGTTAATCGATGTGAACACTTTGTATGTCAGGATTTGTGAAGTTGTTTTTCCTTTAATGCATCAAGTTTTAACAAACCATACAAAGGCATCATCACGTATTACAAAGTTTGACTTAGTAAAAAAATAGAATCTTATCTGCCAGAAGTGAAGCAAAGACTTTTATTTCCAAGTAGTCACCAAAGTAGGATGCCACAGATGGTGAAATCCTTCAACCAGAATTACAAAATAATCTGATTTAAGATGTTGATTGCTCTTCTGTTTTTTCCCAACAAAGTTATTTTTAGCTCCCACTCACTGGCATATGACATCAATAACATTTTAGTCTGGTGATGTAAAATGCACTGTGGGAAATTGAAGCCAATGTGGAAGTCCCTGAAACCTGTACTCTCTTGAATGACCATCGGGGGTGACTTTCACAAGTTGAATAGTTTAATTTTCTATTTTTCTGAGTTTATTGGTCGCAACCAGTAGTTTCATTTCTGCAGTAGAACATGCTGTGTGTTACTAATACTAATAATACTATTATTAGTATGACATTGTATTGGGGCATGTTTGATTGACAGTCAGTGCCATCCAATAGGTGCATACATATGGTTCTTCTTCTTCTTATAGTAAGTTCCAGTATGCTGAACACTTTCAAAGTTCCTTCAATTCCATTCAAAGACTCGACACACTACTCGACAATGTAGTTCCTTGACACAGTTCCAAGTTCTACAATGCAAGTTCCAAGTTCCTTCATCGCACTTCAAAGTGTCTTCAGCCACAAATATGGTTACTTCTGATTTATTAAAAACAAACAAATGGCCAAAATACTTAACTTGAGTCTCGAAAACAGACACTGTGTGACGTCATGGTGGTATTGCAGCTGATTAGCACATGAGTCAAAGAAGCAGAAGTCTTCAAACGCAGTAGACTGTCTCTGATTGTGATGATGATTCAGCTGCTGTTCAGCCATAGAATCACTCATGTTGTGAGTCACCTGATATTGTTATGACTTTTTTGCAGAAAAAACAAAAATAGCTCCACCAATTTTGCAACTCTTAGTATTTTGTGTCTCTAACCAGATTATTAAAGCTCTGTAAATGGAATGATTTGACCACCAGTAGCAGATTTTTGAACAAAACGTGTCCGAATTTGTCTTTCTTGTTCAACAGTTTGGACTTAGCTGCCACCCACAGAGCAGGATGCAGTCTGTCCTTGTCTTATCGACTCCTAATCTCCTCGTACCTCAGCAAGGAGGCCCCACTGCCCTGAGTGGGTCCTCCAATCTCAAAGAAAAGAACAAGGTTATCACTCTAATGCTCTATTATTCAGGAGGATTTCAACGTTCCATCTGTAATTGCAGCAGTTTGTTTTGTCTAAGACAGTGAAAGCAGGTTCAGATGTTTTGGCTGCAGGGGGTTTCACACAAAGGGGAACATTTATGATTATATCCTGGGATTTATTTCACATTTACTTTGCAACATGAGGATTTCGGAGCAGGCCACACACTCTGGGAACTAAGTTGAAGTTTCCTTGCGCCTGGCCTCCTGTCTTCCCTCAAAGACACTTGTGTGCCTCCTCCTTCCTGCTCCCCCCCCCCTCCGTTTCTTTCCCAGCCTTCTCCCACATTCAGGAAACTGGAGCACAGCCAAGAAAAACCCTAGTCTCCGTTTCCGGGAATCTGTCCCACAAAGCCACAGCATAGTAAGTTGGATCTGACGTGGGAGCCATTGTTGGAAGCCCGGGGCCTCCATTGTCACAGGGAGGAACAGCAGCACAAACAAAACCCCCTCTCGCAGAGAGAGTAGGAGGTGCTGATGGGGGGTGAGCGGAGGGAACCTATAGTATGCTATTAATATATGGACTGTAACTATAAGGTCAAACTCCCAGGAGGTAAATGCTTTTTAAATCAGCTAAATAAACATCAAGGAGCATTTAACATGGAGCTGGTGGAGTCGGTTTATTGGAAAATTCTTAATTAGAAAGTTAAACATCAACAACTTTGTCGTCCCGTGAGTTTTAACGGATCATAAAGGAGAGAAATTAGATTTTTATCCAGAATGTCCCTTTACAAACACTACAAAACACTATAAATCAACTATTTAACAGGAAATTTTCTGATTGTGACTCCAGAGACGTGAGTCACAGGAGAAATTAATTTCCCTAAAATGTGTCCAGGATGTTAATAAAATATTATTATATAACACATGCACTAAATTAAATTTTTATTCATTTCTCAGACATGGAAATGCCTCATTTGGGGATACAGAAATGGCAGTAAAAATTTGTAAAAACAAATAGCATTGTCATTTAATTAGCTTTTTCCTTATATCCGAAAGACAAATAACAACTGCAATCAAGAATAATGCTTTATCTCCTCATCTTAAGACATTTTAAATAAAGTGTCAAGAACTTTTTATGTGTGTTTTTACATGTAGTTCAATATATTTTACATAAATATGGACATATTTTAGGGGCAACACAATGGTGCAGGGGCTAGTATTGCTGCCTAACAGCTTCTTTGAACTGTGGTTCGACTGATGGCTTGTGGGTTTTCTCCAGGTTCTCTCGCGTCCTCATGTATAGTCCAAAGACGTGCATTTTGGGGATTTGGTTAATTTGGACACTCTAATTTGACTCTAATTGTGAATTTGACAGGTCTGAGTGTGGATGGACAGGCGACCTGTCCAGGGTGTCCCCCGCCTTACGCCTTACTTTAGCTGGGTAACCTTCTTGACCCTCAAGTGGAGGGTAGTGCGGTGGAACTAATGCATGGACGTATTTAAACATGTGTTTTTATTTATGTATTTTTTAAATTTGTAATGCTTTAACCTCATGTTGCTCTGTTTCTCTCCAGGACCCCAAGCATTCTCAACAAGGATCCCACAGACAAGAAACCTAAGAACGACAAATCATCCGTTTCCCTCAAACATGAATTTGATCCAACAGGTGAGAGAAGCACACACATTGTTTTACAGTATATTTTTTTTAACTCTGATCTTTTCAACGACTCTTATAAATGTCCAGTCACACAAAACTCTGCAGTAATGATTTCAAGCAAAATCCAAACCAGACGTCAAAAAATTTATAATTTTAAAAAAGTTAATGCATGTTGATGACATTTCCTGTGAGAAACTGATACCTTGTTTTAAACAGCCCATAGTCCATAGGTCATGCGACTCCAGGCTTCTGGCCTCACGCCCTCAGGATCACATGACTTTAAATACGAATAATTCATCAAATTCAATTATATTTATATAGCTCCCACATCACAAACACATTTGGCCTCGAAGGGCTTTACAGTGTGCAGAGCAAGAACTAAATAACAACAGCCTGGTTTCTCTCTTTTTTTCCATTTAAATAACATTAAGTCTGTCTTAAAGGCTCAGATATTAATGTTAAGTTTTGGCTTCTCTTTGTGTTTCTGTCTAATCTCAGAGACACATTTACTTTTTAGGTTGAAACTCATTTTATTGTATTTATTTAATGAGCACTGTGAACTTATACCATGTGCCTGTGATGGGAATGTTGTTGAGGTCTGTTCTTTTACTCTTTTCAAGGTAGATTTTAGGTTTAAATAATGTGCGTTGCAAGTGATATACGTAAAAGTACAAGTATGTTACCAGAAAAATACTTTGGTAGAAGTTGAATTCACTTTTATATAATATTATCAAGTAAATGTCTTAAAGTATTTGACATTTACTGTACTTAAGTATCAAAAGTATTAAACAAGTCAAGAGTAAGGATTGAGCCATGGTGGAGTTCAATTAGGGTTCAATTCTTGACTGTACTGTTCAATGTGTGTCCTTGAGCAAAGACACCCTATGTTGCAGCGTGTGAATGAATATGAAAGATCATCAAGACTAGAAAAGCTCTATATAAATACAGACCATAATAATAATACTCTTCTGATTTTATTTGCTCGGAGCAATTAACAAAGATGGTTAGAGGAAATTTAGTGGAGTAAAAGTAGAGTAAAAGCACTATAAATACAAAAGAAGTAAAAGCGCAGATACGTGAATTACGGTAACAAAGTATATGTACTTCTGGTACGTTGTAAGTGTTTTATCCTGCTTCACATAGTTTCCCTATAAGGAAAATAAAGTTTATTTGTCCCTCCTGTACCTCATGGTTTGGTGAGAAGAGCAGTGATGGCTTCTGATGTGGGCAAACACTCAGAAACAAGATGTCCAGGTGGTTGCCAGGGTTACGGGGTCAACATTAATCCTTCCTGCCCTTTTCCTCACCCTGGAGTCTTGAGTCTTTTTTTTTTCTGAGGCCAGAAGACAGACCAATTATGCACTCAGATCCACTCATATCAGTCTTTGAAGAGTGAGAAGCAAAGGGATCTTTAACAGGACAAACGTGACTGTGTTTATGGTGCAGATGTTCTCTGCAGGTTTCAGGAGACGTCAGAGCAGCGCAGAGGAGTGAATGACTCAGCCGAGTTCTCTGCGTCACAAGTACTTGGCAGGTTTTCATGGAAACTGCTGCTTGATTGATTTATATTAATTATTTCAGCACCTTTTTATACAAAAAAGAAAGAGTTTTCACGTAGGAAGTTGTGACTGTAAAATCTTACATTTTGTTCTGTTTCTTTGTAAGTTCTTGTGTGTGGGGGAAAAAAAATGTGATGCCACAAGCAAAACAGTGTCCCACATATTCTGTGCCAGACTCATACACTTTAAATAAAGACAGATGATATGAGAGCACACACACGAAGCCAAACCATCTGCATCGCCCTCTAGAGGCTGTCTCCAGTATACATACATTTATAATACATGTATTCTACTTTATTTTTATTATAACAAATGAATATGAAGTGCAAAAATATATATATCATACATATATCATGATATTTTTTAATGGACGAGTCTAGAAACCTTTTACATAATCTAATATATACCCTGTTTTTCGCACCATGTCAGCTCTTTTGGAGGATAAAGCAGTAAAAATGGACTGATATATAATATAATATTGTTATACCATGGTTGCACAGAAGGAGGAAGCAGTTTTACTGAATTCTGACTTCATTCTGAGAACATTTAGGAAAAGTCGAGTGATAGAGCTGGTGCTGTAGCTGCTGATGTCATACGATAAAGAGGCTGGAAATATACATTTACCTAATAAGGCATTTTCCTCCTCTGTGGCTTTCGTGACAGAACAATGCTCAATGTGTGGAAAAAAATCATCTTTTTTAATTGCGTTTGTGTGTGTGTGTCCAAATGTCAGGTCTTGTCCAGCGGTGTGTGATAATCCAGAGAGATGAAAATGGCTTCGGGCTGACTGTGAGTGGAGACAATCCTGTGTTTGTGCAGCTGGTCAAAGAAGGTAAGTCTCTCTCTCACTCTTACACACACACAGGTTTGTGCAGCTATCCTTTTAAGGATCTTAACCAAAACCACCAGTTAATCTCTAACTTTAACCCTAACCCATTTCCTGGAGACTTACTCTAACCTTAATTTACATTATGGGGTATTGATTTCTGTCTCCATAATAAAGACAAGTCCTCATAATATGACTGTCAACAGATGTATGTCCCCACAACATAAGGAATACCAGCTTTTTCTCGCTCTCTCTCACACACACACACTGACTGACTGTGTTGTGTGTTTTTTTGTGTTACAGATGGAGCTGCTATGCGTGCTGGTGTTCAGACAGGAGACAGGATCATTAAGGTGAGTTTTTTTTAAAAAGGAAGTGAGAGGGTCCAGACTTGTGAGGTTTCGTTATCAATACACTGATAAAAAACAAATATTGTTAGATTTTTAAGATTTTCCCACCAGCTCATGATCTCTGCTCTCTGTGGCTTTTTTATCACTAGAATGAAAAGAACACAAATTAAAGAAGTGAAAATAAGGAGTTAACAGTGTGATAATCACAGACAGTGATAACAGAATAATCATTTAACTCCACATCCTGCACTTGTGCACTGTTTGGTGGCCATTTTATTTTGTTGTTTTGGTGGATGTGGTGATGTATAGTTATATTATTGTCTTGAAATGTACATGTGAATCAGGGCCATTTATTGTAAAGTATCTTATTGTATGGTATTTTATTGGTTTCTCATATCATATCAATCAATTGAATGTATTGAATTCTGTTATCCTGCGTTTACCAATTTAAACATATTTTTAAATGTTAATTATTATCAATTCAACTAGGCCTGCAACAACTATCGGATTAATAATTGATTACTAAATTAATCTTCAATTATTTTTGATCATCAATTAATCGGTTTTGTGTGTTTTTCTCAATAATTAAAACCCGTTTTCATGATTCTTCAACTTCTTAATTGTGAATATTTTCTGGTTTCTTTGCTCCTTATAAGGAAAAAAGTGTGAAAACTGAATTATTTAGTTTTTTCCATCATCATTTCCAACATTTTCTGACATTTTACAGACCAAGCAAGCTCTTCATTAATCATTAATCGATTAATTTGTTGACAAATCATCAATATCAGCTTTAATGAATGTCCCCTTTTTCTTCTCTAACAGGTTAATGGGACATTAGTAACGCGGTCAAACCACATAGAGGTCGTAAAGCTGATAAAATGTAAGTATCCCTCTAAAACAGTTTTATTTAACATTATATTCATAACATATACATAAGAAGTCATTGTCAAACTTCAGAATGCCAAAGAGTGGCCGGTTTCAAATTTTGGAAATTCCCAACAAAAAAACCTCAAATGATCGACAAACAAGACAAGTATTATTAATTTAATCTAATGTTATGACTTTATTCTCGAAAGATTAAAAACTATTTTCTTCAGTTTGTCCCTAATACTCATAGCGACATTTAAATAAAACACTGGGATTTCATTTCCTGAGGGTTTTGATGTTTTCCTCCTTCTGCCTTCACCCTTCATTCCTCTCTCATGACTCCGCTCTGGCAGCCGGCTCGTATGTAGCACTCACGGTGCTGGGGAGGCCTCCAGGGCTTCCTCACATCCCTCTGGAGGAGGAAGAGGGCGAGGAGGAGGGTGAAGAGAAGGAGATGGAGAAGGACGACGGTGCAGAGGTCAGTTCTCCGTCTTCTCACTCAGTGCCAAATTCACCTGCACTGCCCGGTGTGGAGCGACGCAGTCCGTCAACCAGCAGAAACAACAACCAGGAGAACATCACCTCCTTCCTGCCTGATGGGGTAATTGTTTTATGCATGTTTTTAGGCATGTTTTCAGATATTTTTATGAATGTGTTAAGGGACTGGTCAGTGTTTAAAGAATTCCTTATACGGTCCGAGTAATTTTATTGTTCTTATCAACTTAAATGTTCCCAAAACTTAAGGGGAATGAAAACCAAAATAAAGCTTTATATGATGGAATGAGTTAAAACGAGTGAGCAATAGAAATATGTAATACATTAGTGATAAACACAAAAATTGAAATGATCATCAAAGACCACATTTCTCCTTATCTAAACTACTTTTAAATTAGATTAAAATGAATTTCAGGTACATTTCCACACACACATACACACACACACAGGAGTTCATTCATCTGGGAGTGTCACTTCATGTCAGATGGGAGGCAGAGCCAACAGGTGGAGAAGGACCTGACAGACTCCGCCCACTGCGGTGTCACATGAGATCAGAGCTCAAACCGGTTCCACTTCTGAGGAAGAGAAACTCACACAGCCGTCGTGACTGAGAGGTGAAATGGCGCAGACAGGAGTTCAGCTGCAGAGAGAAACCTTCTCTTGCACCATCTGTTTGGATCTGCTGAAGGATCCAGTGGCTCTTACCTGTGGACACAGCTTCTGTATGAACTGTATTAATAACCACTGGGACACAGAGGAGGAGAAGAAGATCTACAGCTGCCCTCAGTGTAGAAAGACCTTCATGCCGAGGCCTGAACTGAAGAAAAACACCATGTTAGCAGTTTTAGTGAAGGAGCTGAAGAAGACTGGACTCCAAGCTGCTCCTGCTGATCCCTGCTATGCTGGAGCTGAAGATGTGCCCTGTGATGTCTGCACTGGCAGGAAACGGAAAACGCTCAAGTCCTTGTTTGGTTTGTTTGGCCTCTTACTGTGAGGAACACCTCCAGCCTCATTATCAATCACCTCCATTCAAGAAACACAAGCTGGTGGAGCCGTCCAAGAACCTCCAGGAGGACATCTGCCCTCGTCACGGCGAGGTGATGAAGATGTTCTGCCTCACTGATCAGCAGTGTATCTGTTATCTCTGCCCTGTGGAGGAACATAAAGGCCATGACGCGGTTTCAGCTGCAGCAGAAAGGGCGCAGAAGCAGAGAGAGCTGGATCTGAGTCTTGAAGAAATCCAGCAGAGACTCCAGGACATAGACAGAGACATGAAGGTGCTTCAACAGGAGAGGAAGACATTCACTCTCTCTACTGATGAAGCAGTGGAGGACACAAGATCCTCACTGAGATGATGTGTCTCCTGCAGAAGAGAAGCGCTGACTTGAAGCAGCAGATCAGATCCCGGCAGGAAACTGAAGTGAGTTGAGTCAAAGATCTTCAGGAGAAACTTCAGCAGGAGTTGACTGAGTTGAAGAAGAGAGAAGCTGAACTGAAGAAACTCTCACTCACACACGATCACAACCAGTTTCTCTTCAACTACTGCTCACTGTCAGCACTCAGTCCATCTACACACTCGTCCACCATCAACGTCCGTCCTCTGAAATACTTTGAGGACGCGACAGCGGCTGTGGCAAAGGTCAGAGGTCAACTACAGGACGTCCTGACCGAGACGTGGACAAACGTCTCACTGGCTGTGGCTGAAGTAGATGTTTTACTGACAGAACCAGAACCAAAGACCAGAGCTGAATTCTTCAGATTTTCACGGGAAATCACACTGGATCCAAACACAGCTCACATAGATCTGTTTTTATCTGACGGAAACTGTAAAGTAGCATTAATGTTGGTAAATCGGTTTTATTCTGGTCACATGAACAGATTCACTGTGTGGTATCAGGTCCTGAGTAAAGAGAGTCTGACGGGACGTTGTTACTGGGAGGTGAAGTGGACAGGAGGAGGAGTTTTTGTAGCAGTGACGTACAAAAACATCATCCAATCAGGGAGTTCATATGAGTGTGGATTTGGATCCAATGACAAATCTTGGGCTTTAGTTTGTGAACAAAACAGTTGTGAGTTTCTTCACAAGGGAAAATGCACTATAGTCTCAGATGGCGTGTCCTCCAGAGTAGGAGTCTACCTGGATCAAAGAGCAGGTCTTCTGTCTTTCTAGTCTCTGACACCATGACTCTCCTCCACAGAGTCCAGACCACGTTCACTCGGCCTCTTTACGCTTGAGTTAGTCTTTATCGTTCATCTAAAGACACAGCTGAGTTCTGTAAACTCAAATAGAGTTGAGTTCTTTCAGGAGCAGTGAGTTAAACTCAATCAAATTTGGTGGTGGTGGACGCATTTGTTTCTCTTCAGCTTCACGAGCCTGAACAGAGAAAAATTAGCAGAGCTTCATTTTATCACCAAATGTTTCTCCTCACTTTGTAAAGATGCAAATCTATAATCACATTTTAACATTTGTGTCTTTGAAAGAGTTCATGTTGTTGTTGTTGTTTTTCTGTATCGATGTCAGATTCTTAGATGTTTGGTCAAATTGTCATGATCATGATTATTATCAATGAGGAGGTGATATGTTCTTTTCTTTTCTGTCATGTTGAGGTGAAACATAGTGATTCAAAGAGAAAACAAGCAATCATCAGACTTTCTCTCTGCGTATTTATCCATTGTTGATCGTTTTATTCCTTAAATCGACTTTATTTTGGTTATTTTAAAGTGATATAATGGTTTCAAAAACTTAAAGATTGCAGGATTACACAAAAAAACGTTTGAACTGATCTCTAGCGAATGGAATTTTGATTCACATCCAGAAAATGGTGCAGGTCCAGAATTTTGTTTTGTCTCTTTTTTCAATCTAATCTATTATGTGCAATTGTTTGTTGATAGTTTGGGGTAGTTTGGGGTAGTTCAGTTAGTTTTTTTAAGTGTGGTTGAATTTCTCTATGGAGTTTGGTGCAGGAGGGAGTGAGCTAAAAACAGCTATACTTTATTCAACCACACTTAAGCAGTAAGTTGTTTCAGGTTTTAATGTGTTTTAATCCTCAATAAGTAATGCAGTTTTAATAATTTTCTGTGGTATATAGGGGTATATATTTTAAATTAAATATGAATAATTGAATATAACTGAAATATTCAATAAATCACTGCAAATTTAAAGTTGTAGTCGATGTTTTTTCTGTTTATGTTCAAACATTCCCGGCCTCAGTGTTTCCCCGAAACGGGAGACTTCGCGCTCTTTTTGTTTTGTCTGGAAATTTGCTGAATGTCAGTGGCGAAGTGAAACTGTAATGATGTTGTTTTACTCTGTGACAAGACTCATGATAACAGAAGCTTATCGGGCTGGTCCAGCCCATGCAGCTCATTATTTCTCATCAGTCTCTTGATTGTTTCAGTCCATTACTGCCAACATTTACTGAACCCGCTGCACTGAATTCACAATTTACCGTCCTCACACTTAACGTGTCAAAATAAAAACTGTATTGAAATTGAAAAGTATTATGTACGTATTTGCACCATGACCATGCAGTTTTTTCTTTTAGTTTTTTACCGTAGGATGAAGTCATCCTACTGCAGAGGAACAGCACATGTTAGATGTTTTGGAGGTCAGAGAGGCCAGAATGAGATGGTTTGTTCATGTACAGAGGAGGAATAGTGAGTATATTGGTAGAAGGATGCTGGGGTTGGAACTGCCAGGCAGGAGGTCGAGAGGAAGACCAAAGAGAAGGTTTATGTATGTAGTGAAAGAGGACATGAAGTTAGTGGGTGTGAGAGCGGGGGATACAGAGAACAGGGTTAGATGGAGGAGGTTGATTCGCTGTGGCGACCCCTGAAGGGAGCAGCAGAAAGGAAAAGAAGAAGAAGAAGAAGTAGGATGAAGTCATAGTCCTAATTTATGTCCTTTTGTTCCTCTTTTTGACTTTTTCACTTTCAGACTGATCTTTTATCACTTCTCCTTTTCCGCAATGTCTTCAAACTTTTTCCTCACATTGCTCACATTGTGTGAGGCGAACAGTCGTCTCATTTAATTCCGTGTTGTGTTTCTTTTTTTTCTTTTTCTCTCAATATTGAGGTTGAGTACAAAACAGCGTACAGCCAAAAGATAGAGCACATGCAAAAGATGTTAACCAAACAGCAGCTGGATTTACAGGTGAGCGAGTGTGTGGTACGAAAAGGACCTTGACATTTGATTGTTGTGTTTATTATGAAGGGATTTATTGTTATTTCCTCATATTTTGAGTGTGCAGATTGTGGGTTTTATTGTTTATTTGTGTGAAGGTGAAGGAGGAGGAGTGTGGCAGAAACTCGACACCTAAGCTACTGAAGGAGATCCAGGAGGCAAAGAAGAACATTGTACTGCTGCAGGAGCAGCTCAGCAAAGCAACTGCAGCAGTGATACAGGTGCAGTAGTATGACATGGGATTAGTGCCACATGTGAAAAAAAAAACCTGAATTATGTAAAGAAAATAATAAAGATGAAAAATAAGATGGGGCAAAATAGAAAAACAATGAAAAAGTCAGATTTCTGAGGAAAAAGTCTGAATTCGCACTTTAGTTTTTAAATATTTATTTTGGTCAAAATTCTGGCTTGCTTATTTATTCATTTTTATTTTGTTTCCTGAAACACTTTCACATATGGCCATAATCCTTGTGTGTATTTCGCCATCTTTGTCCTGTTCTGAACTATAACCACAGTCATAATACTGAGAATTAGCAGGGTTCTGCTTTTTAAAGAGTGAAATCTGGTTCAACAACAACAAGCTAGCTAGCGTGATGAAATGACAGTAATATAATTTCTTTGTGTTTGTTTCAGGACGGAGGTTGTATGGTCAGGACTAGAGATGCCGGGGAATTGGACCTTGGACTTTCGATGAGAGAACAGACTTCTTTCTCCCGAGTTGACAGTGTTAATAACAACAGGCTCTCAACAAACAATAACTCTGTAAGTATAAAGAAGAGAAGCTATGTTAGGTTAGACTAAACCATGCTATGCTATGCTACAGTAATCAGTGCAGTGAAGTTGTTTATTTCTGTATAATTTAGTCATTAATTTTAATGGGATGTTTTCAGCCAGCTATTTAGGTAGTTAGGTGGTTAGGTAGTGAACTGAAAATGAATCAAAAACTGGTGTTATGTTTATGCAAGGTTACGCTATGCTACGTTATGTCACCTTACATTACCTGGTGATACTTTACATTAGCAGGCCATAGGCGTACGTCAAAACCTAAGAAACCTAAATTTAATTATTTCAACTAAAACTTCTAAAACTGTAATTGAACATTTTAATATAATGTATGTTTTGTTTGTTTTTCTTAAACTTGAGTTTTACCATTTTAAACTATATTTCTCTGCTTTTAATGGCATTCATAGTGATTGATGTTAGGCTATGCTAGGCTTCCCTAGCTGTGCAAGGCTACGGTACTCTACATTTCCACCTCGTTACCACATGTTATGTCACATTAGCGGGCATAAATCTTTTCAAATAATATTTTGTTCATGTTTCTTTATGTAGAGACATTTTAGATCAATAGGTTTTATATGTTGGGTTGCGTTTAGCTTTGGTTACCTGATGTTGCCTAGAAACATTTTCGATCATTATGTTTAATATGCGAGGGTAT
This sequence comes from Solea senegalensis, assembly GCF_019176455.1. NCBI lineage: Eukaryota > Metazoa > Chordata > Actinopteri > Pleuronectiformes > Soleidae > Solea > Solea senegalensis. The sequence goes on from NC_058033.1 coordinate 5,847,157, forward strand.
GCTTTATTACACAAGTCTTCACTAATTTACCTTACGTTACCTAATGGTACAATGCGTTGGAGTATAAAATGGGGAAAGAAATATTATTTCAAATAACGTTTTGTTCATGTTTTGATGTTTAGAAGCTTTTGAAATTAACTTTACATGACATTTCAGTTAACTTAAAAAGAAAAAAAGGGAAATAATAATGTAGAAATCAGTTTATTTATTGGAAGAAATTCTACTTTTGAAAATTGACCAAGTTGACATCTGTTGCTTGTATTTTTATTTATCATGGATCAGGTGCTGCTGCTGTTGCTGACTTGGGAATGTTGGTAAAAAATATATTGGTCCAAGCCACTTTCTGATGATAAATACAACAGGAAGCTGCTGAAAAAGTCGCTTACGCAGATGTCTTTGTAATAATAAATAGACGTTTTATCACCACTATAAATAGGAATGAAATGGTCCAGGTCTCCTATCTCTGGGGATTTCCCAGCATTCAGCACCAGACTAAACAATCAATTTGGCTTAAGTGTTTTGGGTGTGTGTGTGTGTGTTTTAGATGCACAGCAGTCCCCTCCCAGAAAACCCTGGCAAACGAGAGACGCCCTGTCAGACCCCGGACATTAGTCCACCAGACGGACTCAACTTCTGCTCGTCGCCTGACACAGAGGACTACACTGACACTGTAAGACACGCACACACACACACACACACACACACACACACAAACATACACACATAGAGCTGAAACTGAGGGGATTGTGACAGTTTTTTTTGTTATTGTGTTTGTTTTTGTAAATGTTAGACCTGATTTAAATTTGCAGTTCTTGCCTCGTCGCAACACTAAACCTCTGTGTGAATTTTCTCACTCAGGACACCGGTGCCCAGTGCATTGTGGGTAATCCTTACCTCCTGAACCCTCAGATCATTGGAGCAGAGGACGACTACTTCGACTCTCAGCAAGAGCAGGTATTACAAGACGCTACTGATGGAATAATTGGACAAGAAGCTGACGGGAGGACAGTGACCTTCACCGTGTGTTGAATTTGAAAATATGGGAACAAATGTGGAACGAACAAAGATGGAGGTCATTTGAATTGTCTTTATTCACAACACTTGTACAAGAACAAAAAAATTGTATGTGAAATTGAAAGTAAAATTGTACATGCATAAACTTAGGGCTGGGCAACAATTCAATAACAATATATCGTGGTATAACTTTGTGCAATAACAGATGTTCATTAGTGTATATACATTGGTGAAACAAACTCGGAGGTGTAATGTGTGTAATGATGCCTGAATGTTTTACCCCACATGTGTGAAATATTTCCACATTTATCAGGCCTTTGTTGTTTTCTGTCCATAATATTTTGGTTTATTTAGCTTTTAAATCAGTCAACACAGATTAAAGGTTCTTCAACATAGGTTAAGGTTCTTCAGTGCAGTTCAAAGTTCTTCACCACAAGAGCTTTGAACTGCTTGTTTTGGACTTTGAAATGTGGTGAAGGCCTTTGAGTGTGTGAGGAATGGAATGTAGTTTTTTAAACTCCTTTAATGTAAAATGTGACATCACAGTTGATGAAAGAAGTATAATGTCGCAGAAGAGCATCTGTCCACCTGCCCGTTAATTGCAAAACTGTTCAGCGGTTCACTTGACAGGTTTCAAACTTGGCAAATGACTCGCTGAGGGCACCAGCGTGGTGGAAATGCAGCAGATGCTGTATACGGCCAAACAAACTGCCTCCACATGCCTTGAGACAGTCGTGCCAATTGAGAGACGATACACAAGTCAATGTATCATGCACATGATACTGAGCCAGTTGAAGCCTAAGATGCGGGTAATGTTCTTGTGTTTTATGTTAGGCTGTTTAAGATTACTTTACCTACATTTTGGCCTCATTGTCCAGCCCTACATGTACTATATATTCTGTATATACTTGTAAGTTGTTGTTTTTTTGGGTCATCTGACTGTCTTCTGTCTCCTTCTGTCAGATTAATGGACAGTGTAGCTGTTTCCAGGATGTAGACTCGCTCAAGACTCGGCCGGCTCACCTCGCAGTTTTCCTCCACCATGTTGTCTCACAGTTTGACCCTGCACCTCTGGTACGTAGCATATACACACACGGACAACGCATAGAATAGATTCAGATTGAGGCTAAATGTATTTGATTTAATTAAATTAAATTAAATTAAAAATTAATTCATTAATTTTTTTAATTCATCAAAAAATAAAACCTGCATTCTACATTTTTACCGGAAATGCTCAAGATTTGCTCTTCCTTGGTTTGACAGAACCAAACTTTTTGGTGCCAGATTCACAGCAATATTTGCAAACCTAAACATGTGTAAAATGGTAATATAAATCAAAATTATACAAAACATGTCAAATATTTAAATTAAAATGTTTAATACAAACATGAATCAAACATTTAACTTACGCTTATTTAAGACACTTAGGTTTCCAGCAATATTTGCAAACTTAAAAATACATAAATAGATTGATCATAGGTTGAATGTTTTCATCTTTTATCTTTTTTGTAAGCTTATCCAAGACACAAGACACATAACCAGATTTATGGCAATATTTAAACATTTTGAAATACTCAGTACATCAAAACCAGAATCTGAAACTAAATTATACTAAACTATACTGAACGTTAAATGTTTAGATTAAGAATTTAAAGTGAAACATTTAGATTTAAACATATATAGATTTAACAATAACATTTAGATTTAATAAAAATTTGACAGATAATTAATTTAATATAATTTTGTTTCAGATTATGTTTTTATGTATTGTATTTTTAAGTTTATATATGTTAAATGATGAGATGGTTATTTTTTAATTGAATTATTTTTAACTCTATGCGACAGCTATGCTATCTCTACGCTGACATGCACAAACAAACCAGCTCCAAAGAAAGTCGACGCTTCTTCATGGAATTCCACTCACTCTTCATGGATCGAATGGCGGTAATTTATTTTGTTTTTAGTCTCTTTCTTATTTTCCCCTTTATCTGGTTTTGACTCCTTCAACTGTTTACACAGAAGTGAATGAAATAATTTTTTATGTTTTCTGTTCTCACAGAATCTAAAAGTACCAGTGCCAGAGACGATTGCAGCTGAATTAGGTATGAAATAAAAGACATTTGAAATATAAATACTTTCTTTCTTTCTTTCTTTCTTTCCATAATAGGTTGAAAATATAAATGGGAAACAGTATAAAAAAAGAAAATACTCAATCATACACTTTATAAGGTTGGAAATCAGACTAGTACGTCTCTGTGTTGAGGTTATATTTTTCCACAGATCAGGAATAACTCATAAAATGAGTCAAGTATACAGTATTGTAGTTTTAAGGACCTTTTGAATTAAACGTTTACAGTCATAAGACGTTGTGTGTGTGTGTTTTTGTTTGAACAGAGAAGCGAAGGCTGGAGTTGATCCCAGAGGATCTTTGCAAACACTACACTCAGATGTTACAGGACGCTCTTCTGCCAGACCTTCACAAGAACCTGGAGGATTTCCGGTGAGTCCCATCATGTTTCCACCCGAGACAAATCTGGTACAAATATAGGACAACAAGTCACAGGTTATGTATATGTTGTGTACAGACAGAAGCGCAGTATGGGTCTGACTCTGGCCGAGGACGAGCTGTCCAAGCTGGACATCGAACAGCTGAAAGACCAACATGCCTCGGAGAAAGAATGTTCCTGCGCCGAACACATCATCTCCAAGATCGAGGACATACTGTGAGTCCCTCAGCGCGTGTGAATATTCAAGTTCCTATATTCCTTGTAAGGTTGTGTGTGTCTGGTAACACAAACAGTTTCTTGTTACAGGTTGACAACACAGCCTTCAGAAGAGGAGAAGTGGTAAGACAGGGGAATTTTTATTTTTATGGCCTTTTATGGCCAACTGAAACTTTTGTTTAAGTTTCAGTTGAGATTTTTGAAAGTTCCGGGTTTTATGAAAGTGTGGTTGAATCGCTGTCGCTGAATACATGGTTTTTCCAGCTTTGAAATAAGAAAAACAGATTTTAGCCATTTAATCAACAATAAAATCTAGGCCAGCGTGAGTTTACAATGTCTAAAGAATGTTGTTCCGACTGAAAACTGACGTTTGTGAAACTTTCACTCTTCTGCATCAAACTCCATAGAGAAAATCACACATCATAACACAGGAGCTCCTGTTCCATTTCAGCCATATTTGGTAAGTTTATGCCACTGAGGGAAATCTGAATAAATAATTTGAAACACCAAAAGTCTCAAAGTAACACATTTGAACTTACTGATGGAGGCGACAGTGGATCAACAACTCCTCTGAGCAGTGATGTAAAAATCGCAGATTTTCTCAATGGACTTCAGTGCAGAAGAGAACGATTTGCAAAACTTCAGTTTCCTGTTGGAAAAAGCTGAACAATTTGAGTCTATTTTTGTGAAATAATAAAATGTTTAAAACTTAATATATAGACTTTAGACTGTACAGATTAGTAGTGTTTTTTGTGTTTCTTGACTTTGTGTCGTGTCACGTTGCAGCCAAACGATGCAGTATGTTATTCTCACCTATATGAAGCACCTCGGGGTGAAAGTGAAGGAGCCTCGCGGCCTCGAACATAAACGAGCACGAATCAACTTTCTGCCTAAAATGAAGGTGATTTTTCTCTGACGGTCACATTTTTAATAAACGTCAAAAACTAATAATATGTTTTAATCTAATGAGCAGAAGAGCATCAAGGCTGAGAAGGATGTTGAGGAGAAGGTGAAAAAGCCTCGGTTCCCCAATATCCTCGGGCAGCCAAGACGCCTGAGCAGAGTGGACTCCACTTCAGGTGAGGACAAAACGTGTTTTTCACCTATTGAACAATTAAATATGGCATATTTTAATTTATACATCCTATTTATACAGGCTTACATCCATCAGAACAGTATACTTTTTGTCAGTTTCAATGGTGTCTACTGATTTAAGAAAAAGGGCATTTAAATATGCGGCTCCCTCTACAAAACAGTCTGAAACTGAAGGATTTGGTCTCATTGGACTCTTTTAAAGTGTTTCTACATGAGTTGACAATGAGAGACTAGTTGTAGATGCACCTTTATTAATTGTATTGAGACATTTGTTGAGAAAGTGATTTTATGCTGGGTTTGGGTATTTTTAGTTTATTTTTATGTCTATTACAGGAGTTTTTCTGGACATAAAGAGTATGAGGTGAAAAGGGAGGCATTCTAAGCCAAAGAGAGGCGGAGTTTATGTGAATTCAATCTTTTTTAGCCTTAGTTTGATATTTTTCTGTTACCTGGTTTAGAAAACCCCCCCTGTATTATATTATTTTCAAATCATATTTAGTATCCGTGTCCGAAAAAAAATGAACGGCCCCCTGTCTTAGAGTTTTATTCGTGGTTAAATAAAGGTTAAATAAAATTCAAGTCAATGTGCACGTTATGAGTCTGGAAAGAAAACTGTGCAGACTGAAGTAGACACTGGACAGTGATTCTGAGTGCAACTGTAATAATAATCCATTAAAATCTCATCCCATTAAAGAAGTGAAATTATTTCCAGTCGCACTTTTTCTCCATGTTTCCTTCTCTGTTGTACGTGTGTGTGTGTGGGTAAAGTGGGTAAAGCCGTGGATCAAAACAAGCAGCGTTCACCAAAGCAGATCTCCCAGCCGGCGCTCGTCATTTCCGAACAGATCGACTACTCTGCCGGGAATTGTGGACGGGCTCGTGGGAATCAGACCAGTGAAGGATCGGATGCCAGTGTCCATCTCTCGCCTTCCACGACCTCCCCCACTCACAGCTCCCCCGGTGGTCAAACCTCAGACATGAGCGGACAGGAGTCAGACTCTAGTAAGAGAAAGTTTTATTCACCGTCTTTTGTTAAATATCGAAACTTCTATGTCTTTCAGTTGTGAAAATGTTGGTGATAGTATTTGAATAAGAAAAGTAAAGACATTTTACAGTATATTATAGAAGTATGAATCTTTCAGAATATTACGATTCCATTGAATAGGCTTACGGTCCATGATTAATTCAGTACACAGAGCTGCGAGAGTATCATTTTCTACACAGTCTGATTAAAATACCCTGGTATATACAGTACAGAACAGTATTTCTGATTTTCCTCCAAGTGCTATAGCTTCCTCTCCCACAGTTTGAGAACCATGGTTCTAGAGGACAATGACATCTCTGTTATATAACATTTACAGCAGAAACTCCTAATCTCATCTTTATTTATCCTCATGATCATACGATTTGTCTCCTTTCTCCACAGACCTGTCTCCGTTCCCCGTCCAGCCCAGACTGAGTGACAGTCTTCAGTCTGGGGACCAGCAGGACACCGTCCTCAGTCCCGTCAGCACTCAGTTTGACTTCAGTCCGACCAACCTGGAGCAGTTACAGGAGGATGATCAGGAGAATTTCAGGTACAAACTGATTATTTTTGTTTAAATTTGTGTGTTTTGAATAGTTCAAACAAACCCTATCTCACTTAATCCTCTTTCTCTGTGTCTCTGCTGGACAGTAGGATGGACGTGCAGTGTGCGGTGACTGCAGCCGACGTCCAGGACGAGGACGACCAGAGCGGAGAGGTGGAGTGTGAAGAAGATCCGCTCAACTGGCAGGCTCTGGTCAGTCGAGGCGTCCTGGAGAGCCTCACGCCGCAGGAGATCAAACGACAGGAAGTCATCAATGGTACTAGTCGTGAAAACGCACGTCAGGCGTTATAGATCGTGACGTGGAAAAATATGAAATCCAAAAGTACATGTGTGTGTGTTTGTGTGTGTGTTCTCTGTCAGAGCTGTTCTACACTGAGCGTGCTCACCTGCGGATGCTGAAGGTGTTGGACTGTGTTTTCTATCAGAGGCTGAACATAGACAGTATCCTTCCCACTGAGGACATCAAACACATCTTTATTAACCTGGAGGAAATCATTCAGCTGCATGGTAACGTTACACACACACACACACACACACACATATATATACTTCAGCAACTGTAACTTGAAAGAAATGTTTTACCACATAATTCAGCTCTTTATAGTTACTACTCCATTCTTACTGTTAAGCAACATGTGAAACTGTCAAAAAAACATGCTCTATAATGAAGTGTATTGTTATATATTATGATATCTAAGTGGAAGTTCATATATAAAGCTACCAGAGGCACTCCAATGCAGAAAAATATAAGAATTCTTTATGGATGTTTTTATAGTTAAAAACCAATATGTCTTAATTAGGGTACACAAGTGAAAGAATACAAAGTCGGTTTAAAAGAGATTCAACAGTTTAAATGTAGATTTGACTCATCAACTGTGAAAGAGGTTTTAGGTTTTGTTTTCTGTATAAGACAAGATTTTTTGTGTTTTCACACACAGCGTTTGACTCTAATTCAGTGTAACTGCATTTGAAGACAACTGCTGCAAATGTTTTCTACTAATTTCTCCTCATGCTCCACAGTTTCTATAACAGAGCAGATGACTGCGGTCAGGAAGAGGAGCGAGACGTCGGTGATCGGTCAGATTGGAGACGATCTCCTCGCATGGGTAAGTTTAATGGGTTCACTTTAGTTCTTGATCGATGTAACGTGATGCCATGTTTGATATTTTTTTATATGATTTAATATTTGATATTCACATAATTAACATTTCCAGTTCAGTGGTGACGAAGAGGAGAAGATCCAACGAGCCGTGGGAACATTCTGCTGTAACCAGCCCTCTGCTCTGGAGCTCATCAAAACCAAACAGAAGAAAGATCAGAGGTTCAACTTGTTCATGCAGGTCAGAATAAAACAATACGACACAACACAACACAACAACACGGCCTGATGTCAGGATAAAGAAAGGAAGATTCATATTTTATACAACTACACCTGTAAATACAATAACTTACTAATGAATTCTCATCTGTAACTGTTTTCTGTTTTGTTTTCAGCGGTCAGTAACCTCATTAACCTGCTTTTCTTCAGTTTGATATATTATGACGAAAGGTCACCATCGGTGTTGACCTTCCTTCTTCTTTTTGTGTCGTGTTCAGCAAGCTCAGAGCAACCGTCTGTGTCGCAGGCTGCAGCTCAAAGACATCATCCCCGTAGAGATGCAGAGACTGACCAAATACCCGCTGCTGCTCGACAATATCGCCAAGTACACAGGTACAGACATGAAGTTGCTCTATACAAGTAATAAAATGCACGACACATGAAAACACTGACAAATAAGTAATTCTTTTTGGTTTCTCCACAGAGAACGGCGAGGAGAGGGAAAAGGTAAAGAGAGCTGGCGACTGTTGCAAGAAGATGCTCAACCACGTCAACCAGGCTGTTAAAGAGGCTGAGAATAAACAGGTAAATACACATTTAAAGCTGCAGCGGAGATGGTGATTTTTTTGCTGTTGGTTTTATTCTTTATGATGGAAATGATGTAACATTACTTGTTTGCTGCGTCCTTCATCATCTAAAACAGGCTCTGTCAGACAAAACTGTTAGACCTGACTGAGGGAGCGTTTGTGTGTGTACAGCAGTAGAGCAGGGGCGGGCGGTGTTGGAAGAGCTACTGGATTTATTTCTGTTTTTTATTATTATGCCTCAGTTTGGTCTTTGTGAACAGAAATGATGTAACATTATTTTCTTTGCAAGCTGAGTTAAGCAGGACTTAATCAGACCTGACTGAGGGAGTCTGTTTGTGTGTATACAGCAGCAGGGCATTTATAAATTATTATTATAAAGCTACACCTTACAGTTTTATGTTCCAGCTCTTGGTTTGGGGATTATATTTTGAATTTAAAAGATTTCCAATGAGTGACAAATGTGGTTTTCTCCTTTCAACAGAGACTAGAGGAGTATCAGAGAAGGTTAGACCTGTCGTCACTCAAACAGAATGAAAACCCCATGATCCTGGAGCTGAAGGTAAAAAACGAGCTGTAGTGTGGACAACTTTCCAAACAATAAACTGTTTTTGGTTTTTATTGAAGTCTGGTCTTTTGTTGATTTATTTGCAGAATCTGGACTTGACCAAGAGGAAGATGGTTCATGCAGGACCTCTGTCCTGGAAGGTTAATAAAGACAAGACGATAGGTACTTAAAAGCACCAGGATATGAAAATAGAATTTATAGAAATAAACGTGTGTAACAATTAGATATTTAAAGTCATCTGTAGCAACAGTTAACTTGAATACACTCAATTATATATCACATGTGGCTCCTTTTCAGAGCTTTACACGATTCTGCTAGAGGACATCCTGGTGTTGTTGCAGAAGCAGGATGAGCGCCTGGTCCTCAAGTTACACGGCAAGATTCTGGCCAGTGCCATTGACACCAAGCACATCTTCAGCCCCATCATCAAACTCAACACTGTGCTGGTTCGTCCAGTGGCAACTGGTGAGTACAGTGTTTACGGTGATATCTTAAAAAATATGTCCTGTGCTCCATTTCCTGCTTTTCACTGTACTTTAAAAAAGCACTCTCTCTCTCTCTCTCTCTCTCTCTCTCTCTCTGTCCCACACCAAAGTCCATAGAGAAAATCAGCATTTTAAGCTTGTATTGTCACAGGGCTTGCTGTGGTTTCCTGCTGCATCATTTAGTAGTTTATGCCAATAAGGTAATGCAAACAAAAGATTTCAAACAGAGAAGTAAAAAAATAACACATTTGAACTTTAGTGATGGAGGCACCAGTGGATCAACAACTGCAGTGAGCTGTGATGTAAAGGCGTTGATTTTCTCTGTGGACTTTGGTGTGGTAGAGTGACCAGTTTACAGAGCAACACAAACTTCAGTTTTCATGTAACAACAGCTGTCCACCTGTGAGATGAAGTGGTGAACATATTCGTAGGATACCATAGACTTAATTGAGCACAGATTTCTTAGCATCCATGTCCTTATTGGCACTGACTAAACCACACTCCAGTGATGACTACAAGAAAGCTTATGTTGTTCAATTAAATTGTCAAAAGTTAAACTGCTTTTTAATGTCTTTTTATACAGTTTTATGTATTTGTAAAAAACACCCTAAACTATCCCTTTAATGTAACATTGAAAGTGAAGTGGAGTAAACACGGTTACATTCTCGCTTTGATCAGACAACAAGGCTTTCTTCGTGCTCTCCATGTCGGATAACGGGGCTCAGATCTACGAGCTGATGGCTCAGACGGTGTCCGATCGGAGGATGTGAGTGTCGCACAAAAAAAAACCCAAACCACCACAACACAAACTTTGTTTAGTGCTCTGTCTCACCATGAATCTTCACCTCTGCTCCTGCAGGTGGCAGTGTTTGATCACTCAGTGTGCCGACACCATGAAGGCCAAGCCTCACAACAGCGACACACCTCCGACTCAGACTGAGTGAGTCCACGGAAGCTGCTCACTGACACTATTGTTGTTAGATTGATTCTAATGTGACTGTTTTCATTTAATTTAGTGCTGAGCGAGACGCTATTGAGATCATAAATCGTGGGATGGCCGCGCCGAGCAAAGAAGCTAATGAGACATCAACTCCAGGTAACCACATCCACACATGGGATAATTTGTTAATCATTGATTTTGTGATATTCATAAATTGATTTAGCATTTTTAACACATGGAATTTGTTTTCTTTCTTATTGGTGTGTTATATCAAAACAAAAACTTTTATTTTGAAATGATGTAGTTGAAATATTGTATTTTTAATGTTTAATATTTATATCTTAGCTTTGATTTAACTTTAGCTATTTTTCCATGATGTAAGGAGACCTTAAGTGTTTTGAAAGGGTGCTAAATTAAATGTATTATTATCATTATTATTGAAAAAAATAAAGCAAAACATAATTATCACTACCTACGTCATACTTCAGTGTTTTTTGTGCATAAAAAACTTTCTATAACATAGGTCTCTATAACATAAGTTAACATAAAATCCTTGTTTCATAGAAATGATTTGAAACATAATTCAAATATCAATCCATTCCAGAAAAGGACGCCATCTCCTCTCCAGACAGTGAAGCTCCATCCCCGAGCATTGGCCCCTTCAATGGCATGAAATCAGAGGATGAGGAAGAAGAGCTGGCTGTGGACGACAGACGAGTGGAAGAGGAGGAGGAGATGGATGAAGAGCTGGATGAGGCGGAACTCGAGGCCTTCCTGGATGGACAGCTCGCTGAGAGGCTGCCCTTCCTGCAGCAGGAAGGCTCACGTCAGGGAATCGCCCTCGAACACCAAGAGCACGACACTTTCCTCTCACCCTCCTCCAAAGCTGAAGACGCTCTACGAACATGTATGGATTTAAATTTTTTTTTGAAGAGTCTGTTTGAGTGGAAACTCCATGAGATGGTGTATTAATGAATATTTGTGTGTGTTTCCCAGTGTCAATGCTGAAGCAGGCTCTCTTCAACCACATGTTGAGCAGAGAGTCAGAAGAGGAGAAAGCGGAGGTGGAGGAGAAAAGGCTCAGTGGGACACCTGGGTTTCAGCAGAGTGACTCCTCGTCTGGGAGCCTTGACGGTCCTTCTGTGGCGTGTGATGAGAGTCAGACGTCCACAAGTGTACAAAAAGACAACCCACAGGTTCCTCCTGGAAACACAGGGTCGAGTGAGGCAACTGAGCGCAACGGTTAGAGATTTTATAAAAAGGTTTTGTCTGTGAAAATGTGCCTATTACTAGATGTTTTAAATGTAGTAAAATTATAGCTCAGGTTTTTTAAAGTGTGATTGTCACTGAAAACATAGCTGCCACCAGGGATTTAAGAAAAATCTCTCTACAGTAACTGAAGAATGTGTCTCTTGATTTATTTTACTGTAGGACGGCATTTTCTAACTGGAAACTTTAGTTTTTGTCACTCCCTGCACCAAATCCCACAGAGAAAATCAGTGATTTTACATCATGACACACAGGTGTGGTTTATCCACTGCTGCCTCCATCAGTAAGTCCAAGTGTGTTGTTTTGTGATTTCTGTGTTTGAAATCCTTCGTTCAGATTCACTGACATGACACAAACTTACCATACGAAGCAGCAGTAGACCAGCATCTCCTCTGTCATCAAAGGGAAAAAAATGTTGATTTTCTCTATGGACTCTGGTGTGAGAGAGTTTGTTCTCAAACTTAAGTTTTTAAGCCAGAAAAGGCTCTGACACAGCAAGTTTATGTGACAAACAGCTCAAGCAGTGCTTCAAAAACCTGAACTATCACATCAGGAAAGTTCAATAATGTAAAAAATTTGTTTGTACGTCCAGGTGGTTTTGTGGTTCTGGACTTTAGCGTGGGCACTGAGGAGAGCAGCACCGATGACGACGGAGGATTAGGATGTGACGTGGGAATTGACATGAGGAAACTGCTCTCCTCCTCCTCGCAGACAGGGGGCGGTGGCCCCAACCTCAGCCGGCAGCTTATGACCCACCTGCGCCTCCTCCAGGCCGACCTGCAGTATCTAAAGGTACAAGAAAGGAAAACACACCCACAAACTAACAGCAACCACGGGAGATTTGGACGCAGGCTCTTCTGTGGCGTCAAGTAGGCGTGTTTTCCCTAGATTTTAAGTCTGGTCCTCTTCACTGAGATAAAATAATTTTAGCAGATCTGTTTTTTTCTTTACTAAAACCTTTGAAAAAATTTAAATTTGAGTATAGTCACAGCTGCTTTCAGACATTTTGCATTTTGCTTATAGTTTATCTGATTAATGTGAGGAAGGATTGAGAAAATGGAGTCTGCAGGCACAGCTACCAATTTGTTTAACATTTTTTTCTCACCTGAAAATGAGAAAAATACAGAAAGGCTCTGATATATATATATAAGCATTTAAACTTACATACAATAAACATACAACACAAAAAATTATTGAGACGACACTGAAAAGGTTAATTGGTTTCAAAAAGTTCTAATTATTTATGGTTTATGTTTTTTCTTTGCTTTTTTTGAGCTAAACTTGCTTTCAAACTTAAATGTAATTTAAAGTAAATGTCCTTGAAAACAAGTAATGTGAAAAAATGGTTTATCCTTAACTTTAAAGGTCTAATATGCAATACCTGATTGACACTAGTTGGTGCAACTGAGCATTATTTATGAGTCCAGTTTCTGCATTTTACCACATTTTTTGTGCTTCCAGGAGGTGGAGCTTAAGTACAACGAGCTGCGACACACACACAGTGACCCGACCACTGACTCGGAGGACAACAACGGTGTGTTTCACGTACTTCACACGGAAAAATCAGCTGATTTTGTGTGTTTTGTTTTTTGTGCATCTGAACACTTTACTGTTTGTGATGTTTTTCAGATGGGATCCAGTGACGGATCGAACGTTTTTCCCCCGTGGATCAAACCTTCTACCCAGTGAACGCTGGTGTCGCTCAGTCATGAGCACATGTGACACACACACACACACACACATTCAGGCACATAACGACGACAATCAGTTGAGACGATGGACGTTATTGTCCCACTTTAAACTTCTGAAACCAGCAGAGGCACATTGTTTCTTTTTTTTTCTACAAAAAAAGACTCTACGGATGCACTCGAGGATAATCCCGTCACTTTTTCCTGCTTATTAATAATTAACGTCATAACGATCTTAAACACTGGATGTGGAAAAAGGAGCAGAGACAAGAGTGTGGATTCCCACAGATGCACAGCGGAGACATTCGTTTGCGAATCAAAGGAGACGTAACGACTCTGACGCAATGTTCAGGACTCGGAGCACTCCTGTACGCTTGATGTAAATGTGTAAACGTTCACGCTACATATATATATATATGTATATTTATATATATATATACATATATATGTATACATATATATGTACATATATATTCTTAAAGTCACACTTGTTTATTCTGTAACTGATCTGACATGTACGGTGGCCAGGAAGTGCAAACTTTTATTACAAAATGTGAAACACTTTTTTGTTTTTTTACAAAACTTGAGACAAATTTACATTTTGTTTCACATTTTTTAATAATTATTTGCACTTCCAGGCCACCGTAGAGTAGCAATCCCTAAATCTTATTATGTCTGTAATGCAAAAAAAATTTTTTTTCCGTAGCTTATCGTAGCAATGAATTTGAAGAGATTGGTTTTGTAGCAGCTTTGTTGTAAAAGTAAAAAAATCTTATTCAGATGGAAGTTTCACAGTGGATACTTTCCAGCCATGATGCTATGAGTTTAAGATTCAGCAAGTGAAGAAATACTGTAGCCCTCAGAAAATGTACAAAACTTCTATCTGGGCTACTCTTAATTATGTCCCAAATGATTTAAATGAACCCAGTGTTAAAGTTTGGTTATATAAGATTCAGACTGACAGCTGGCACTGACTGGAAACTGAAGTTGGTAAACAACCCTGCACCAAATTCCATAGAGAAAACCAGCGTTCTTAGCTTATGGGGGACACAGGCGCTGCTGGTCTGCTGCTGCCTTGTTTGGTTTTCTGTGTCACTTAAGGATTTTAAACCTTCAAGTTACAACACAACATATTTGAACTCATTCACGGAGGCAGCAGCGGATCAACAACCCCTGTGTTCTGTGATGTAAAATTGCTGATTTTCTCTATAGAGTTTGGTGTGGTAGAGTGAGTGTTTTACAAACTTCAGTCTCCATTCAGAACAGACTGTCTAACAGATTCTTATGATATTTTAGACATAAGCTGGAGTAGATTTTATAAGGTGAGACTTTTATTAAGTGACTAAAATATGTTTTCACTTGAAGAAAGAAAAAAAAACTGAGCTACCCCTTTTAAGCTATCTCAACTCTCCTCGTCTAGTGACATCACCATGTTTCATTTGCCTTCAGGTTTACTGTAAATCAGACTTCTGCACCACTTTTACTGATGGACTGAATATAGGTCATATTATGTTTGTTTGTTTTTTGAATGAAATGTAAAAAAAAGAAAATATTAAACTAAAAAAAACTTTGTCAACAAATGTTGATTGTAACAAACTAAATATAATGTACATTTTTAACTTTATCAGAATGTTTTGTGTGTCACTTATTCCTAATGATGTTATTCTATGTGTTTGATGTCAAATACAGAATATTTGTTATTTTTTGTACAACTGGAGGCCTTTAGATGGCGCTGTGTAGAGATTTACAATTACAGGAAATTGTTTATTTTCAGGAGAAAAAAAAACACCTGAATGAGTTTAGAAAGAAATCTCCCATGACCCATCTGTGGGTCCAGACCCAGTATTGTGAACCACTGGTATAGAGTATGTATTGTATTTGTAGTCCATAGTACTGCTAATGCTGCTACTATTACTACTCCCTTTACTGCTAATGTAACTACTGCTACTCCTGCTAATGCTACTGTTACGACTACTACTGCTAATACTATTACTTTTACTGCTAATGCCACTGTTACTACCGCTAATGCCACTGTTATTACTGCTCCTACTCTTTTTACTGCTAATGTTACTGCCACTGCTGCTAATGTTACTGCTACAACAGGTGATGCTACTGCTACTACTACTTTTACTGCTATATTAATACTACTGCTACTGCTGCTAATGTTGCTACTGCTGCTAATGTTACTACTGCTAACACTGGTGATGCTAATGCTATGAATGCTACTGCTCTTACTACTGCTAATGCTACTAATACTTCTGCTGCTACTGCTAATGCTACTCTGACTACTACTACTACTACTAATAACGATAGTGGCAATTTTGAAAACAATGGTGCACTTTGTGCTGGTAAGATTAACTTTTGGACATAAATTAAAAAAGAATCTAAACAGTTTTTAAAAAAATGCTCTAATGCGCTGCAGTCGGCTCTGAAAGCAGGTGTATCTGCAGACAAGAAGAGACTTTAATCCTTTAAGAGGATCAGGTCTGAGATCTGGGGGACACACACACACCACACAATCCAAGAGGAACTGAGCGCACTGTTGTTAACTCCACATGGCATTTCTGTCATTTTTCTGTCATGTTCAGGTGAAATATGCTGCGTTTGGTGCAGTTCTGGCTCGTTGTGGAACATGAACAGTGATGGAGGTCGAGGCCATGTTCGGTAAACCCAGTCGTTTGGTCGTCATGTGTCCTGAACTTGAAGAGAACTGAACAGAGGAAGAGGTAAATTCACCGTGTGTTCATTTAGGAAGTTTCATTTATGTATAATAATGCACATAGTCTTCCATGTTCTTCCTGTAGCCAAGTAAGAAGTGAAAATGTATTCAGTAGCCACCAGAGGGCGACTCCACTGGTTGCAAAAAGCACTATGTATGAATGGAAGTCTATCATAGCAAAATAAGCTTCTATTTGTCACTTGACTGATAGTGTTGTTAAAACATTTGTGTCATTATTTTTAGCTCTTCAATAGAACATGATGCCAATTTTGTAAATTATGATGATATAGATGATAAAGTACAGCACATATGAGCGTGACACTAGTATGTATTTGATGTATAAATAAAACAGGTTATACTGCGTTAAAAGACTTGCTCAGTTGATACTGTGATACTGTGATACTGGGGAGGGGCAGGGAAGAAGAACGAGGTTCCAAGGGCCGCAGTGTTTTGGTAAATACTCACAAGTCCACAAGGGTGGAGATAGAGGTTCCACACTGGAGCTTGAAATACAAATGACTTTAAAACTATCCTCCCTGACAGGTGGCAGGTGAGTAAGTCATGGCCGTGCTGGAGGTGATCTGCAGCCTGATTGGCTGGTTAGGTCTCTACGTGCTGTTCTGCTGCATCTTCACTCGGCGTGGGCCCGAGTGGAGCTGCCGCCTGGTCACGCTGTGCCACGGGGTCGTCATAGTGCTGCTGACGGCGTATGTCGTCTTCATAGACGGACCCTGGCCTTTCACACATGCAGGTCGGTGCGAGGGTACAGCATTTATATGTATGAATGAAACTCAAAAGCTCATGCAACTTGAATAATGTAATAAATAACAGCAAATAAAGAGATACTTTTTTGGGTGATTTAAAGGTCCACTGTGTAACATTTTGGATGATTTATTAGCATAAATTGAATACACTACCCATAAGTATGTTTGTGTGTATAATTACCTTCAAATGAAGATAATTTGGTTTGTTGTCTAAGATAAAGCCTTTTATATGTACTTCACCAACCTGATGCTGTTTGCTTTGGAAAGGGAAGTGTGAGTGTATTACAGTATTACAGTCGCTAGATGTCATCCATTCTTACACACTGGACCTTTAACAAATGTAATAAAATGTAGGTCAGCTCAATCTACAACATCTTAAGAACATTTTTGCTACTTTATTTTGTAGATAAAATAGAAAAAAACTGGCGTTTGTAAACTGCTCACTCTCCTGCACCAAAGTCCATAGAGAAAATCTGCATTTTTAGCACCTAGCAACACATGAGCTGCTGGTCTTTATGGTGTATATAATGCAATTCTATGTCACTTAGATAAATCGGAATATAGGATTTCAGATACCAAAGTGACAAAATAACACAATTGAACTTACTGATAGAGGCAGCAATGGATCAACAACTCCTGTGAGGCTGTGATGTAAAATTGCTGATTTTCTCTATGGGCTTTGGTATGGTTGAGGGTTTATTCTGAATGCTACATGTGACTGTCTTGTCTCTAAATGTTCCAGGTACAGAGAACACTGAACTCCAGGTCTTTGCTCTCTCCGTCTGCCTCGGCTACTTCTTCTTCGATGTCAGCTGGTGTGTGTGCTACCACACTGAGGGCCCTGTCATGCTGGCCCACCATGCTGCCAGTATCCTGGGCATCCTGCTGGCACTGCTCATGGGAGAGTCGGGCTGCGAGACCTGCGGCGTCGTCTTCGGCAGCGAGATCACCAACCCGCTGCTGCAGACCCGCTGGTTCCTCCGCCAGCTGGGCCTCTACGACAGCCTGCTGGGCGACGCCGTTGACCTGCTCTTCATCGTACTGTTCGCGACGGTGCGCGTGGGCCTCGGCACGGTGCTGTTTTACTGCGAGCTCACCTCACCCAGGACGTCACTGGTCATGAAGCTCGGGGGCGTGGTCATGTACGGACTAGCCTGGGTCTTCATGGTAGACATCGCCAGATTTGGCTACAAGAAAAGTAGAGCAAAGTATAAAAAGTGGATGGACAATCATAAACTCAAAGAAAAACTGGACGGACTTTCAGACAAGAGCGACTGAAGGGATTCATTTTGAAGATCGTTAAAGGGAAAGAGGAACTAGCTAATAAAACCTACACCAATACCTTGCCTACAATACCTTAACAATGTGTTTATTTTGGCATAAAACAAGCTTTTCCAAATAAAAACTGACGTATGTGTCGCCTCGTAAACTGATAACTCTCTTACACCAAACTCCATGGAGAAAAATATAAATTTTACAGCACAACACACACTTTAGTTATTGGTCCACTGCTTCCTCCGTCAGTTATCATTTTGATTAAGTGACAAAAACTTGCTGAAATGGGTCAGTGGGCCTGAACAATGATTCTCAGCTGACCAGCAGCTCCAGTGTCCCTTCACTTAAACAAAAATTAAGAAATTAGTCAATTCTTTATTTATATAACACTTACCATACATATGATAAGCAACATAAAGTGATTTTCATAAAAACATTCGTCACCCACACCGACCTGTCCCATATTCACCCACCCAGATACATTCACACACTGGGGAAATGCACAAACGTGTGAATGTGCACAATTCTCACGCCTCTGTGCTGCTGTGGCCAAGGTCAGATATTCATTCACCTGACGGATCTGCGGCGTTAACCCGGAGTGGCACTAATCTGACACCAGGGCAGATTATCAGACAGTTTAACCTCACACAGATATACAGTATTCAATCTAGCATGTCTTATATTTTGTTTTGTAATGATGTAATTCATTTAAAGCCTAACATTACTTTTATGTTTACATTGTAGTCGTCATTTTGTCACTGTGTCTGCTATGGCCAATGTTTTTTTTTAACACTTTGGTGTTATATGGTCCAAGGAAAAATCCATAGAATGTTCTGAGCACATCCAGTACACCTAAAAAGCTGTAAAAAGATTATTTTTACTTTTTCACTGCAAGAAATAAATAAAAATAAATAAATGTGAAGATATAATGCAGAGAGCATTATGAAAATATGGCACATGAATTCTCACTTAATTAAACATTAAACAAATATCATGTCATGGTTAATTGTTTTGCAATCATTCTAAATTAAATTACAAAAGTTTGCCCCCTGGGCCCTCAAAAGCTTGAATCAGGCCCTGAAAAAAGAAATCACTGCATTAGATACTCCCGTACACTAGATGGCGCCAAGAACTTCTGTCCATCGCAGATGAAGAGGAACTTTTCTCTTCCTGTGTCATCGTTGTTTGGAAATAAATTAACACGCGACAATGACATTGTCATATATTTGTACAAATATTATACTTAAACACCTCTCGTACATTTAAATGTCATTATTTCTCCTGTGAAACGACAACACACGGGAAGTAAAGGTAAGTTCTGTGGCTGCAAGCAGATATAAACACGAGGAAAATCCGCATTCATTCTGCTGAAAATGTAATCTTCCACTGGCTATTCTCAAAAAAATATACAAGTATAACATATCACATTGTTGTCTATGGTTTATCTGATGCCATTTTATAATTCGGCGTTGACCACATGTGTTTTACTTGACTTATTTTAGGTTTATTACAAGTTATAACCGTCGCTGGCTTTTTAACTAGCTAGCTGTTTAACTTGTGAAATCACGCAATTTGTGATATTTCTTCAAATAGGTAGAGCAGCCATGCAGGTTATCTGCATGCCGAATGTATCCATAGACTACCACAATTTTATTGTGTCCTTATTCACCCCAGTATTACTTAGTTTTACGACGCAAACCGTTCCGAGCGCTTGTTTTACAGCTAAAGTGAACGAAATTAGGCATTGACACCTATCATTAATGAGATGCAGTTTTTCTGTCAAAATTATAGCTCATATTGTCATAATTCTGAACTAGACAAACTCCTATTCACCTGAACTGATACATGTCATGCTGCAATTTATATTAACATAATAGATATTTATATATTATTTGTCTTAGCAGTTAACGCAGGCCTCGTTGGCGCAGTTAGGCAGCGCGTCAGTCTCATAATCTGAAGGTCGTGAGTTCGAGCCTCACACGGGGCACGTGTTTTTACGGGCAACCGTGGCCAAGTGGAAAGGGAACTTGACTTGTAACCAAAGGGTCGTTGTGGGAACACCCCTGAGCAAGGTACCCAACCCTCAATGCTCCCCGGGCGCCACTCAGTGTGGCAGTCCGCTGCTCCTAATTCTAGGATGGGTCAAATGCAGAGGTATTAATAAAACTAAACTTTAACTACTTATGCAGGTAGAAAAATAAATATTTTTGATTTCATAGTGTTTTAATTTGATCTAATGAAAAACCGCAATTCATCTGTATAATAAAGGAACCTAGTGACTATTATTGATGTTTATTTACATGCATTTTATCTGAAAATCATAAAAATAATCATATATTCTTTAAAACTGACTACGTGTCTTCTGATTGTACATTTGTGATTTTTAAATATTCTGTAACTTTATGTAGAAAATTTTTTGTACTTTTTTTAATGTTTCACATTCTTATCTCCCTCTATAGAATGGCTTTTCCCTGTTTACGACTCTGCTCTCAGCGTTTGATCCCTGGACTTCACGTCTGTGGTTACGCGAGTGCGAGTAAAACGTCCAGACCGCGGGAGAAGAGCAGCAGCGGTCCTGTGTTTCAGTATGTCGGTCAGCACAGAAAGCCCAACAACAAAGTGTTTGTGTGGGGCTTTAGCTTCACCGGTGCTCTGGGCATCCCCAGCTTTGTGGTGCCGGACAGCGGCAGGAAGACACCCAGGAAGTACCAGCTCACTCCGTACCGCCTGGAGACTGCAGAGCAGGTAAAACTGTCTGTGGGAAATTTAAATGCTTAGTTTCATAGGCCCGAAATCACAAACTTTAGTATCTACCAATACTTCAATACTTCAGTCAGATACATCTTTTAAACTATGAAGCTCTTAACAATACATTTGTGCTGATGTATTTACCACCTACAGGCACTTGAAGCTACTGCAAAGTCATGATTCTCCAACAGTGTAACAAATTGTCCTCAAAAAATAAACAACCCACAACATGACTGAGTTTTTTATTTAATATTTTACAGCCATTTCAGCCCACACACATAGCCCTTAAGTCATGACTCTGATCACATGAGACTAGGGTTAATAATTCCTGTATATTATTGTTTTCCACACGTGGGAATCGCTAATAAAAAGGATGTCTGGATCAGATTTTGTCTTTCTGATATCCGATCCAGGTATTCTGACCAGTATCTGACCAATATGGATACCAACTATCGTATTGAATCAGCTCTAATTATTTTACTAGGAATGAGCCTATATAATACTTGGTATCAGTATTGGTAAAAATGAAAATAAAAATCAGCTGAGTCATGTTGTGGGCTGTTTATTTATTCTTTTATGGGAGCAGAATATTGAGGAAGTGGGTGCTGAAACGGCCGTAGGCTGTAAATGCAACAGCACAAATGTGTCGTAAACAGCTGTGTAGTTTCCAAGGTGTAAAATGACTGTGATATAGTTTTATAGAGCCAAGCTCGTCTTTTGTTTGCAGATCTCTTCTGCTGCGTGCGGCTACGGCTTCACACTCATCGCCTCCTCCACCAAAGATGTGAGCAAGTTGTGGGCGATGGGCCTGAACAAAGATTCTCAGCTGGGCTTCCAACGTGTGCAGCACAGCCGCCGTAAGAAAACACACACGCACACACACACACACACACACACACACACACACACTCACACTCTGCCTCCTTCTGCAGCCCTTAACTCTCAAAAGTAGTTATTTACAGCGTCTGGATGGAGTCTGGATTTTAATCTGAACAATTGATCCAGGCTGCTCTGCTGCCCCCAAGAGGCCAAACAAGTCTACTAGTTTGCCTCCGAAATAGAGTGTAGGTACTCATTTTTCGAAACCCACTAATGACAATAATTATGTGGAAAAACAAGCAGGCGTTTCAATAAAATAAAAACAAGTATATTTAATATAAATCTTAAATATATAAATCTAATGAAAGATATATATATATGTTAGATATTTGACAAAGGGGCCAATTTAATAAGATAATTCTTATTGCTCCCATCCATTCATAACAAGAACATTTTAAGTTATTTTAAATTGTTCTTTCCTTTTGTCAATGATTGAATGAAATAAATTAAATTACAAACTTGTGTTCTTGTCAAGGACAAAAACTTGTAACCCATTATTCTCATTTTTGTTAAAAAAACACATTTAAAATGATAACTGTGCTGTGCAGTCTGTAAAATAAGATATTAATAATAATTAATCGAAAATGATAATTTGACACACATTTTCCTTTTACAGCGACCTTAGGTTTCGCTTTAGAAATCAAAGTTGTTGCGTACTTATGTTTAGAGCTGACACACACACACACACACAACAGCTATTAACTGATGACGCTGACAGTCCACCATGTCTGTTTACATTCTGAAGTCACGTTAAATCACGTGAGTTTCTGGGAGAGTGCCCTGAATCCTTGGAGTGTGTGGTCCTGTGTCTTGACTGGATCGTCTAGTCCAGTGTTTCCCAACCCTGGTCCTCAGGGAACACTACCCTACATGGTTTAGATGTTGCCCTGCTCCAACACACCTGATTTAGATGAAGCTTGATGACGAGCTGACCATTTGAATCAGGTGTGTTAGTCTGTGCATTCTCAGGATTAAAACATTAATAATTGGTTACAGAGTCAAATCAGTGGGTCGTTATCAGTGGCTGCAGAGCTTAATGACGAAGCTGAACATTAGAATCAGGTGTGTTCACGAGCAGGGAACACACCTGATTCAGGCCAGTGGGTTCACAGGAGTGAGGATTGAGGAACACTGATTCATTTATGTTCCCCTGCTTCACATTTCCCACTCTCTCCATGTGTCTCTTGTAGTTCATAGTTATGACTACGTCCTGGAGCCTTCTCCTGTGGCTCTGCCTCTGGTCGAGCCTCTCCAGACCAGAGTGGCTCAGGTTTCCTGCGGCCGCGCTCACTCTCTGGTGCTCACAGATCAGGAGGGAGGTAAGACACGCTGACACCACAAACTCGTTGAATATTCAACACAAATTCACGTCTGTTTACTCACTGACAAGAGTGGCTTCACTTAGGGACTGTCAACAAATCCTAATTAGTTTTCTAGACACACAACCCAAAATATTTAGCTATCTGGTAACACTTTAGATATGGGAACACATATTCACCATTAATTAGTTGCTTATAAGCATGCAAATTAGTAACATATTGGCGCTTAATTAGTCAAACTAAGAGTTTTCCCTCAATAACCTCAGAATTATTTCTTATTAGCAGTGAGTAAGGACGTTGTTGTAAAGAATTAGGATCTCAATATGCTTTGCTTAGTATGGACTTTATAAGGTGGTAGTATTACAAGAATAGGAAAAGGAGGCAACTTTAGATTAGGGAACATGTGTTGGCTAATAAGTGTTAAACTACTAGTGAATTGATTCATTCAAGACTTTAGGATGGGGAACATATCCTATGTAACGAAGACTGTATTTAGAGTGATTTGGACACTATTAACACCTGTAGTTTTGTTTGTTGTTATGTGAAAACAGACCATTTTCATTATGTGTTATTAAGGGAGAATAACTATTATTGTGATACTACCACCTTATAAAGTCCATACTGCATATTGAGATCATCATTCATATACAACAACTTACTTACTACTAATAAGCAATAATTCTGAGGTTAGTTAATGGCTTACTGGTTGTATAATATGGCCATGCAGAATAAGGCAATAATAAGAAAATAATGACTAATATGTTAGTAATTTGTTTGCTAATAAGCAACTAATTAATGGTGAATATGTGTTCCCTAATGTAAAGTGTTACCAAATGTCTTTTTACAAAGTAAGTTGGTGCATTCTTTTCCGTAGCTTCCAGGTCGTGTGACCCAGTCACCTCAGTGTAGTAGAAGTAAAATCATGTCTATAGTTACAAGATATGAGACACACCTTTATTCACAATGTCATGGGCCCCCCAAATTTTTATTAATGAAAATAACTATTTTTCTCCCTATAGCTTCCAGGTCATGTGACCCAGTCTCTTCATCATTTCCCTGCATTTTTCCCATCACAGAGCTTCTCTTTTCCTTTTTTTTTTTGTTAACTGCAGCAAAGTTTGTCACCTCACTGAAAATGAATTATTATCAGGCAGCAGGAAAATGTGTCTCTAACCGCCGTACTGAATAAAAACGATTCCAAAAGGAATCTGTTGTGTGGCACTAACTCTGATTTATCAGCTCATTTTCAGGAGGAAATTTTCTTCCTGCCACCAAATGTTCTCTGAGGAACTCAAAGTTATAAAAGAAAAACTTGGATATTTGTCGTTTAGTTCGAATGCTGCTTTTGGGTTTTAACTGTTATTATCGCTCCGGGGCTGAAAGAGGGATGACCACTTTTTAAATTTCGCTTTGAAGACGCATAAAGTCAGTTGTGGGTTATAAAGTCACTGTGCTTTCTCACAGCTTTGTTCTTCAGTGACTCGTGTAAAGTGTTTTTCATGGAGAAATGTGAGGATGAAGAAACTGTGTCGTTTAAAAACTTGCTGATATTAAAACCTTCAACATTCTTTTATTGCATTTCCTTTTAAAAATCGGAGAAAAGCTGTCACTTTTGTAGTCATGACAACAATTTAATGTGTTTGTTTTTGTTAAAGTGCAAATTGGCCCTTTTGAAAACATATAAATTGTTAATATATCTGATTCTTTTGTGTTTCTCTCTAGTTTTCAGTATGGGCAACAACGCGTACGGTCAGTGTGGGAGGACAATCGTGGAAGATGAAGTTTACAGGTTTGAATCACACACGTCACATGTTTTCAGGAACATTAAGTTTGATTTTTTTTCAGTTTTCAGTTTATCACAGCTTCTGTTTTTCTTCTGTTCAACAAAATACCTGAAAGAAAGATTTCTGGAACTCAAACATGATATTCAACTCAAAAGATATGAGAAACTAGAAAAAGTTTAACACAAACAAATCTATTTTACACACGCATAAATAAAAGAAACTCATGATTTACTGACTTCCACACAGCCGTTACCTCACCTCAGGTGTTTTGAGGTGGATTTATTATTTATCTGTCAAAGAAACGCTGAAACAGATGGACTGTTTGTGTCTCGTGTTCAAACAGCGGCAGTCACATCGTTCACAGGGTGGAAGGTTTCGACAGCAGAGTCGTCCAGGTGAGTGCAGACTTTCATCAACAGCAGTTCACTTTAAATAATATCAACTTATCTTTTCTATTCCTGTTTCTACACTGTGTTATGTGTGGCTGCTTGTGGCATCCATCCATGTTTGGTCTCATTGAGCCATGTCAGAATTGTCTCAGGGACGACGTAACATACTTTATATTGGTACTTAGTCATTTCTTGCATGTTATGACGTAGATTTCAATGTTTTCATTGTACATAATTCTTATTGTTACCTTTTTAAATACACAGTAGGTGTAACGAAAGCAATTTCCCCCTTTTTTAATTTAAGATTCTATGTTTTCTTCATTTTGTTTCTGTGTTTACTTTTATAATCATGTTTTGGATGCATTTAAGAATGCAAATAATCATTTTTTTATAATTAGTTACTTTCTTGATTTAATTTGTTTTTCTTTAACAATTTTTAGTTTGGTTTGGTTCGTTTTAGAGTTCAGTCAGTAGACATAATTAAGCTTCCACAACATAATAAAGTGTCAAAATGTTGAAAGGTATTGTTTGGCATTTCTCAAACCTCAAAAATAATGATGCTCTCAGTTGTCTTGTTTTTGTCCACAAACCAAATGAATTCAGTTTTAATGACGTTTCTTTGTTATACTGTATGGAGCAAAAAAACCCAGAATCAGGAAACTTGTGTTAATTATTCAAGAAAATTAGGGCTGCAACAATGAATCGATGATCTATCAATTACTGAGTTGTTTACTATTTTGATCTTCATTGCTTTGAACTTTTTTTAAAATGATTAAAACAAGCTCTTTGATCAGCTTCTTAAATTTGAATGTTATTTGGTTTCTTTGCTCCAAATAACAAAGAAACCTCATTAAAACTGAATAAATTTATGTTTGTGGACAAAACAAGACATTGTTTTTTCAAACAACTTATCTTGGATAAAAGTTATTGTACATGGCAGTAAATAATTTATAAACATTAGTCGTTGTCGCCCTTCTGCATGTACAGATAATCCTCAGGTCTCTGTTGTCCTGCAGGTGGCGTGTGGACAGGACCACAGTCTTTTCCTCACTGAGACTGGAAAAGTGTTTGCCTGTGGATGGGGCGCAGACGGACAGACCGGTCAGTGCACAACAAACCTTTTTACACCATATCGAATAAAACGAGCACCAAGTATGAGTTTAGTTTACCGATTGAAGCTGCGAGTTTCGCCGCTTGGTCAGCGCCATCTTTGGACGAGTGGTTTGAGCTGGAGAAGACGTCGTCGTCTTCAGTCAGACAGACGTTGTAATGTGTCTGTTATTGACTATAGCAGATTATAGCTGCTTATTTTGACTTACCCTTTAATTGACCACCCCTAATAAGGTGAAGAAAATAATATTTTTCCTGTCTTCACTTATCGTTTCACTTCCAAGTGTGTTGAGGAACCTCTGTGGTCTTCAGTGAAGATAATGTAGTTTGTCCATTGATTAGGGCTAAAACAATTACTTGATTAATCATAGTTTACTAAGTGAATTCTTGAGTAATTTAATAATCGATCGAAAACCATTCCACCTAAATTGTAACACTACACCTTTTTAAAACTGTAACTCTTAAATGTAGACAAATGTCTTTTACAAGTCATTGTTTTTCTTGCCTTAAAATAAGCCTGTGAGGGAACTACGGTGGCCCTGACATACCAAGAAGGATGTTGCTTTTCTTTGTTGATGCATTAAGCTTCATAAAAAAGTTACTCATTTTGACATGCCACGTTAAATCTGTCAGATTTAAGGATAAAAGTGAACATACAGGTGTTGGTCCATCAGGTCTGGGTCACCACAACGTCAGCTCCAGACCGGTGCAAGTGGGCGGAGACCTGGTGGGCGTGGAGGTGCGGCAGATCAACACGTACGGCGACTGCAGCCTGGCTGTGTCCAGAGACGGTCAGGTGTTCGGCTGGGGAAACTCCGAGTATCTGCAGCTGTCCTCCGTCACTGAGGCCACACAGGTGAGGACGACAGCGACGTTGACGCATCTGAAATGTTGTGTTTACATGAAGAAAACATTGTTTTACTCTTTAAAAAGTGAGGAAAAGCAGCCTTTAGTTAGTGATTTAACGTTATAAATCAAATACACAAGATATTTCAACACAATCATTTGCAAAAGATGACAGGGAAACGGCAAGGGACGTTGATTTAACTGGGCCTCGTACAAATGTAGTATTTTCTTAACACAACATTTTATAAAAGTTAAATACATAAAAAAGAAATGGCATTTTTTATTTTTTTCCTGCTAAACTACAGACATTTATGCCAGGGAATATTTTTATTTTATGCTCTATTTGAGGGTTTCACTCATTTTTAGGGATTTTTTGGGTTTTTGAACAGAGCCACAACTAACGACTATTTTCATAATTGATCAATCTGTAGATTATTTTCTGGATAATTGATTACTTGTGATGACTAGTTAATAAAAATCCTCAAACTGATTATCACAATAGTTGCCACTTAATTAAGTACATCGTTTTAGTCCATATTTTCCCTGAGGTTTCTTTTGTTCGTGTGTTTAACAGTTTTTATTTCAGTTAAATATTTAAACGTTAGACTAGATATAATTGAAATCTGTTTGTGAGAGACATTTAATGCCCAGAAATCTAAATTCTCATGTTGCAAAGACGGAGCAGCAGCAAATCTATTTTTTTTTAATCTCTTATTTTATGTTTTTCCTTTTCTTTTATGTTTCAGATCAACTCTCCTCGACACGTTCCTCTGAAAAGCTGCGGGAAAGTGGTTGAGGCGGCGTGTGGAGGAACACAGGTGGCCGTTCTCAACGGTGAGTTTCATACACGTGCGTCGTTGATGCGAACAAATTTGACAGCTACAGTCGGCTGTTGGGTTTTTAAACAAGTTTTTGTTCATCTTTGTCCATTTCCGTGTATTTATTCAATACGTATAGTATTTAGTGTATTTCACTAATTCACCACTTTGGTCACCGTCTCCTTTGCTTTAGTTTTTATATAAATGTCTGTGTGTTTATTCTAGAGAATGGAGAGGTGTTCGTTTGGGGATATGGAATTCTGGGAAAAGGTCCGAATCTGTCGGAGTGCTCTGCTCCTGAGATGATTCCTCCGACGCTGTTTGGACGCACGGAGTTTAACCCGTCAGGCGCCGTCACCAAGATCAGGTGTGGCCTCAGTCACTTTGCTGCAATAACAGGTGAGAATGTTGACTCGTGTCGTTTTTGACACAAAACACTTAATGTCTCTTTATTTATATGACCTTGAACAAGGTGAAATTAGAGTGAAATCAGCAGCTTGGCAAGTTTATGGATGTCAGTATGAGCTTTACGTTCTTCCCTTCCTTCATGTACAGTACGTGAAAAAAATAAAAATAATCACATAATAATTAAAGCTTTTTTCTGTTTTCGTTTGCCCCTCCCACTTCCCAGTTTTCAGGCATGCTTAGGCTCTCAAAAATTTTATTTATTTACAGGAGGAATTCCTTCAGGTTTTGTGCAAACGGACTCTCGTGAATTAATTGAATAATTCTGAAATCATGAGCTGCAGCCCTACTGTTTAATTAAATGTTTTAAAAAGCAGTACAGATTGAAAACATTTTCAAAAGTACTGGTTATTTAATGTAAATAATCACAAGATTAATCAATGTAATGGAGACTCTTTTTGACTGGTGAAAAATAACTTGAATAAATTGGCTGGAAATACAGTAAAAGTGGTGTTTTGAAGTCCAGAGAAGATGAAATGATCCAGTATTTGCCCAAAAAGAAAGATAATATTTGTGTTTGATGCTGTAAATGTGACCTGCTGCTACTGATGCTGTCACAAATCTGTCGTAATGACGGCAACAGTCATGACATATTTCAAATGTAAATATACATTTGTGTGTTTTGGGAGGTTTCTCTGCTAAATGAATCGATTTTACTTGTGTCTGTGAATTAAAGACTGTGGTCTAAAGCACACGTTGTTGTTGCTGTGTAGTCCGGTGTCGACAGCAGCTGCTCGGACTCACGTCGCCCTCATGTTTGATGTTGTTGCAGATGCAGGCGAACTCTTTGTTTGGGGGAAGAATGTTCGAGGTTGTTTGGGCATCGGCAGCAGAGACGACCAGTTCTTCCCCTGGAGAGTGAGTAAGACGACACTCTGTCAATATTAGTCTTTCACACACTGAGTCAAACATGCGGCAGATGAACCAGAGAAGCCGTTTTCTCAGATGACTGTTTTTCCACGTTTCTTCATGTTTGTGTGGTTTTAGAAAAAGAACATGGAGGATAAAAACGTGAAGAAACTTTCTAAAGTTGGATAAAATAATATAAAATGTAGCTTCAAATCTAGGTTTATGTTTCCACTTGAAGTTTTACTCTCTACTAGAGCTGCATCTAACGATTATTTTCATAATCGATTAATCTGTCGATTATTTTCCTCGATTAATCCTTTGGTCCAGAAAACCTTAAAAAATGTTGATCAGTGTGTGTCAAACCTGGAAATGATGATGTTCTCAAATGTCCTGTTTTGTCCACAAACCACAACCATTAACGTTTAATGATTTCTTTGTTTAGAGCAAAGAAATGAAGAAAATATTCACATTTAAGAATCTTAAGCACTCGAAAGTCTTGTTTTAATCATGAAAAAAGCTTCAAAGCGATTAATCGATGATCAAAATAGTTGTCGATTAATTTAGTAATCGATTAATTCGATTAATCATTTCAGCTCTACTCTCTACAGACATCTGAGTGTCTCACTATATTTTTACTTTGATTTGTGTCTTTTAATCTCATCGTGTCTCACTTCTCGTCAGTTCATGTCGTTGTGTCTCACTCCGTCTCTGTCAATCTCACTTTCTTTCTTTCTCTCTCTCTGTGTGCATCACTGTGTCTTACTTTCTCATTTGTCTCAATTTATCTGTCTCTCAGTGTTCCTTTGTCCCCCCGCTTCATTTCTTTGTCTCAGTGTGTCCTGCTGTGTTTCACATCCTCTCTCTGCTTCTCACTTTGTCTCAATGAATCCATCTTTGTTTCTGACTTTTTGTCACTTCCTGTTTGTGTCTCACTTTGTCTCTTTGCGTCTTCTCTTTGTGTGAATTAGCTTATATCTGTGTCTCTATCAGCGCGTCTCCCATTGTCCTAATACAGCTCAGTTTCTCAGTGTTTGTCCTTCTCTAAGTGTCCTCTTGTCTTTCCACTGTTTCTAAATCCAGAATCAAACGTGCACAAACTTCTCTTTCTTCCTCTCTAAACTATGATTGGTCTCTCAGGTGACTGTACCAGGTCAAGTGGTGGATGTAGCGTGTGGCGTTGACCACATGGTGGCGCTGGTGAAGTCCCTCCTGTGAGCTCTGGTCCCTCCCCAGCGTTTGGACAAAAGCCTGGAGGTTTGGCTGAGCCTCGCTCGTCTCTCCTGTAAGCAGCTGCTCTCTGTGGGGG